>NW_022111383.1:181172-197987 GCF_000313985.2 Echinops telfairi
AGGAAGTAGGAAGAGGGCTTGGGAATGTCCCGGGCAGCCGGCACCATCTTCTTGCACACCAACACGGCTCTAACACACAGTCTATTTCAAAGAACGAGACTAGAGGGAGCATCGACCTCACGTGTTCAACTGCGAGGCAGTCCTTACTACAGTCGTGAGGTGCCCATCCTCACACAGAAGAGGGTGTGGGGACAGAGTAGATTCCGAGGGACGCCGGGGAAACACGTCTACAGATGGGGGAAAGGGTGCACAAGCCCACTGCCTCGTCGGAATGGACGACAGAATAGAACTTTGGTGACTGCTTGGAAGTGGCTTTATTTACATCGTCATAGTTTGTTTGTTGAAAAGAAGTTGAGAATGGTTTCTCGGGGGTTTTTTTTCCTTCTTCAAGTTTCCATTTGCCCTATTCCGATCCTGGTGGGAGACAGGGGGTATAGTGCCAGACCACTGATCAACGGGACAGCAGCAAACGACCTGTGGGTTCCCCAGGCTCAAAGTAAAGTCTGTGTTCAGTTTCTTACAAGGTGAGGCAGTGCTCATTGGCACTACTACAAGGCCCACCGCATGTAGAGCATTTTATTTAGAGAAACAGGTTTTGAAAGGACTGGTCTTGGTTACAAAATGAAGTATCAAAATTGGGTTCTTCTGGTGCCCTCTGGTGGCGAAAAGGGACAGTCCACGCGTCCTCTGTGACTGAGGCTACTACTGCGACTCTTTCTTTATAGCTGCCTTCAGGTGCGATCAGAAGCCACTTCCGGGGATCAGGAGGCGTGCTGGTACTACTGAAGAGTTGTTCCGACCCTCCCACTCAGATTCCCTCTCTACCTTTTTTTGTCACACGTTGCCTCACTGGGGCATCCTGTGATCCACATGTATTATTGACCCCCCATTTCAGTCCTTCCAGAAATGGGGAAAAAAAATCCAACAGTTGGTTTCTACAGAAAATACTTTAGTGTCATTTGATTTTGCAGACACTTGTGGTGGGAAGGGATTGAGCATTTAGAGGACAGACCTTCAAGTTTGTGAAGAAACCACAGGGTAAACAGTTCCCTCTTCCCAACACTGTGTGAGAGAATAAAGACACACAGTGTCTGATCAAGAGCCAACACAAGAGGCTACAGACTGGTCAGGCACGGCTGTTCGCAGTCTCCCATCTTGCAATGGGGAGTTCCTGTGTCCGCTTACAATCCAGAGACGCGCCTTGGCGGGGTGGTAAACGACCCGGGAAGAGGCCAACTGTGTTCAGACAAAAGAAGTTCTAAATGGCTTTCCGTTATCGCTTCAGGTTCCATGTTGAGTTTTATAACTGGTTATAGGGTAGAAAGCTTTTTAACCGTTTGCAAATCTGCACTAGCAGAGCGGAGCGCGGAAGCGCCCCGCACCCTTCCCAGAGGCTCCACAGTGACATCCGCTTACACCGAGCAGCGGGTTTCGGCCTTTCCACTTAGATGGTCCAGCCGGTTCATGCACACACACTCGACCGTTGGGGTAACTCCTTCTGCGTCGTCCTCAAAACTTACGATGAAGAGGCTCATCCCTGTGTTGGGGCTGACGGAAACCAGCTCGGATTTGCTCAGGGTTGTCGGGAGGGAGCACTTGAGGTCCGACAGAAAATAACCGAACAGGGTTTTCATGTACGCTCCGTGGCTCACGACCAGGACACTGGCGACTAGTCCTGGGACATCGTCACAGCCACCGGGGCTTGTCCCCAGAGGAAACACTTCTGTCAGAGAGGATTCCAGGGAGCTGCCGGGTGCTTCTTGGGAAGGCCGTTCTTCTTGGCCTGCTTCTTTCAGGACCAGCTGACAGAGAAACGAAAAAAAGTCTTTTCCACGCCGTTTCACCTACGAGGAACGAGAGGAAGACAGAAAGGGGATTGTTCAGTGGGCGTGATCTGAATGACTGCCTTCACGCTGAAGCGGAAAACGCAGCAGCTCGGGGGTTTCTCCAGTGTCCACACGTGAACCTCGCCTATCTTTCTATCCATTCGTTCAGTGGCTCCACAGCGCTCACTGCGTCAGCGACGACGGACGCAGACCCCGCGGGGACCAGGGTGGGTGGGGGAACGATGACAGCAGTGCCGGTGTCTGCCTCCGCTGCACCCGCAGGCCAGTTAGGGAAATCTAGCCGTAACCAGGAAACTATGGTGCACTGCAGTTCAGCGCAAAATTAATCTTTCCCTTAACAGAGTAAGATGAAAAAACAAGTCTATTTTAAGAAAACTATGAAACCAGAGGGAGGGGCCAGCGGGAAGCCCTGCCCAGGTGTTTCACAAGCTGCAGACAGAGGGGATGCATCGCAGCGATGACGTCAGTAACAGGTGACAGGGCGGGAGGGGTGGGGGTGGGTGCTCTTGTCTGATGTCACCTATCACTCCCTCAGAAAGGCACCGCACTTACTCGACAGACGGCCAACTAAACCCACCGCGGAGACGCAGAGGCGGGCCGCCCGTTCACTAACAGGCAGGTTTGCGGTTCAGAGCCACCGGCTGCTCTGAGGGAGAGAGCTGTGGTCGTTTCCTTCGGTGACCCAAGAAGGCGCCTCTTGCTCCAAGTCGGGACGTTCAGCCACGGAGAACGGCTCCGGCACAGCTCCTCAGCGCACTCAGCGCACGGGTCTCCAGGAGCCACCATCACGTAGGGCTCCGAGACTCACGGCCAGCAGAGGGCGCAAACGAGCAACACCGGGTTTCGAAATAGACGGGCCATCTGCGCACTGTGTTGACAATCATTAAGCGATCATATTGATGCGGGCCGTTATCACCAGCCAGTTTATGAACCAAGCAGCTTCCCAATGCTCTGGCCAACATTCGTTAAGACTCTAATGGATAAAGCGAGTCCGCTCTCAGCTATCGTATGGCACAGAGAACTTCACCCCAGGTGGCACTACATACCTGGTCTAACGTCTCTCCGCCCGGCGGGGTGAACATGGGAATTTCTTCCCGAGCCGCTTTGGCCAATGCCCTTAGCTCAGTCAGCACCTTGCCTTCTGCAATCCCGTATTTCTGCAAAGGTTTCAATGTGTTAAAGCAGCCTGAGGTAATTATTGTGCCAAGTTGGCCGATAAACACATGTGGGGTTAATTGAAGGGCAGAGGGATAAATGGCTCAGTGAGCCTCGCCTTTCTAGTTCTCCGGTCTCTTGCTTTCTGATGGTCAGACCAGGGTGCAGCTGCCTTAGCCAGTTCCCTGCTTCAGGTTGCAAGGCTCACTTCCTGCAAGACATCCCCAAGGAGAAGCCGCATGGACTACCCCAATGTAGCCCTGGGTGCTGGAGCAGCCACGTGGAAGCCCCTGACAGCGCTGAGATGCTTACACGTTCACCGATTCAGCTTTCCTCCTGCAGTCAGTATCATAGTGTGTTTTGTGAGATGGAGGAGGACTTTGTGGATTGGTGTCGGACATATGGGTTAATGTTGGACTTGTGGGTTTGTGCAGCACTGGGTTGGGATGTTTTCTTTGATGTGCACTTAACCTTTATATAAAACTCTCTCTTACACATGAGTTTCTGTGTATTTGTTTCTGTAAAGTACCCAGACTAACACACAGCCTCAGATGCATTTGCAGACTAAGCACAAGTTCGTAGCAAACATCACTCCTCTGAACTGGCGATTGGAATCTGCTGAGTAGTGGGCCACGTACCCTAGAAAATGTGGGCGAAGCCTCGACCTGTGCACATGGCATGGTGGGCTACACAGAGCACGCATCAAGCTAACGCAGGTTAAAACAGAGAGCGGTGCGGACTCCAGGGCCGGAGGTTAACATGCACGCAGTCCACCGGGGCAGTAACACCACACACACGAATCCCAAGCGACCCTCACAGCAGCCAGTGCGGCAGGTATTTTCAGCTCTGTACTCACACGCGAGAAAGCTGCTTTTCAGAGAGGTGAAGCAACCTGCCTACAGATTCCCTGTCTCTAATAAGCACATCGGGCGCCTTCAAAGTTCAGGTCCTTTGAGATGGAGGCTCTGACAAAGGATCCACAAACCACAAAATAGGAAGACAAGTGGCCAAGAAGCGAGGAATCAGTAATGTGAACATGACTCAGGAAGGTGCCGTTTTTAAGCTCCTGGGGTGGAAGATCAAGAATACTAGTGACACCTAGCACTGGTGTGAGAAAACCAGCACTCTCCGGGATCACCCCAGAGGAGAACTGGCTCTTGACTGGAAGGCAATTCTGCACTATGAACCAAACTCAGTACACACTTCAGCAACTTGATTTCTACAAGTTTAGTAACCACTTCCAGCAGGCTCCTTCCGCCGGCAGTGCCTTGCTTTAAAGGAGCTATGTGAGACGTGTACACTGGAGTTAGTCACTGGTTAGGGAAGAACACTGATGGGTACTTACAGCCACTGAAAACAGTACGTAATCGGAATGAAAAGTTGGTTTAAAAACAGTATGTAAAGAGGTTTCTGCTTTTAAGAAATCTATCGGTAAGCCTACAGTTAAAAGTCAGAAGCACACGGGCCAAAATGCTGTGTGAGCAGGAGAAACGTGGCCACTTTCAGTTGCACAACACACAGTGGACTTCTTGAGTAACACCTAGACACTTATCGTTATGTACGGTCTGGCCAAAAAAGTCTAGCATATTTATCAGACAGAAACCCAGCCATAAACTGCTATGTTTGCTTTGTGTAGAATACAAAACTTAAGATTTAACTATGAATAAGGACTTTTTTAATAATTTAAATTTTAAATGTATGGTGTGCTGACTTAAGATATTTGTATTTTTAGTAAACGTAGATATTAGAATGTATGCAGAATTTGGCTATGAAACCGGTCAATTTTCCAGACCTGAAGTCCAAATTCATACATCTTCATCTGTATATAGAGCAACCCTGGCGACAAAGCAGGGCATTAAAAAACTATCACTTGCTGTGTCTTTACAAGAATGGAAACATTCATTTACTGAACAAGTACTCAGAACACTACTCTTGATGTGACATCAGGCAACGGGGCTCACCAGTGCCGGGAGGGTGTCCCCCTAAGCCCCCCATCCATGTGGAGGCTCTGAGATAATGGACGACTGACCAAGGGGCAGCAGTCCAAAAGTCTATCAGTGGAAAGAGACACAGAACACAAGCCAGTGACCTAACCTGGACTTGGGAAATCACAGAAGACTCGGGCCTAAAGGCAATCGGAAGTTCAAGGTCAAGTTTGCGGAGCTTGAGTTCCAACAAGTGGAATGGACTAGACTCCCACGTTCAGTGGAGAGAGCAACTCAGAGAATATCAGTGGCCTAGAGCAGTGGTTCTCAAGCTTCCTCATGCAGCGACCCTTTCATACAGTTCCTCCTGTGGTGGTGACCCCCCAACCATAACATTATTTTCGTTGCTACTTCATCACTGTCATTTTGATACTGGTATGAATTGGACGACTGCTGTGAAAGGGTCGTTTGACGCCCCCGAGGGGGGGTCGCGACCCACAGGTTGAGAACCACTGGTCTAGAGCCCTGGTTCCATGGTCTGAGGCCCTGCGTGGAATCTCGGCTCTGCCCTTACTTGCCTGGTTACCCTGGGCATGGACTGAACCTCAGGGGGTGTCTCCGCTGCGGCATCTGTAAAGCAAGGATGACGGAGAGCGCCCTGCTCACGGGGTTGTCGTGAAGATGACACAGTGCCGGCAGGCAGCAAGCGGCCTTGTTCTGAAGGCCGATGGACTGAAGGCACAGTGAAGAGGAAGGCGGCAGGCTGTGCACCAGGTCTCGTGGCAGGTAAAGCCTCTGGACACCCTCTTCCGGGAAAAGGCCGCCAGGGAATTACTGGGCAGAGGCTCAGCCGTCGCTCAAAAGTTCCCAGGCTGCCATCTGGAGACTGGAGTGGATGAGAGGGTGTCCGACAGAAAACACGAGGACTGCTAGAGTGATCAAGGTGAGGGATGACACCCGTCGGCAATGGGAGGGCAGCCAGTAGGACTGGAAAAAATTAACAGAGTCAAGGGCAGCGGTGAGTTTCAGCTGCCATGATGGTCATAAGATTAAGTGTCCAAGACCATGAAGAGTCCAGAAAGAATGCCTTGGTGACATGAGTTAGGCAGGAGCCGGCAGAGCAAAGAGAGGGAGGCCCAGAGAGTGGGAAGTAGCTGAGGAGCCCTCCTGGCACTGCAAGGTAAACGGTGGACAGCTAGCCACAAGGTCGGCAGTTCAGACCCACCAGCCAATCTGTGGCAGCATTGAGGCTGCCTGCTCCTGCAGAGATTCAGCTTTGAACACCCAACATCGGTTAGAGAGTAATGGGGCTGGTTTGGGGTTATAGGGTAAATAATCAAATAGTAAGCAGGATGATATGTGAGTGTGAAGCTCTGTTATTAGATCTAAGCTAAATATATGCGTGTGTACATGTATATATATTCATATGCACTATCTCTTTTGTAAAGGAGAGAATAAGACTACATATATATTTTTACTATACAATATACTATATATACACACACTGTATGTTTTTGTGTGTATGTATATAGACATACACACTGCGTGAGACACGTGAGAGACTTTGTGACAAGACTGCCTGTTTGTCCAGGTCTCACAGGTTCCCACCTGGCCACGTGCAGTCCCATCACTTGCCTATCACTCTCAACTCCTGGACGGCATGTGACGGGTTTCCACCGTACACAGTGTGGGAGTTGTGCCATCTGTTGTCAATTTGAGACTTAGAGTGAAGGGGTGGAGTTTAGCCATCAATCAGCTTGATGACCTCATTTGGAGGCACTAGGGAGATAAATAGCTTGCTGGAGGTGGGACACAAGCACACTCCCTGCGAGACATTCCTGACAATGAGGCTGATGGAGCTAGGCTGATGAAGCCACAGCCCTGGAGCTGGAGGAGCCACGTGGAGACCTCTGCCAGCGCTGAGATGCTTCCACCACCACTGGAACCACAAGACTTTCTACCCACTGGCCTGTGATCTTCCTGCATTTGGCATCATTGCATGGCTGTGTGAGTCTAAAGAAGAATTTATGGACTAGCATTGACATATGGGGGTGTTATCGGACTTATGGACTTTATCTGGACTTGATTGGGATGTTTTCTCAATATTCAATTGCTTTTGTATGTAAAGCTTTCTTATACACATAAGTGTGTTTATGAATTTGTTCTTCTAGTCTACCCGGACGAACACACCTGGGGGCTCCCGTTGTCACAGGTTTTCCTGTATTTTCAAAGCCTTGGCCCACTACCTTGAGTCAAGGGAAAGGCTGACACAGGCCCCAAAGGGTCCAGAGGAAGAAAAGAAGATGTCCTAGCTAAGGAAAATGCCTTCTACTATGTGATAAAAGCCCCATCTGCCCACCCCCACCCACTTTTTTGTTTGTTTGTTTTTCAAAGTAACTTTTGAGCATTTGTCCTCAGTGAGTCTTTCCAAGAGCATTGGTGATGAAGTGCTACCGTTTCAGACACGAAAGGAATTAGGAGTCCCTGGCTGGTCGAGAGCCCCGGTGGCACAGTGGAACTCACGTGGGACTGCGAGCCACAAGGTCAGCAGCTCAAACCTGCCAGGCTCCCCAAGGGGGAAAGATGAGGTTTTCTGTTCCTGTAAAGATCTCCGGCCTTGGAAACCCAAAGGAGTTCTCCTCTGTCCTGTACGGAAATAGAGGGTCCTAAGGGAGCACCTCACTTTTATGTTCAACTGTCCTGTGTGAAGTTCTTGGCCACACATCCTGCACCTATGATGGAAGGCAGGCATCAAATACGGTACTGATTATTAAACAATAGGGTGAAATATGTGGCCGTCTGTCACCAAACTGCTTACCCTTTCTCGAAGTCTGGAATCATACGTTACAGTCATGTCCTTGCAAAATTTACTCTTCTCCAAAATCCCGTGCATGGTCTGAAAATCAAAACACAGCGGTCTCATGAAAACCATCGTCATTCCAGCAGAAAGGTCAAGTCCTTCCAGCTTTGTTGGACCTCTTTTGCGACAGGTCGAGAACAGCCTTCCTTTTTCAAAGCACTTTTACTGGGGGTTCTTACAGCTCGTAAAACACTCCATACATCAATTGTATCAAAGCATATCTGTACATATGCTGCCATCATCAGTTCCAAAACATTTCCTACCTGAGCCCTTGGTATAAACTCTTTTTCCCCCTCCCTCCCTTGTGAATGCCTGATCAATTACATATTGTTGATACCATTTCGTATCTTACACTACCCGGTCTCCCTCCGCTCTCGCGAGGCTGTTTCAGGTGCCCGCTTGCCAGCGTGAGGTCTTTCTTTCTGCAGCACTCGGCACACGCACTGACACCTCCCTCCCTTGGCCGGTGGGGACCGAGCACGGTTCCCAGCCCTGCGGGAGTGCTAGGAATGCCAGCTTACAGTTCTTCGGGAAGTACTCTCTCCCGAACGTGTCCTTTAGTTTGGCTTCCAGCCGATCCACTCTACGTGTGCCGATTAACATCTCACCAAACACGATCCACTCTACATGTGCCGATTAACATCTCACCAGATATGAGGGGTCCCGGGGCCCACTCTGATGCTTTCCTGTGCAACACCCTTCTCCGGTCGTCAGCACCACGGACTTCAGCGATGCTCCCTTCCCCAAACACCAGGTTTCATCTCTTCAACACGTCGCGTCGTGACCCCTGGGGTCCACGAGGATTCCCGCCTTCCTCCTAAACCAAGACCATCTGCGTGCTCACCCTCCCTCAGCCCTTCATGCAGGGGCTGGGGGACACGTTCCCATGTGGCCTGATGGCTCTGTCTGCAAACACGTGTACTCGACCTTGCGTCTTGCTTTCTAGTGTTCATGGGAGATCTAAGACTAAGTCTCAAGCCTCTTAAATCCCGCACGGTTGCAAAAGTCATCAGCCACTGAGTTTCTCGTTTCCACAGGATATTCTATATTGATAGAAGTTGGTTTTATTTTGTTTTATACTACAAAAAGGCTCTTTGGAGCCATTCATTAACAATCTTCCGTCATGTATTGCTTCTGTGGGCTTCCTCCCATTGACCCTACTTATGTATGATTTTTTCCCCCCAAAGCTAATCCAATTTGAAAATTACCAAAATAAAATAAGGAAAATCAGCTCTCATTAGGGGTGGGATTAGGGGTGATGGGGTCTCTGTGATTGAATCCCTACAGACTCTGCCATCCCATTTCCCAAGGTTACAGCACAGGGGAGGCTTCTGATTCCGCGGCCATAGGCTTGCCCCGTCGTGGTACCTGCTTTGTCCGGATGAGGTCGCTGGAGAACGCATGTGTAAACTTCACCTTGTGGAGGAACAGCCCCGCAGCCGCTGCTTGTTGGAACCCCGTCTCTGAAAGGGGCTCGTCTATTCCTTGTCCTGTGGCATTAGGAGAAAGAACAATGCTTTAACTGTCAGAAAATTTAGAAGGAACCCCATTAATTGACATGCAAAATACTCTGCGTTGCATGATCAGATTCCCTTAGGCGATTTCCCGCATCACTGTTCAGAGAACTGACAACCAGTAAGATGAATCCACTTTCTATAAAGGCTACATGTTACAGGTCACATAGTGTGCTCCTTGGAGAAGCCCCGAGCCCTACACCTATGATGGGGCCTACAGGGCTTGGCCGTCACTTTGTACTCTGAAGCCACCAGCTGCTCTGCAGGTGAGCGATGGAACCTGCTCCTGTGAAAGTGACAGCTTTGGCGATCTTAACCGAACAGATCTTACACGATGAACTGGGTGACAGTGGCTTTCCGTGTGACTGCAATCCCATTTGGAAATGGAGTTCTCTTCACAATATTAACAAGGCCATGCCTGCACACGCCACGATCAAACCAAACCAAACTCACTACCATCATGGCCAAGCCAACTCATGGCAACCCTATAGGACAGAGTAGAACTGCTGCCCCTGTGGACTCCTGAGACTAGCTTTTTATGGGAGTAGAAAGCCTCGTCTTTCTCCCAAGGTGGTTTCACACTGCTGACCTTGCTATTAGCAGCCCAATGCGTAACCACAACACCACTGTGGTGGTTACATCATCTGGTGTCAATCTGGGACTCGAGAGGATTAAGAGTGAAGGGGTGGAGTCTCGTAGGTCAATCGGGTCATAGCCAATGAGGCCTCTGTGTGGACATGGCCTTCTCCTGAGGATTCTGGGGAACTCCTGTATTTTTCTCCTTGGAGGCGGGAGACACACTCTCTTGGCTCACTCCGTGAGACATTACAGACAAAGAGCCTGATGGAGTTACGTTGATGCTGCCAGAGTCGAGCTGGAGGAATCAGGAGGAGGCCCCTGCCAGCACTGAGATGCTTACAATGCCACTGGATCCACAAACTTCCCACCCACGGGCCTGTGATCATCCTGCATTCAGCGCCATTGCATGTGTTTCGTGAGTCTAAAGAGGACTTTATAGGCTGGTATCAGACATATGGGTTAATATCTGACTTATGGACTTGATCTGGACTGGGCTGGGATGTTTTTTTCAATGTTCAATTGCTCTTGTAGATAAACCTCTTCTTATACACATGAGTGTCTATGAATTTGTTTCTCTAGTCTACTCAGACTGACACAACCACCAGGGCTCCAGACGTGGAGGCCAGCAAGCACCTGGAGAAGAGTGGCTGGTAAGCACATGTGGAAATCGCCAAGGAGCCCAGCAGAGCCGAGACGAGGGAAGCTGTGTCAAGCTGTTCCCCTAGAGCAGTGGGTTCTCAACCTTCCTGATGCCACGACCCTTTATATAGTTCCTTATGATATGGTGACCCCCAACCATAAAATTATTTTCATTGCTACTTCATCACTGTCATTTTGCTGTTATGAATCGGGTGACCCCTGTAAAAGGGCCGTTTGACCTCCAACGGGGTCACGACCCACAGGTTGCGAACTGCTGCCCTAGAGCCAGTATCCCGAAACCAGACTTCTAGCCTCCTGAGGTGTGAAAAACGCATTCCTCCTCCTTACGGCCTTGCCTTGCACGTGGCCTTCTGCTCGAGCAGCCCTAGGAAGCGCAGACGCAGTTACCTGCCTGTTTCCAAGGGTCATTCTCCCTGACCAGTTAGATGGCGTGGGCCAAACTTTCTTAAGGCTTTTCCCTATTGGCTGTAGTTGGTTCATGTGGACTCTGCGTCTATGTTCCCAGCTTGGGTGGTGTCTTACAGTAAGAGATCACTGGTTGATTCCTGTCCCCTTGGCAATCTGCTCAGTATTCCAACGGGATGGCTTTTCGTCTTTGTTTTCTGCTTCATTTCAAAAATACTTTCAGGAGCAGGGCTGGCTGGGCGCCCGACAGCCCGTTCCATTTCAAAAGAGTGAAACGGAGGCTTTCTACTCTGTAAAGAGTTGCCGTCTCAGAAGCCCCCAGGGCAGTTCTACCCTGTCCTATAGGGTCGCTGGGAGTCAGACCCGACGAGAGAGGGGCGAGGAGCAGTACACTGAAGCTTAGCAGGGGAGGCTCCGGGAAGGCTGTCACTTGAGCCCCGCTGCTCTTGGGGAGGGAACGCCTGGCCACCTGCTCCAATAAAGGTGGGAACCCGAGGACAGCTCCGCTCTGTCACACGGGGTCCCCACCCGACAAGAAAGAAGGACAACGGTGGCAAGGGGCTGAAGTGCAAAAGATGGCTTGGGTGGGTACGTGTCGTTTGAGAAACAAAAGTTCACTTATCAGTCTTGTTTCCAGAAGGAATTACGTACACTGGATGTGAAAACAAAAAGTTCCTGATAAGAACAATAAAAACCCTAAATGCACAGAAAGTGTGTGTCTCGCTGAAGGTTCACCTCAGAGAGTCTTTAAAAAGTCAGAGCTGGCTCCCCGGGGGCTCCAGATGGGAGGCAAAATCTGCCATAATGAAGTTAACTCCATTGAGAAGGGTCCTCTTGGTTAAGTCTCATCTTGGTTACTACCGAAATTAAAACAACCATCTCAGCAAAAAAAAAATTCCCATTTTCACCAGTCAGTACACTTTATGAAACTTCCAAATACGGAGTTATTTTAAACCTAGGCAGCTATATTTTAAGACATCTAGACCCACTCACCATCAGCCGCTAAGTCAGCCGACGGGGCCACTTTGAAGCTACTCGCTAACAAGTTTGACATCCAGTTTACCTGGGACATTTCTTCCTCTTGGTTGACAATTGTTCGGATCATATTTGTTTTCACGATGCTTAAATCCCATAATCCCAATTCACAGCCCCCAGGTCAGGCCACCCCCACCAAATCTGATGAATTAACATATCGCGATAACATTACAGGGATGAACTGACAGCACAGGTGTCTACCAACCTTGCAGTATTTTCTCCTTGTTAAATCTGGTTTCGCCACTAAAATAAAAGGGAAGAAGGGGGAAAAACGTGATTATCGAATTATGTTACTTTGAGATTAAGAAAAGAATCCACATTAAGTGTTACTAAGATCAACAGGACCCTGAAGGGCAATGGTGTATCTTATGAACCTTGTAAAACACACCCTTCACCAACAAGCCCATGGAAACACGATTCATTCTCTGCCAACATTCCTTATTCCACTCTGCAGGGGAGAATCCGGAGTGGGGTGAATGGTCAATGTGCGGGGCTGCAAACCAAAAGGCCCCCAGGAATCCCTGGGAAGAGTCTGGTGACCTACTTCCGGAAAACCAGCAATTGAAGACCCCATGGTGAAGGAGGAAATGGGGAGGAGGCCCTCTTACTTAGGGGCCACTGAGTTTCTGTGAATGGTGGCAGAATTGCAGGGCGATGACAGCAGGGAGGGTAGCATAACTTGAAGAATGTAAACGCGGAACTGTACATGCATGACTTTCTGGGGTCCTAGGAGCTAGGTGGACCCCCAAAACGAGTGCTCTCGAGGACCTTTAAGTCCCAAATACCCATGACATCTGAGAGTAATTAGTAAGTGACCTCTGCCTGGAATACCGTGCTCGTTTTAAACGATCAATCTACATATCTGAGATCAAATTGGCCACAGCAACCCGACTGGATTAGCAGCGTTACGGGGCCGTGAGCTCACATTAATTGGGGGGCACACACCCAACTCCAAAGGAAGCGGAGATTGGCTGCACACCTGGAAGAGGTTAACTAACGTCACTGCACTGGAGAAACTAGGACAAAATAAACCGCCATTTTTTCTTCAGAAAAAAATAATTGGAGCATAAAAAGAAAAAGACAAGCTCACTGCCATGAGTCAATTCCAACTCACAGCAACCCTATAAGACAGGGTAGTACTGTCCCTGTGAGTTTCTGAGGCTGTAACTCTCCATGGGAGTAGACAGCCCCTCTTTCTCCTGAGGAGTGGCTGGGGGCTCCCAGGTGCTGCCTTGCGGCTCACAGTCCAATGTGTAAGCTCTACGCGACCAGGGCTCCTGTAAGAGATGCAACAAGGGTGCCTAGTTTAGGGGTCAGGCTGTGAGTCATACTGTGGTAGCCTGTGTGTTTGGGGGGGTGCTCAAAGCTTTATCACTGGTATCTCAAATGCCAGCAGGGTCGCCTGCAGGGAGCAGGTTTCAGCAGAGCTTCCAGGCTAAGAACAGACCACGAAGAAGGAATAGGCTCAGCATCATGACATAAACAGAATAAAGATCGGAGTTGTCAGGCATTTCGTCTTGCTTGGATCCACAAGCAGTGTTTACGGACGCCGCAGTCAAGACATCAAATGAATCACTGCATTGGGTAAATCTGCTGCACAAGGCCTCTTTACAGTGTTGAAAAGCAAGGAGGCTGCTTTGAAGACTAAGGGGCACCTGACCGAAGCCGTGCTACCTTCAATGGCCTCTTCTGCATGTGGAAGCTGGGCACCGACAAAGGAGACTGAAGAAGCTACGCATTTGAAGCATGGTGCTGGGGAAGAATATTGCAGGTGCCGGGGACTGCCAAAAGAACAGAAGCGTCTTGGAAGAAGGGCACCCAGACCACTTCTTACACACCAGGATGGAGAGACTTCATCCCGTGTACTTTGGACACGCTGTCAGGAGAGACCAGTCCCTGGAAAGGGCTATCACACTTGGTCACGTAGAGGGGCAGTGAAAAAGAGGAAGACGCTTTAGGAGATGACTGACACAGTGGCGGCACCAATGGGCTCAGGCACAGGGAAAATTATGAGGATGGGGCGGGACCGGGCAGGTTTGTTCTGCTGTGCAGAGGGTTGCTATGGGGAAACTTCACGGCACCTGGCAATGAGTCAGAATTCGTGTGATGGCAGTGGTCAGCTTGGTTCCCACTGCAATGAAGATGGATGGTTGAGACAAAGAATATAAAACCTCAATATTAGTATGTGGACTCCCTAAGTGGTGTAATACTTAAATCCTCGGTAACCAATTAAAAGGTTAGTGGTTCAAACCCACCTAGAGGTGCCCCGGAAGAAAGGTCACAGGTGTGAAAGCTCAGTGGGAGCACACGTTTACGCTGCCACACACCGGGTAGCCTTGAGTGGAATCGACTCCAGAGCAACTGGTTTAGATGGCCCTGTAACTAAGAGTTGGCCTTGTAGAGTTACT
The DNA here is from genome assembly GCF_000313985.2 of Echinops telfairi. Lineage (NCBI taxonomy): Eukaryota > Metazoa > Chordata > Mammalia > Afrosoricida > Tenrecidae > Echinops > Echinops telfairi. The sequence goes on from NW_022111383.1 coordinate 195,561, forward strand.
GGGTTATAGAGGGTACAAATCTTCAGCTTTATTAAAGAATGTCAACAGGACTGCTACATTACAGAGGGGGCACTAACTGCTCTGCAGGAGGAAGATGAGGCTGTCTGCTCCCATAAAGATGTACGGAAACCCAAAGGAGCAGCTCTACTCTGTCCTACAGGGTTGCTAAAGGTCATAATTGGCTTGATAGCAGAGGTTAGATACAAGAGCCAAGGAGCATTGGTGGTGCAGAGAGTTAAGTGTGAGGCTGTAAAGGTAAGGTTGGTGGTTCAAACCTTCCAGCTGCTCTGAGGAAGGAAGATGAGGCTGTCTGCTCCTGGGGAGATGTACAGGTTGGAATCCCTCTGGAGCCATTCCCTCCTGTTCTGCAGGCTCATCAGCAGTAGGGTTGGTGTCCGATTACAGAGTTGCTGCCCATGGCAGCAAATTTGATTTTTTCCCCTTCTTATAATAGTGTTCCACATTCTCACAAGTATTAACTCCAGATAAATTACTAACATACATTTTTCTTTGTGTGCATCTGGTACGGGGTGGTTCATCGACATTGATCTTCACTTGCTTTTCTCCTCCGTTTACTATGAAGACTGCAAGTTCCTGCCCTGCTGCTCCATGAAGCACCCGTTTTACAGGGCACAGCCAGAGAGAGGGCCTGTGATATGAAAATGCCCCGTGCTGGGGGGCAGCATGAGAAGCAGTACAACCTTGGGGAATGCACGCTGCTCATGAAGGACCACTGGGCAACGTGGAGCAGAATCAGAACCCGGTAGACCCAGTTTCAAAGGGTAGCTCAAGAAAACAAAGGCAAATATTATAACAAACTATAGAAAGATCTACAAGTAGAAAATCAAAATGGAGAAGCAGACTCAGCACATGTGAAACTGAAAGGACTCAGAAACATTCAAGCCTTAAATGGCAATATGGAAAGTTTCTACCCGGGGATCCAGCAGGCCCCGTCCTGGGACACCTGTATTCAATGCGCTTTTAGAACACTCTCTGCTCCCGTTGTTGTCAGATGGCATTGAGCTGGCTCTGACCCGGGCACAACAGAAGAAAGCCTGCACTGTTCTGCGCCATCCCTACAATGGTTCTAATGCTTGAGCCCACTGCTGCAGCCACTGTGCCAATCCATCTTGTTGTGCCTGCCTCCTTTTCCCTGCCGCTCGAACTTTGTCAAGCATGATGTCCTTCCCCAGGGGCCGGTCTCCCCTGGTAACACATCTCATCGTCCTTGCCTCTAAAGGGCATTCTGGTCGTACTTCTTCCAAGACAGACCAGCTTGTCCTTTAAGCAGTCCATGGTTCGCCCAACCGTCTTCTCCGGCACTACAACTGAAATACATCAATTCTTCAATTTTCCTTACTCCATCACCAACTTTCCCATGCATATGAGATTGAAAAGGAAAGAAAGAAAAGGTCAAAGTGGATGTCAATAGAGACTCAGAAACGTACTCTTCACCGACGGGTAGCTAAAGCAAATGGAAGAAATGATGACGTCGAAGAGCTGAATCGAAAACTTCAAAGGGCAGCTTGAAAAGACAGTCAAATATGATAAGGAAATGTGCAAAAACTAATCATTAGAAACCAACCGAAAGAGCACACTAAGCACAACTTAAAGTGAAAGAACGCAAGAAAAAAACGTCAAGCTTTGAGTTGCAATCTTGAAAGATCCGATGGGCACAGTAAGCAACAAAAGATGACAGAAATAATACACGGTCACCTTGCCAAAAAAAGCTAGTCGACATCCCACCATCTCAGGAGTTAATGTGTGAGCAATGGTGCTAAAGGAAGAAGTCCAAGCTGCACCGAAAGGGTTAGCCAAAACAAGGCTCCGGGTATTGATGGAATGCCAATTGAAATGTGTCAACAGGCTGATGAAGCGCTGGGAGCTCTCACTCGTCCATACCAGGACATTTGGAAGGCAGCTTGTGTTAGGCCAGGTTGACTATAGAGACAAAACCAGCGACACTCGTACATGTGTGTATGAAAGTGCTTTGCATCAAGTCATTATACATCAAGAAAACACCCCAGCCCAGTCCAACTCATGTCCGTACGTCCAGTACTAGTCCTAAGTCCCTCTTATACCCTGAGAAGAATGGAATTCCAGAACGTTTCAGGGTGCTCCTGTGGAATTTGTACAGGGATCAAGAGGCAGTTGTGCAAACAGAACCAGGGCATACAGCATGGTTTAAAATCAGGAAAGGTGTGCGACAGGGTTGTATCCTCTCACCCTACAAATTCAATGTGTATGCTGAGCAAATCATCAGAGAAGGCAGATTAGATAAAGAAGAATGTGGCATTGGGCTAGGAGGAAAGCTTATTAACAACCTGTGGTATGCAGGTGACACAACCGTGCTTGGTGAAAACGAAGAGGACTTGCTGATTAAGATCAAGGACCGTAGTCTTCGGTATGGATTTACAACTCAATGTA
>NW_022111383.1:198087-223287 GCF_000313985.2 Echinops telfairi
TGCAAACAGAACCAGGGCATACAGCATGGTTTAAAATCAGGAAAGGTGTGCGACAGGGTTGTATCCTCTCACCCTACAAATTCAATGTGTATGCTGAGCAAATCATCAGAGAAGGCAGATTAGATAAAGAAGAATGTGGCATTGGGCTAGGAGGAAAGCTTATTAACAACCTGTGGTATGCAGGTGACACAACCGTGCTTGGTGAAAACGAAGAGGACTTGCTGATTAAGATCAAGGACCGTAGTCTTCGGTATGGATTTACAACTCAATGTAGTAAAGGCGTTGGCCCAAACTGGACCAACAGGTAACATCATGACGAATGGAGAAGAGGTTGTCCAGGATTTTGTCTTGCTTGAATCCAAAACCAGTGTCGAGAGATCAAAAGATGTGTTGCGTGAGGTCAAACTGCTGCACAAGACCTCTTTAGAGGATTGACGAGCCAGGGTGTTACTTTGAAGACTAAGGTGCGCCTGACTCAAGCCATGGTATTTTCAATTTGCTCCAGTATTATTTACAAAAGACCAACTAGCTCCAAGGACTTTCAGCAGGGGACGGGAAGCAGTGAACAAATAACACACTGGTGAATCTAAATCTACCATGCAGTCCGTCCCACTGCGTCCTGTAAAGAGAGGGAGAGTATATGCAAGGGTATGGGGAACTCATCAAGATGCGCTCCAGGGAAAAGCCAGGTGCCGGGTAAGAGAGAAAGGAAGCTACCCTTTTGGACAGAAAGGAAGAATAAATATTTGCATCTGCACAAAGATACGCCAGGAGGATGAGCCAGAAACCAGTCAAAGTAGTCCCTTAAGGGGCAGCGCGGAAACCCAGGAAACACGTTGGGAGTGTTGTCTGGGTTTTCAAGTGTCCAGATTTGTTAGTTTGAGAAAACCAACGAGGATACGTAGAAGTTTGTGCGCTGGCTAGAACCAGTACCGCTGATCTGACACGACCAGCGGTGGGGAAGTGAGAGGACTTCTAAGCACGGTCTGTAACTCCCACTGGGCGACAGGGTGGGGCTGTGCAACAGGAGTCATGGACCCAAAGAGCACCTGGAAACAAAGGGGCCAAGGACGCTAGCGTGAGGATGGGTTCGTTTTGACACTGCATCAGGTACAAAGGAAACCATCGAAGAAACAAGAACAAAGAATCCCAAGCTCATCCAGGAAGAAGAACTCCGAGCAGAGTGCCTGTGACGTGGAAGTGGCAGCAGCCAGGCACACAAGAGCCCGGACCCCTGAGACCACGAGGAAGCACTCATCAGGGGTTCTAACAGTTGCCCGAGCCGGGCAGGATCGAGGGAGACGTGCCTGGGGCACAGCTGCGAGGAGCTGTGGACAAAAGCACTGTAACCTGATGCTTTCTGAGCCCGGTGTGTGGTAACAGGTTAACTTTCCTGATCAATCCCATAATCCTGAGTCTTGCCGTGAGTTCTGTGTGGGTGCTGCACGGGATTCTGGAATCCAGCAGAGGAGCATCGGGCTGCAGGGTCAGAAGAGGATAAAGGCCGCTGGAGGGCGGAGCCGTGTCTGACCTCAGCACTGTCAGAATCAGCCTTAAGCTGTGTGCAGGGGGAGTCTCCTACCCCTGTCTCTGGAGGTAAGAGGTAAGCCGGAGGTAGGAGATGGCCTCTAAGTCATTTCCTCCAGGTGCTGGTTGACTTTAGAAAACTATTTCTTAATCTCCAAAAATCATCCAGAATCCTATGGTCTGTCTTTACTGTGGAATTTGAATTCTATAAAGGGACACGACTGGGAAGCTCTGTTTCAGTGTAATTTTTTAAAAGAGAGGCAACATACTATAAACTGAGACTTAAAAAAAAAATCTTTTCAATGAAGAGCGGGGTGGGTGCTACCCCGCTGTAGGAGTGGTGTCCGTTTGGAGCCTGTAAAAGGTTGGTCATAAGACAGCCTCTTGGCACCGCGTCTGGATTCGTGCAGTCAGGTGTTCTGTTTTGGAAATGGATCTCACTGCCATTCTGAAAGGGGTGGTGTTACGCCTGGCACCCTTCAAAATATGTTCCTCTGACCTTTCCGTTCCCTCCACCTTTGCTGCTGCTGCTGCTGCAGCCAAATTTTGGTTAAGGGAAGCAGACTCGCAGGCCAACTTTGCCATCTACTTTCCTCTCTTCCTTCCCAAACCTTACACTTAAATGGTTGCTGTAAGGATTTATATTTAATCTCCTGATCAAGTTGATAAAAGCTAGGAAACTACTTATGGTTTTTTTTTTTGGTGGGGGGGGGGATTCTATGAGCTGTTATTAAACAGGTTATATTAAACAGTTACCGCTCAGACAGATGATGGGAGCCCTGGTGGAAATGGATACACCCTGGGCTGCTGCTACCTGCAAGGTGAGTTCCAAACCACCAGCTCGTCCGAGGGAGACGAGGGAGAAAAAGAAGGGGTTGGCTTTCTACTCCTGTAAAGAGCTGTAATCGGGGCAGTTCTACCCTGTCCCACAGGGGCACTAAGAGTTTGCATTGGCTAGATGGCAGTGAGTTTCCTCATCCATTGGATTTACTTCCTGCCTCAGCTTCATTATCTCGGTGAGGCCAAGGCTTTAAAAAGCAGCAACAACAAATGGCTTTTAAAACAAGTACCATCCTCTTGGGCAGTTACTTTGTAGCCAATTCAATTTCCAGTAAAATCCAAAGGCACCAGACCACCACCACTCCATATTCCCCGTACTTTCAAAGTAAGTTTGTTGTTTACGCTAGAAACTCCAGGGGGCCGGGTGTACAGTTCCAGCTCACAGTGACTCCGTGCATGCATGTCAAGAGTACAACTTGTTCCACCTGGTTTTCGGTTGGCTTTGATCTCTAGGAAGCAGATCACCAGGTCTTGCTTTCCAAGTCGCCTTTCCGCATACTCTCCCATACTCATCCATTCCGCATGGAATGGATCCTGACTCCTAGTCACCCTCTACAGCAGTGGTTCTCCACCCTTTCATACAGCTCCTCCTGTGGTGCTGACCCCCCAACCATCACATTATTTTCGTTGCTACTTCATCACTGTCATTTTGCTACTGTTATGAATCCGGTAACCCCCACAGGGGTCCTGACCCCCAGGTTGAGAACCGCCGCTATACAGGGTTTCTGAGATTTCCATCTTTACGGGCACGGACAGCCTCATCTTTCTCCTGCAGACTGGTCGGTGGGCTGGATGCGCCAACCTCAGCATTCCAAAGCCTAGCCACCCTCAGCTCCACCAAGGCACCTCTGGGTGCTTCGGAGGGCTCACAAAGGGCAGCTCCTCCGGTGCTCCGGAGCCAAAGTGACCCAGATGCAGTTTTAAGTAGCAAGACCTTCAAATGGGCCGTAGAGATAATGGGAATTTGGGTACGTGTAATAGTCACGGCTACGGTGTTCAATCACGGTGACCACGGAAAGTCACAGTTCCGTCAGAATAATCACAGGCCTGACATTTGACATCTGGAGCTTTCTTTCCCAAAATGTCCCACGTTAGTATGCCAAAGAGAGAGATTATGGACATGAATGGAGTGGAGGTCCAAAAGATGTAATGTTATGGGAAGGAACCGGGTCCCAAGATATGCAGATATAATCCCATTTGGGAGTAGTTTTCTTTGTTGTATTAATGAGACCAGATCAGGTTATTGTGTGTCTGAAACCCATCACTGTTGAGGTATCAAAACAGATTCAGTGCAAAAGCAAGGATGCGGAGATGGCAGATGCCACGTGACATGAACCCAAGAATAGAAGCTGAAAAGGACAAGGACCTTCCCCCAGATCCTCCGGGAAGAGCCTTCAGCTAGACCAAGTGCCCTGTATTCCACCTGATGAGCCTCTTGACAGCATTAAAGCCACTCACTTGTGGTATTCCTGCTATACCCGCACTGAGGAACTGAAGACTGAAGACGTAACCTGGCTCATGAAGGGCTTGGATAAACTTACAGAAGTTGCTTCAAAGGAGTGTGCCTGCAGTACCTGAAGAGGCATTGTGCCGTTAGATTATCCGACTCTTAAAAATCATCTCAACAACGTGTGAATCATTCTGGCTGGTTCCAGTAATACTCATTGTATTTAATTTGGTTGGTAATCCCCAGAAAGCTTGTTTTGCAAGCTGATTCCTATGGGGTATTCCATATTAAAGGCCTTCTGAAGATGTAAGGAGAAGTCACACTCCTTATTTGTGTAACTACTGTCTATTAGAGCCCTGGTGGCAAAGTGGTCAGGCACCGGGATGCTAACTGCAATGTCAGCAGCTTCTCGGGAGAGAGACAGGCTCCCTGCTTCTTCAAGGAGTGACAGTCTCAGGAACCCACAGGGGGCTGTTCTACTCTGTCTTATAGGGTCACTCCGAGTCAGAACTGGTTCAATGGTAGTTTGACTGTCTATTAAGGCTCCTCCAGCAGGAGATGAGGCTGAGCGGTGGGTCAAAGGAAGCCCCTGACAGAATGGGGAGCGTCCAGGCACAAAGTACTACAGGGCTGGGCAGGGGTTAGTTAACGGTGGGATAAACTCAGAGCCACTTAACAAGGATCCAAAGTGAGATCACCTCTTTCCAGGTGAGAGGGATGTACCAGTAAGGATTTACAGCCTTGGAAACCCAATGAGGCAGTTAGTTCTACTCTGTCCTGTAGGGTCACAAGGCATCAGAATCGATTTGATGGAAGCGGCTTTGGTTGGATATTTTTCCAGGGAGGCTTTAACCTGTTTCTGACAAGTTCTGAGTTTTGATTCTGTCAGAAGTTGCAAGCCACTTAAAAATGATCTCTAACATAAAGGAACCAAGACCCTAGCCCTATCCCCAATTAATTGCGTGACCTTAAATTGGCCCCTAAAACCTGCCACAAAAATGGAGAGAAAGAGAAGAGACATGGAGGAACAAAATTTCCAGTTTGGCATTAAAATCCTAAAAATATAACTTGAGATAACTGCCAAGATTAGCTTCCTGAGAAGGGAGAACAAGATAGAAAAGAGAGCAGCTAAAGAGGACTTCAGAAGATTCGACCATATTAACATTCTTTCTAAGCTCAAGGGCAGAAACAGTGGAATCCTGTTTCTGTTTGACCCAATAGTACCTACTGAAAAACCCTGGCCTGATAAAATGATACATATTGTAGAACTGGTTGCGTCTTTATTATAGCTGTCGCTAGAGAAATATAAACAGAACCAAGGAAATTCTGGCTCACAGCTCCACCATCACCAGGAACGCCATTTTGACTCAGAAGCCCCATAGGGCTTCCTGGGCTGTAAATCTGGACCAAAGCCGACAGCTACATCTTCCTCCTGCAGTGCAGCTGGTGGGTTACAACAGCTGACTTCTCCATTAGCAGGCGAGCTAACCACTGTCCCCCAGAGCGCCTTCCTGGCTCCCTGCGATTGGTCCGTGGTTGAATTTTCAGAAGCAGATCACCCCGGGAAGTAGTGGGTGTATGTCGGGCTGTGCACTTTGGAACTACCAGCTGCTCCTCCGGAGAACTTTGGGGCTTTCTCCTCCCGGAAAGAGTCACCGTAGCAGAAGTCCGCTCGGGCATTCTACGCTGCCTGACACAGTCACTATGAGTCAGAGTGGAGTCTTGTGAAAAGCAGCTCTAGTGTTGTCATGATTATCCCTAGGGCACCAGCCACTCCTCAGGAGAGTCAAGGATTTCTATTCCCTAAAGAGTTAGTCTCAGAAACCCACAGGGGCAGTTCTAACCATAGGGTGGGTCACTATGGGTCGGTGGCCATGTGTTTGGCTTTTTTGGAGATTACCATAAATGAGTAAGATGACCAGGCCTTTCTCCCCAGTGCCCCTCAGTAGATTTGAATCTCCCACCTGTCCATTAGCAGTCAAGTGCTTAATCCTTTGCATCACCCAAGGACTCCATAGAAAACCAAAAACGAAACCTTCTGACTCATTGTAACTCTCCACCTGACAAGAGTGAAATTTCCCAGACTATAAATCTTTGGGGGAGCCGCCAGCTTCCTCCTCCTCCCAGCTGCAGCTGATGGGTTTGAACCACCAGCCTGGCTTAACAATTAACCCACAGCATCACGAAATAATCATATTTTTAAAAATAATCATAACCACTGCCAGGAGTCGACGCTGACTCATAGCGACCCTCTGAGACAGTATAAAACTGCCCCTGTGCATTTCCAGAATGGAAACTCTGTGGGAATAGAAGTCCTCATCTTTCTCCAGCAGAGCCCGCCAGTGGTTTCGAACTGCTGGCCTTGCAGTGGGCAGCCCAAGGGCTCCTAGGAATCCATTTAGAAGTCCTTTAGTCCTCAGCGATGCTTGTCCCCCTCCATGGTACCAGCTCATGGGGCTTTCACCATCACTCGGTGAGGTGGGCACGAACGGGAAACTGAGGCCCAGGTACGGAAACCCTCGCTGGCGCTGGGGTTGGGCTTGCTCCCTACGAACTTCACTTTCCATTCGCAATCCTAAATAAGCGGAGGGCGTGGGGTAAAAAGCCTGAACACATCTCAGCCTCCCGCAGCAGCCAGCCGGTAATCTGCAGGGAAGATAACAGTATTTGCTGGAGGCTTTGCGGTCCGCCGACAAGAGGGCGGAGGCCCTCTGTCCCCTCTCAGAACTGCAATCTCTGGCGAGGAGAAATCAATCTCAAATTGAAGCTGGGGGGACCCGGCCAACGAGGGGCTCAACGGAGACCGCCAACCGCATCCCCAAACCACTCGTGGACCAGTACTCGACCAACTCTGCCATCGCTTTAGGAGCTAAAGAGGAGCCGCGAAAGTCACCCGGCGAGGTGGTTGGGCTTCTTCGAGTTTTAGCTCAGCCACCAGCGCGCTGGGGCGCCGGTCCCCTCGCGCGGCGGGCCCTCGGGGCCGACGGAGCGGCCCAGCCGCCCCCTCCCCACGCTGCACGGAAAGGGCGCAGGTGGGGCCGGCAGCAGCCAACACTTGGCGAAAGTGCCGAGACCACAGCTCGGTCCGCAGAACTGGGGGTCGGGGGGGATGGCAAAGCACCGTTCCCTTCACCCACCCCCGACCGGGGAGCCGAGAGAAGCGCAGCGACACTCACTGTCGAATAACGGTCAGGGCGAAGCGGGGCATCTTCCTGGAGCCCGCGAGGCGACGAGGCAATGGCCACAGCTCGGCGTCCTGCTCCCGCACCGTGGGACCGCGGCGCGCCTCTGCACTGCGGGCGGACGGCTCGCACGACTTCCGCCCAGCCCGACCTGCCGGCCGGCTTCGCCCGCTTATGGGAGGCGGGTCCTCGCGTCATGGCAGCCCAGCCAATCGGGGCGGCGGGAGGCTGCAGCGGCGGCGGCGATTGGTGGACGCTGACGCCCCGCCCAGGACGGTGGCGCTTGCGCCCCTGCGCGCCGGCCTGTGATTGGCGCGCGGCAGGTGCGTGCGGGCCCCCGAGAGTCCGCTGTGGAACAGGGTTTGCCCAGGCAAGTCCGGAGCTGGCAGACGCGGCTTTGAGAAGGATGCCAACCCCCTGAGTCTTGCCTGATTGCACTTGAGGCTGAAATGAAGCCAGTCGCTTACAGTTGGCAAGGCTGAGATACACCGCACCAATCCAAGGAGGTTCTGGGTCCACAAAAGCCAGCAAGGGCAGGTCCTTTGGGGTAGACCAACCCAGTTGCAGACCCCAACCCCAGCATTTAGTAGCTTTCATAGCCTAGAGAGTTACATTACCTAGCCTCAGTTAATAGATGGGTAAAGTGAGATCACCATTAAAAAGGTACCCTGGCGGCATCGTGGTTATGCGTTGGTCACCGGATCGAGACCACCAGCTGCTTTGAGGGAGAAAGAAGACTTTCTACTCTCATAAGAGAGTTAATGTCTTGGGAACCCACAGGGGCAACTCTACCCTGAACTATATGGGGTCGCCACATAGAGGAGTTGGAAAGAAATCAGACAGGCTTTGGAACCTATGGGAAAATCCAAACTGAGCATGCACAGACTAGGACCACCACCACCACCACCCCTAGGCCCAGGTAAAACCAATACCTTGGGAACACTCACCTTAAGTACATCATACATGTAAGCCTGGACTCAGCCAATGGAGACAACCAAGACCTTCAACCACACCTACCCAGCCAGAAGGGTTAAATACCCCAGCTGCAGGTTGGAGGGTGGGGGCACACACTCGCTGCCTGGACGTGCCACTTCAGGGGACACTCCCAGCCCACTTAGGGCTCACAGGCTCTTGGCTCCTGGTCTCTAGAGGGGCTCCCCAGTTCCACATGTGTTCTTTTCCATGTGGTTTTTCATGTCCAGTTGTGAACCCATGTGGCTTCCGCCTGGTTTGACACACTTTCCAGAAATAGCATGTACCCCTTTGAGACTGTAAAACCGGAAACTTAACTTTCCTTCATAAAAACTCACTTGGGTTACAAAGCGTGTTTCCGTGAATTCTTTCAGAGAGCGTGGCAAGCAAAGAAGCGAGGTCTAACCCACTCCAGAACCCTAACATCGCCATGAGTCTGAACCAACTCAAGGGCAGTCAGAGCCACAGTAATGCTCGCTGGACAGTGTTGTCTTCCAGGCCTGTCTCATGCTGCATTCGTTTTCTTGAATTCCTATTTATGTAGGCCAAGACGTCCTGATGGCGGTTGGAGTCACACATCACACCTGATGCTCAGGACAGCTGCGAAGCACACAAGGTGGCTTATTTCACTCTACCTTGCGACTGCTACTGCTGCTGCTGCTGCTGCTGCTGCTGCTGCTGCTACTACTACTGTTTCTTCTACTCACAGCCCTGCAGGTTTCCCATACTGTAGCTATTTCTGAGTAGGAAGCCTCGTCTTTCTCCCTCAGAGCAGCCTACAGCATAACCACTTAGCCTAAGAAATCTAGCCAAGAGAGAAACTACCCCAATTGTCTAGGTTCACACAATGTGTTAGTCTGGGTAAACTAGGGAAACAAATCCACAGAAACTCATATGTATAAGAGAGAGTTTTATATAAAGGGTAAGTGTACAATAAGCATCCCAACCCAGTGATGTCCAAAGCCTCAAGTCCAACATTAGCTCATATGTCAGACACCAATCTACAAAGTCCTCCTCCATCTCACAAAACACACGCAATGACGCTGACTGCAGGAGGAAAGCCGCATCAGTGAGCATGTAAGCATCCCAGTCTTATCACAGCACTTGTGTCCAGGTGCAAAGGTGTGTGCCAAGGTGCCCAGATCTACACACGCATTATAATTTCCAAGGGGCTGTGTGAATGCTGGGCAGTATACTAGGAAAATTAAATCTGAACCTCTTGTGAGAAGGAGCGCCCGGTGGTTAAGCGCCTGGTTATTTATTATACACGTTGGATGTCCGGGCCTATCCATGACTCAGCAGGAGAAATATGTGTCCATCTGCATGCATGATGATGTCAGTCTTGGAAACCCCATCTTTGCCTACATGTCCTATTCTGTCCTACAGGGTCATTACAGGTCCACTGCGACAAGTCGGGGCCAGGCATCTCTCTCTCTCTCTCTTTTTTGATCTTCAGTTGTTTTCTGATGTGCAGCCAGTTTTTGAGATCTAGAAACGTGAAGGTGTAAGGCAGTGCTTCTGAAACGTAAGTGTCTGTGTGCCTCACTTGGAGGGCCTTGTTAAAATGTACGTTCTCCTTCACTAGCTTTGGAGTGGGGGCTGCAGCCTCCTCATGATGGGGCTTATGTTTGACGCCATTGTTCCAGCGATTGTTTCCATCTGTGTTAGTCTGGGTACTTTAGAGAAACCAATCCACGGAAACTCATGTATAAGAGAGAGTTTTATGCAAAGGTTAAGTGTGCATCAAGAAAATATCCCAACCCAGTGCTGCCCAAGCCCACAAGTCCAACATTAACCCATATGTCCAACACCAGTCCACAAAGTCCTCCTCCGTCTCACAAAACACACACAATGATGCCGACTGCAGGAGGAAACCCGAGTCAGTGAATGTGTAAGCATCTCAGCGGTGGCAGGGGTCTCCACATGGGTGCTCCAGCACCCAGGGCTGCATCGGGCCAGGTCCATGTGGCTTCTCCTCAGGGACGTCCTGCAGGAAGTGAGCCTTGCCAGCTAAAGCAGGGAACTGGCCAAGGCAGCTTCACCCTGGTCCAACCAGAAAGCAAGAGACCCGAGAACTCGAAAGGCGAGGCTCGCCAAGCCATTTATCCCTCCGCCCTTCAATTAATCCCACGTGTTTATCGGCCAGGTTGGCACAATAAACTACCTCACCATCCCTGTGGCAAGGGCCTTCTTCTCTCTCACTGCCCCTCTGTGCTTTTCCTAGCGTGATGCTCTTTTCCAGGGACTGGTCTCTCTTGACAAAGTCCAAAAGTACAGGAGACAAGCCTCACCCTCCTTGCTCTAAGGAACATTCTGGCTGCATTTCTTCCAAGACAGATTTGTTTGGTCTTTTGGGAGTCCATGGGACTTTCCGTGTTCTTCGCCAGCACCAAAATGCAAACTCGCTGATTCTACTTTGGTCTTCCTCAGTCAACAGCCAACTTTCACATGCACATGAAGCACTTGGAAATACTACATGGTGGGGTTGCGTACATCTTAGTCGTCAAAGCAATAGCCTTGCTTTTAGAACACACTTTAAAGAGGTCATGTGCCGCAGATTTACCCAGTGCAATGTATTGTGTGATCTTTCGACTGCTGCTTCCATGACCATCGATTGTGAATTCAAACAAAATGAAGTCCTTGACAGCTTCAACATTTTCTCCGTTTATCACCACGCTGCCTATTGCTCCAGGTGTGAGGGTTTTGGTTTCCTTGACGTTGAGTGTCATCCACACTGAAAGCTGCCGTCCTTGATCACTGTCAGTGGAAGGCTTCCAGTCCTCCTCACTTTCAGCAAGCGAAGTTGTGTCATCTGCTTCTGTGAATAAGCCTCCCACCGAGCCTGGTGGCACATGCTTCTTCTATTTTGAGACTCCATATGGATTATGGTTCCATTGAATTCTTCCTAACCGTCAACTGGCTAGAAGGAATTCAGTGAGAAGCTTCATCCATCTGGAGTCTCAAAATAGATTTTGGGCTTTCACTGTCACTCTGGCTTCCCACAAACCTCACTGCCACGGAGTTGATTTGGACTCATAGTGACCCTGTGGGGCAAGGTGGAACTGCCCCTGTGGGTTTCCGAAGCTATGAATCTGTATGGGAATAGAAAGCTTTGTCCCTCTCCCCGAGAGCATCCCCTAGTTTCAAACTGCTGACTTGGTAGTTGGCATTCCAATGCACAGCCCACTACACTACCAAGGTTCCTGTAGCTTCCACACACCTAGTGCTCAGAATTTAAACTCGGACACCACATGTTTCCAAGATGGTCAATCTCTATAGAAGCTGGCCACCTCTTCTTTCTTTCTGAGTGGCGGCCTGTTTGAACTTCTGACCTTTTGGTTAGCATCCCAATGCCTTCACAGACAGGACAAGCCATCACAGCAGGGACTGATGTATGCCTCCCGACTGGGCCTTTTCCCTGCATTCCTCGTTCATTTACCAGTTACCCACTGGTTAAGTTTGCTCTCTCCAGCTTAACTTCAACCACACAGAACCTTTGGTTTTCCCACCCAAAGAGTGAACCTCTTCAAGTCTTTTCATCCCAGAGCAATTTCAGTTCCCAAGAAGAAACAAGATAAACCAAACCAAACTCACTGGCACCACGTCCAAGCCGACTCATAGGGACCCGCTGTGGGTTTCCAAGACTGTAACTGTTTACTGGAGGAGAAAGCCCAGCCTTTCTCCCTCGGAGCTGCTGGTAGTTTCGAACTGCCGACCATACAGTTCACAGCCCAACACGTAACCACGGTGCTACCAAAACTCCCTGTGTTTGTCTGGGTAGACTAGAGAAACAAATCCATGGACACACTCATATGTATATAAGGGAGAGGTTTATATACAAGAGCAATTGAACATTGAGAAAACATCCCAGCTCAGTCCAGACCAAGTCCATAAGTCCGATAATAGCCCACAAGTCCGATACCAATCTAAAGTCCTCTTCGGACTCACAGAACACATGCAATGATGCTGAATGGAGAAGATTACAGGCCAGTGGGGAGAAAGTCTTTGGATCCAGTGGCATTGGAAACATCTCAGTGTTGGCAGGGGTCTCTGCATTGGAAACATCTCGGCGCTGGCAGGGGTCTCTGCAATGGCGGGGGGGTGTCTATGTGTCTTGTCAGCTGCTATGTCTCCCAAGGAGTAGCAGAGAGAGACATGTCTCCCACCTCCAAGAAGGAAGCATGGGATTTCCCAGAATTCTCAGGAGAAGGCCATGCCCACCCAGAGGCCTCATTGGCTATGATCTGATTGACAAGTTAGACTCTACCCCTTTACTCTTAATCCTCAAACTGACAATTATGTATCAACCACACTCCCAAAGAAACCAAGACAGAGTGACACAAACAAATGACTAAGCCCTATTTAAAGAAGAAAGTCATTGGAACTGCCTGGTGAGGAATTAAAAATAATTGTATTTAGACTGCTTCAAAGGACTGAGAGAACGGTTGAGGGAGGCAAGAAAAATACAGGGAAAATTGAGCAAAGCACTACACGAACAAACTGACAAAATAAATGATCCTTTTAAACTATACCGAACAGCAAAGAGAAATTCAAAAGATGAACACTGACATTTCAGAAATAGACAAAGAAGGAGACTGAATCAATGGAAGATCTATCTAGTGAGTTTGAAGACAGATCTCTTAATACCAATTTGCTAAGAGGAATAATGAGACAAACCAACACAAAGTTCAAAGAGAACCTAAGAATCATGTGGGAGACAAGCAAGAGGAATAACTTATTTGG
Organism: Echinops telfairi; assembly: GCF_000313985.2. NCBI lineage: Eukaryota > Metazoa > Chordata > Mammalia > Afrosoricida > Tenrecidae > Echinops > Echinops telfairi. The sequence continues at coordinate 210,799 of NW_022111383.1, forward strand.
TGAAATTCCAGAACAGAAAGAGGCCAAAAATAACCAACGTGCAGAGAAAATGCTCGTTGAAGTCTTCTTGATCGTTCTTAATACACTTGATCCTTCCAAAAACTCTTGTTTAACGTAAACGTGGGACAAAGCTTCAATTATTTGGGAAATGGCCCACTTGCATTTTGTTAAATTTTTATGTTAATCCTAACCTCAAAATAACATATTCCAGAACACAAAAAGCATCCCTTTTGCCCCCTCGAAGGCAGCACAAGGCTAAGCCCACTGAGAGAACTTGTGGGAGTCATTCACTGATGGCGTCTGAAATTGTTTGGAATAAACGTAGGCATGGCTGCACTAGACCCCTAGTGGCCGTGTTTTATAAATACATCTTTTGCATCCTGGAATTCTAAAATATGTTTAATAGTTTTATTGGCATATAATTCACACATCATACAATTCAATAGTCCAATCAGGAAGAGTTGTACAAGCATCACTACCACCAGTTTTAGAACATTTTCTTTGCTCTTGTGCTCTCCATTTCTTCCCAGCTTGCCCTGCCACATCCCCAAGGAACTATTAATCCAGTTGCTTTCTCAATAGGTTTACCTATTATGGATTTCATATTCAGAAAAACATTTGAAAAATAAATCAACAACAGTAACAAACAGAAAAACTTCAATCAAAAAGAAAGCAGAAAATATTAAAAACTAGAACAAATTTTAAATAGAACAAAAAGGAGAGCAAATAATAAGGTGTTAAATGTCAACCTAACTGTATTTGCAATAATCCACTTTCCAATTCTGCACGACACCAAAGCTATTCACATCCCTTACCACTGGTCAGAGGGAATTCACTAGAGGTTTAATCCATGTGTATTTCTCCTTATTTTTTTTTTCAAACGGAAACAACTTTAAAATGAATCAAAAGGGAGATCAAATGATAAGAGATCACAGTTTAGCCATAATTACTTCTGATAACAAGGCCACTCAAGTCCCTCACCTATGATCACAGGGAATTTACCAGAGGCTTAATCTACGTGTGGACTCTGAAAATGGATTTGAGGCTTCCCGTGTCATCCACAGCCTTCTGAAAACCAGATGTTCACAATTTCAAGTCTGTTACCAGTCTCTCCCTCCGATTTGGATATTATTTACAATCCTTGTGTTGCATGGGCTGGTGTACTTCTTGCATGTGGCTTTAGTTGATGCCTCACTTAGATGGATGCTTGTTTGAAAACCAACCTTTTTTTAAAAAAAATCAATTTATTGGGAGCTCTTTTAGATATAACAATCCATAATTCAATTAGATCAAGCATAATTGTACAGTTGCTGCCACTATGACCTTCAAATTACTCTCTTTTCTTCTTAAAATTGGCTATATCAGCACCCCTTTCTCCCCTCCCTCCTGAACCCTACCCTGCCCCCCAGGAACCTTTATTATTATTATATTATATATTAGTATTACTGTTTTGCTATGTCTTACACCATCCAATGTATCCATTCACTTACAATTCTGTTACTCATTCCCCCTTGAGTGGGGTTATGCAGTCATTGTTATCAATTCCCCCTCCTCTGCACTTCCTGTACCCTCAGGGAGTCATTACTCCCATAACTATTTCTGGAGGGTTTATCTAGGATTTCATGCATCAAATAACCTTAATTATACACAGGTCTCACAAGAATAACAAGATGAAACTGAAACCATATAGTAAGGGGAGGAACTATTAAAGAACTAGAGGATAGTTATGTGTTTCATCAGTGCTATACTGCTCCCTGCATATATCATCCCTTCCATGTGGCCCATCTGTGAGGACTGTCCAATTATCTTGCAGGTGAGTTTTGGGTCTCCACTTGTGACTGCTCCTTCACATCAATCTGATTGCTTATTTTTAAGTTTCTGATACCTATTCCCGTCAACACCTCATGATTACACAGACTGGTGTGCTTCTCCATGTGGGCTTTGTTGCTTCCCTGCTAGATGGCCACTTGTGTCACTTCAGCCACTAGATGGCTACTTGTGTCACCATCGGCTTTCTTTGCTACATTTGCTCATGCAACCGTTTCGTAAGACAAACCTTTAAGACCCCAGACCCTATTCCTTCTGAGAGCTGGGCACAATCTAGTTTCATCACTACATATGGCTACAGCAGCCGTACCTTCAGTGATCTCTTCAGGAGGGCAACCATCAAGCAGGGTCATGTCATAAGAAATAATTTTTCTTAGATTGGGGCTAGATTTAAGTGCAAGTTCCAAATCCATTCATGTATCTGTGGTTTACCTCAGACATCATTTTCATTTGATATTAGAGAACATTATTAATCAACCCCCTGAGGTATCCCTGCCACTGCCATTGAGTTGATGCTAATCCACACAGACCCCATAGGACAGAGTAGAACTGTCCCTGTGAGTCTCTGAGACTGTACGTCTTTCTGGGAGGAAAAAGCCACATGCCTTCTCCTGCAGTGCTGGCTGGTGGCTTTAAACCGCTGACCTTGCAGTTAGCAGGCCAATGCATAACCACTATGCATTGATAGCGTCATCATGTTAGCTAGCCAACAGTATAGAATTTAAAACACTGTTTAGAAAAGGACATTATTTAATGTAACCAGTATAGACCAGCTATGAACCAAAATACATTAAGTATTGACTTGTACAGATTAAACTCTAAAGTGATGGACACTATTTGCACTCGAAAAAACGGGACTCGGTGATAGGGCAATATTTTCAGTCATATTTACTGACATCAGCAGAAGCACGCCTGCCAGGTTAATACAGGTCATCCCAAAGCAAGGAGGGCATTAAAATAATAAGTATGCGGCAGTTCTGGGCCACTATTCATTGGACACTGTCAAGGCTAGAGACTGAAATCATAGTCTACCATCAGCCAGTCCTTGGCTTAACAGTGAGTCCTCTGCTTCTTCTCACACTGGGGAGTTTCAGCCTTAATCCAAGGGCTCTAGATGAGTTTGAGGTACAGCCCAGTTCCCTTAGTGGGGTTTCCACATCGTCCTTCTGGTGTGTCTGTGGTAGTTACATAACGCAGTGTCAAATCTGAGGATTAAGAGTGTAGGGATGGAGTCTAGGCTGTCAATCAGGATACAGCCAATGAGGCCTTCCCCTAAGGATTCTGGGAATTCCTTGATTACCTCCTTGGAAAGGGGGAGAGACTCTCTCTCTCTCTCTGCTCACATCCTGTGAGACATCCCTGAGGTCAAGACACATGGCACTACCCTGACAGACCCCATGCCCTGGGACCTGGAGAAGCCATGCAGAGAACCCTGCCAGAGCTGAGATGCTTACACTGCCACTGGATCCAAAGACATCCCACCCACTGGCCTGTGATCGTCCTGCATTTGGCGTCATTGCATGTGTTGCATGAGTCTGAAGAGGACTTTATAGATTGGTACTGGACACATGGGCTAATATCGGACTTATGGGTTTGGACTGGACTGGGTTGGGATACTTTCTAAATGTACAATTATCCTTTATATAAAACTCTTTCTTATACACATGTAAGTTTCTATGGATTTGTTTCTCTAGTCTACCTGGACTGATAGTGTCCTATGAAGGAAATTGTCCCCATCGAAAGAAGAGAATCTAAGGTCCCAGTAGTCTATAGTGCACACACGGTGTCACCAAGGGCTGCATGTCCAGTTAGGAATCCAGTATCAGGCACCTTCTGCACTTGGGGTCTACATCAATATCATTAAGCGTTTCTTTCCAGATGGGAGGTTGCTGCTCCCCATTTTCCTACTGACATAAATGTAATTGTCTTCTCCAAGACATAGGTCATACCCCCATCCTCCATCTCAACTTGAAGTTTTTTTTTAAATCATTCTGGTAGGAGTGTCTGTTGGATTGAGGTACTTTAGTGCAATTTCATATATTATGACAAGAAGACATAGATCCATTGCCTATCAAGGGTTTCTATAGTAGATAATTATAAGGTTAAAAGAGTCTTATGTTGTCCCATTACAAAAGGATCTATTTCCAGAGTTATCGGTCTATGCATATAAATAAACATGATATCCATCACAAAGAAACTATCCAGAGTGAATGAGGCAGCGTCTTCATCACTAAGCTTATACCACTCGTCCAGGCAATACGCTTACTGTTATTACTGTTGAGGACAGCGGTGACTATTAAAACAGAAAGAAAAGAAAGTTGATCAGTATATGGGACAGAGGAGGTGAGAGAATTAGCATGTTCATCAAAATATTCTAAATATAACAGAATTTAAGAGTTAATGTCCTGGAAACCTAAACTCTAACAGCCCCCTCTCTTGCAATAAATATTCCTCTTATGCTTAACCAAGAGGGATGGTCTAGTCATTCAGGAAGGCTGTAAGCCACGCCAGGCAAGAAGCATCCCCCATTTAGAAAAGCAGTGGAATGTAGTGCATCAGGGGGTGGGGATGTGGTAACCCCTTGAGAAATGTAGGTGTAGATCGTTGTTTCCTGTGTGATCATCACATAACTTGCTTTTTATCACCTAGTTTGGGGCATTGTTTCCTGTGACCATTGCAAAATCTATCTAAACCTCTCTTGATTTTTCACGAGAGTTTTGATGCAGTCTGTAGGTAGTAAAACCCCACTGTTTCTCTCTGTCTCACACTTGTAGGATAAAAAATTTCACACAGGTGGAATAAAGAAACTCAGGCATGCAGATTTTCTCAAACCCACTGATCTCTGTCTTCGGACAGGGACAGACCATCGTGGACGTCTGTCCCAGGCCACACATGCACCCTTGGTATTTGTCCTGGTTACATTTGTTCGTGGAGCTTGATCATTCTAAGATCAAGCTCTTTAACAGCACAGAGACCAGAGGATTTAACACGGATGCCGAAAAGTGGCCCGATGACACAGACTTCAGCGAGCCACATGAATCTGGAGCCTTTGGGGCCAGCTGGGGTGCCTGGGAAAGGACGTTTTGCAATGGCCCAAGTTGTTTCCAATCTTACTGCTTTGCTTTTCCCCTGCTGCTGCCTTTGACTTGGGCATGGTAGGGCTGTCTGCAGATGACTTGAAAGAGAAAGTCTCGGATTTTTACTGGCAGGGATTTGGTGGCGCCACCCACTGTCATAATTGATTACATGCTGTATCCTGATGGAAGAACAGAATTTCTCAGCCAAAATAAAATCACAAATACATGGTAAACCATCTGCTTTGTACCGCGCCTGAGAAATAATAATGTGAGCAATGATCCAAGCAAGGGGGAGCTGCCAGTCCAACTGGGGCCAGTCCCCCATCGGCTTGATGTCTGAAGGTGGAGGGAGATTTGTTCTGGCAGCCGCGGGGCCAACATCTGACATCTGCCACCCAGAGCTCCCCATGATTGCAAGTTCCGAGGCGGGGGGGGGGGGGGGGATCCTATCTGCCAGTCAAAAGGCTTTTCCTACTGATGGGCAGTCGAAGGATGCTTTCTCAGCCTGATGTGCGTCTGGGGAACTCCCCTTCATGTGACTACATGCACCCAATAATCCCCTTTCATGCCTTGCCTTTTAGCCTGTCACTTAGTGGGGGAAAGAACTCTTCCCCAAGCCCAAGGTCACTGCTGTTTGGAAAACAGTAAGAGCAAGAAAGAGACACCAGGAAAGCAGGAAAGGCTCCTGGCTTCCCTGCGTTTTTATCAACAGTGGTTTCCAGCATCTGGATCCACAGAAATCAGTGTCCTCCCTCCAGCCCTGCCTTCGTGGGGGTGGGGGGGAGGGCGGTTTGGGGGTGGGAGTGGGGAGGGGGACTAGCACATGCATCTGTTGTTGGTATTAATTTCCATTTAGAAGATTTCAAGGAGCCCTGGTAGCATAGTGGTTATATGTTGGGCTGTTAACCCAAAGGTCAGCATTTCAAAACCACCAAGCTGCTCCCCTCAGGCCAAAACGTGGCTTTCTACTCTCTTAAAGAATTACAGTCTCGGAAATCCACAGGGGCATTCTACCCTGCGGGGTCACTATGTGTGAGGAACAGAAGGATTTCTCTTAAGTTGTCTCCCCAAAATATATACCAGACTTAGCTTGAGAATAATTGTTCACTAGGCAGCGAAAATAGGTCAGAGGTTATTCTCCTTAACATCAGCCATCTAGAGCAGCCGGACTGCATAGTCTGACTCACCCCAAATAAGGCCCATTCCTTTCTGTTATTGTTCCCTCGAAGCAGTGCCCATAGGCAAGCCTGGGACCACTCTAAGATGACTAAGCTTAGGCTACTATCTTGCCACACATGTCCCCCTATTCCCTCCTCTTACTATTGCACGTTCACCCCTAGGTCATCCCCCTCCTATTGCTTGTATTGCCTATGTTACAACCCCTCTCTATGACGTAGGTTGTTATCTGCTATCAGGGGGCTTGCATGTCTCCCAGGATAGTAATTGCTTGCTTTATTGTATGAGACACCAGAGTGATCAAACCTGTTCAAGGATGAATTGTATTGCCCCTTTCTGTGATGTATGACTCTGTAATCAGATCCCCCTAAAGTGATATGATGCGTGGTTAGCAATAAATAAGGAGGCTCCCTGGTTCTCAGGAGGGTGGCTGGAGAAGGTGACTAAGGAGGACGAAGCAGCGGCTTCTCCTCTGACGGCTAAGCCCCCTCCACGAGGACCACCAAGCGGGGCTGAGGTGAGCTATGCTACCATGAATTGCGTCTGACTCCATTACTTGACTCCATCCTTTAACTCTCATGCTCTCTATGACTTTACTATAACCTCTACTTATTATCGCTGTACAATTGCGCCTACCGAACCTATGATGTTTTGTGGGGTTCCCTCTTCCCCTTAACCCCACAACTATGAGTTGGAATTGACTCGGTGGCAGGAAGTGAGTAGATTTCAAGTCACACCAAGCCCACTTGGCAGCCCCCAAAGCATTTCTGGTCTAGATCCTCACGGAAGCAGACCCCCTTTAAAAGAAGAAATTGACACAGTGCTTGATGTGCTTACATGGATCCAGATAAAGCTGGTTCTTCTTGAAGCGTCCTCTGTATTTAGGGGCTTACAGAGAAGATCTCATTTAAACCTCTTGCGAATCCAGGGAGGCGACCTGTGATTGTAAGGGAACAAGCGGAAGCTCAGAGCTTGTGTACCTCAGCGAGTGGCAGCGCTGTTCAAACCCAGGTCTTTGGAGGCCAGGCCCCTGACTTCTCCGGTCACCTTATTGGACATCTCTACATATAGGACACAGTCGGCAATGCTCCAGGCAAGCAGCAGCACCGTGGGCACAGCTTGGGAAGTACAAGAAAGGCAGGTGGCAGAACTCTTAGGAAAAGAGAGGAATTTGTAGGGCCCCGAGTCCTGGTCTCCCGGCCCCAGTACCGAGAGACTTAGGGCAGAAAGCAAGTAAGATAGTCCAGAACCCACTGCCAATGGGTGGATTCCGGACTCATAGAGACTCTATAGGACAGAGTAGAGCCACCCCTGTGGGGTTTCAAGGCTGTCAGTCTTTACAGGAGCAAAATGCCTCATCTTTCTCCCAAGGAGTGGATGGGGGTTTCGAACCGCCGAGCTCATGTTTAGTAGCTCAGTGTGTAACTCCCAAAGCAACCAGAACTCCTTATTTCAACTCCTACCTCAGAGTGATCTTATAGGACAGAGTAGAACAACTCCTTCGGGTTTCTGAGACTGTAGACTTGTACGGATGTACATCAGGCCAAAGCAAATCTTCCATAGTCCCTTTATTGTGATTTTACTGAGATACAAGGCAAATATAAGTGTTTGATTGTTTTTGAAACATCTGGGTAAGCACTGGGAGAAAGATGGGACTTGCTACTCCCCTGTAAAGAGTTATCATCTCAGACACTCCCAGGGGGCAGTTCTACCCTGTCCTATAGGGTCACTCTAAGTCAACATCAACACGAGGGCAGTGAGGTGAGGTAAACGTAGAGGGCTATGCACTAGAAAGATGAGGCTATCTGTTCCCATAAAGGTGTTGAGGTAGTTTATTGTGCCAACCTGGCCGATAAACACATGTGGGGTTAACTGAAGGGCAGAGGGATAAATGGCTCAGTGAGCCTCGCCTTTCTAGTTCTCGGGTCTCTTGCTTTCTGGTGGTCAGACCAGAATGCAGCTGCCCTAGCCAGTTCCCTGCTTTAGCTGGCATGGCTCAGTTCTTGCAAGACATCCCTGAGGAGAAGTCACATGGACCTACCCCAATGCAGCCCTGGTGCTGGAGCAGCCGTGTGGAGACCCCTGCCAGCGCTGAGATGCTTACACATTCACTGACGCGGCTTTCCTCCTGCAGTCGGCATCATTGCTTCTGTTTCGTGAGATGGAGGACTTTGTGGACATAAGGGTTAATGGGTTAATGTTGGACTTGTGGGCTTGGGCAGCACTGGGTGGGGATGTTTTCTGGATGCACACTTAACCTTTACATAAAACTCTCTCTTATGCATGAGTAGCTGTGGTTTGTTTCTTTAAAGTACCCAGACTAACACAGGTGGACAGCGTTGGGAACCCTATAGAGCAGGCGCCCTCAAACTATGGCCTGCAGGCCACATGCGGCCCACCGACAACATTTATCTGTCCCGCCGGGTGTTTTTGCCCCATTTGTTTTTTTACTTCAAAATAAGATATGTGCAGTGTGCATAGGAATTTGTTCATAGTTTTTTTAAAACTACAGTCCCGCCCTCCAACGGGTCTGAGGGACAGTGATCTGGCCCCCTGTTTAAAAAGTTTGAGGAGCCCGGCTATAAAGGGTCACTGAGTCAGAATCAAATTGATGGCAAGAGGTTTGGTTTGGGTTTGGGGTACATAGAAACCTGGGGGACATTGGACCACCGAAAAAAATTTTTTTTTAAATTGGAGCCTCGCTGGGCTGAACATACAGAAAGCAAGAGTTCCCTTCCACTTTTCTTTCAACACTGCCCTTAAGGGAGTGAATCCATAGAAGCTAATCTTTTAAAAATATTAATCATGTTCTTACTCCAGTATTTTCCTCCAGTTGTTTCTCCAGTAGTTTTCCAAATTTTGTTGGCCTTCCTTCTTGCGTGTCCCTTACAAAGACAAAGGAAGATGGCAACAAAGAGCAGCAAAAAAGCCCCAAAGATGATCTGTAGGGTAATGAAAAGGAGTCTTCACGGAAGCAAAGACTGATGATGACAGCAACACTTTGCTCGCCGGGGCTAGAAAGAGCTTCTCTGGGACATACAGGGGAGGGAGCATGAGAGCACGAAGTCAGAGCTTAGAGGTTGGTGGGAAACTAAAGATCAGAACAAGAAGAATGTGATTTAATTTTTTTTTTAAGGGACGTTGGGAGCAGTGCAGACCCCATGCCCTTCTCTCAAGCAGAGCCCCAGGAGGTGGTGAGACGGCACGGCAGGGCATCTCAATGGATGGCATGAGTTGAAGAAGACTGGCACCTACCTCTTAGGGTGCTCTGCGAGTGTTGACCCCGCCTTCAGCTAGCCACTGGCTTCAGAGGACTTCTGGTCACTTACTGCTAACCCTCACGGTAACTGGGATCCTATTTTCAGAATATTTACCGCTAGGAGCAAACCGCCCACGCAAGGTGCTCCTGACAAAATCCTGGGTGGATGCCGTGGCTCTTATCGAACAGGCCACAGGGCGGTGGAAGGCCTGCGGCTTGTTTCTAGCATCTCCGCGTCTGCAAGGCACACTTCCGTCTGAGACTCCCTTTCATCGTGATCGGGGACCAACAGTGTGACAGCCTGGTCGGACAGAACTGACTGAAGGCTCTATGCAAAAGCCACCTACCTCCTAGGGCCCTGTGAGCAGGGCCTGAACGTCCGAGGGTCACAGTCCCACCCGAGGCATCGCCTTGGTAAGAACAGCCGGCCCAAGTCGGATGCCAACCCGAGGAGAGGGAGAATCAAACTACAGACGGTCTGAGGCTCCGATGCTTTCAGTGGAAATTTCAGTTCGGAGGGAAAAGCTATCTTCTTGCATCCGTGAGCTTGTGGGCTGGGAACCATAGTGGTACATATTTCTAAACACATAGGCTGGGAGAACCTAGACAATATGACTCAAGGAATAACAAGGAACACAGCACCGTGCCGGGAAAGGAAATGCTACTTCCAAGATGGAAACCCACTGACAAGCTTCTCCCTATACATTTTTTTTAACTTTATTTTTTAAAGTTTTTTTGGCACATAATATACGTACTGTACAATTCAATATATTTTAATATACTAAATTTATTTAAAAGAGTTGTGTGCAATCATCATTACAATCGATCTTAGAGCATTTTCTTCATACTTAGACCCATTAATGGCTCTCCATTATCCCTCAACGTTTCCTGCCATAACCCTCAAAAAACAAAACTCACTGCCACCTGGTCAATTCCAACTCACAGTGACCCTAGAGCACCCTACAGGGGAAGGCCCCAGGACCCTAGAGGGTAGAAATGCCCCTGTGGATTTCTGAGACTGCAACAACGCTTTCTTTACAGGAGAAAGCCCCATATTTTTTTCCCTTAGAGTGCTTTCAAACTGCTCCACACGTATCCACTAGGTCACAACTGAGGACTGTGCCTCAAGTTATTGTCTCTAGACTTACCTCTCCTGGATTTCTTATAAAGAAAATAATAGCAAAGTGTGTGTGTGTGTGTGGGGGGGAAACAACAAAATAAAACACAGAAAAACCTCAATCTAAAAGGAAGAAGATAATAGGAACTAAAACAACTTTAAAAATAGGTTACAAGAGAAAACAGGTCATAATGTGTTAAATTTTCACCTAATTGTATCTGCAGTAATTCACTTTCCAGTGCACTCCGAGAGCAAGAGTATTCACAGCCCCACTCCATGGTCGGAGGGCGTACCCTGGAGGGCGTACCATGTGGCGGCTCTGCAAATGGATTTTGGACGGTCATTGTCGTCCACAGCCTTCTGCAAACCAGATGCTCAGAACTTAAGCTCTAAAACAATTCCTTCCTCTGGTCTTGTATTTTATTATTTCGAATCTTTGGATCACAGGAGATAGTGTGCTCCTTCCATGTGGACTTAGCTGATACCTCACTTCGATGGCTGCTTGTCTTAAGACAAGTCTTTAAGACACCTGATGTTCTCTTTTTGATAACTCAGCACTATCTGATTTCTTCACCACCCTGTGCCATAGCACCTATATCTCAGTGACCACTTCATGAGGGCAAGTATGGAGCAGGGTCCCATTGTAAGAAGTAATTAATAGATTAGCATTTATGATTAAGTGTGAACCCCAAATCCATTCACATACGTAAAGTTTGTATGTATCCTTGGTTCATTTTAGAGTCAGCATTGTCAACTTGTTGAGAAATAATTTAAATAATATCCACGAGGTATGTGATAACTCTACTAATAATATCATTAGTCTAGCCCATACTATAGGTTTTAAAATACTATTGACAAAAGGAAGCTATGCATCTATGGGAAAGCTCTTTAGACTCAAATGCATGGGATGCTCATTTGTACAGGTTTAAAAAGTTAAGTAACTGAATACTACTGTTTAAGCAAGCAATTAGAGTTAAATACTGTGATAGTTGGGGTGATTATGCCTAACTGGCCAATAGGATAAATGGCTCTGCAAGGCATGCCCCACCCCCTCTTGCTTGCTCTCTGGTGATCAGAACAGTGTGATGCTGTTTTGGCTAGTTCTCGGCCTCAACCGGTGAGCTACACTACCTGTGGGCCAAGCCAACCCACGAATTGTCTAGAGCTTGAGGTTCCTGCGAGACCGACTTCGCCACACTGCAGGTGGGCCCGTTGCTAGCGCTTGAGGCTGGTGGATCCTGTCACCTTGCAGTGCTTGAGCTCACTATCCCATCTGGGCCTGCTTGACCCACCCTGCCGTCTGCTGCCTCTGGGCAAACTCTGCCTGCCTTGCCCAAGGGAGGACTCCACTGTCGGCTTCCTTGGCCTTGGCCGGGAGCCATGTTAAAGGACTTCCAGTCTATTAACTGTTCTACGGAATTCAGTTGAACTGAGCCCTCCGTACTGCTGTGTGGGCTAATTAGCTGTTATATTCCTTCTCAATGTATAGACCTATCCTCTTATGTATGTATAATCCTAAGTGTCCTGGTTTTGTTTCTCTAGCAAATCCTGCCGAACACCACAAAAATTTCGATAATGCCTATTCACTACGGCAAAGCTATGTCTGCAGGACTCAGATATGTCACACCAAAAAAAAAGAAGAAAAAAGAGAAGAATTTCAGTCTATAGTAGTCTTAAATTGCCAATTATTGAATCTCCCCAAATTTTCAGGCCTCTCCCCTGAGCTGTTGAGAACAACGAGTGCAGGAACCCAGCCCTGAGAAAGTACATGCTAAAGAAACGTGTGTTGGATGAGGTGTTCTCAGTACACAATGCCTGGCTTGTAACCCGTTCCCCTCTGCTGAATGCAGGAGCCATTCCTAGGAGCCCCGCATGTGCAAAAGGATGGTGGAAAGTCATACCTTTTAATGGGCAGGTTGATCGAAATATTTCATCCGCTCTGGCTCATAGTCATAGCTACTCTGTTTGCAACAGAATCAAGTGCTATCCAGTTTGGTGCCTGAGAGGATGGACATAGAATTTAGCCAGGAATG
>NW_022111383.1:224198-227321 GCF_000313985.2 Echinops telfairi
TTAGCCAGGAATGAGAACACACTCACCCTCAGGCAGAGGGCATTAGAAAGGGATTACTACCCTTGATCAGCCTGGGGAGGAGCACCCCCCTTTGAGGGCTTGCCTGGGAGTGTCCCTGATGGTATTGGGATACCGGTAAAGCAGTCGTGAGTCATGTGCTCTGACTGCCTTGGCTGGAGGGCCCTAGATCAATCTTATAAGCGCTTCTGTCTACCTTAATATCCATGTCTTCATCATCTTTCTGTAGTCCCATCAGCAACCGAAGATTGATGTACTGTTCTGCCTTCAATCAGGCTTCTGTGACAGCTCCCTTTGTCCTCTGTATTGGAGTTGACATTCTGAGCACCCCATTGGCAGAAGGCTATGGATGACAAACTTATTTGCAGAATACCCAAGTAGATTAAGCTTCCACTGAACGCCTTCAGATCATTAACCAGGGATGTAGGTAATCTTGCCCGGGGCTAGACTGAATTGGAGCATGGATTGCCTCCACCCAGTTCAGGGAGGGGCAGTTTCCTCTTAGAGGCTTATCTGGCCGTGTCCCTAATAGGGATCAATGTCCTGTACAGTGTTCAGTACGGGGAGTCAAATATGGGCATGAGTCATACTCTGACTGCCTTGGCTGGAAGGCTCTGGACCAATCCCATAAGCTCTTTTATGTAACGTAGTGTATGTGCCCCAATGGTGGTTCTCTTTCCACCTCGGTAGTCCCACGCAAGTGTAGCTGTGAGGTATTAATCTGCCACCAACCCTGACTTTGTGAGTTCCCTTCATTCCGTGCCTTCACCAGCGTCCCGATGCCGACTCCTCGGATGCCATGGTGATGGCTTCCTGCTAATGGCTTCCCTCACCTGGATAATGCGTCTGTCTTTATGTTGTCTTTGACCCTTTTAAGATGTAATAAAGGTTCACCTTAAATTACATTTGAGATTTGGGGTCTCTCTTGTCTCCTCAAATACCTCCCGGATCCTGGTGAAGCCACTTGTTTTCTGTAAACTCTTGCATGCTGTTATAACCTCCTGCTGATGATATCCAGATGATATGGGATTTTTTCCCCTCTTATCTTTCTTAAGACTTTATAAACGCTTTCCTTTAATTAAACTCAAGATGTGGGGCCTCTTTAGTCTACTAAACATATTCCCACAATAAATAAGTGAAGCAGGCTTGGAAAGTGCTAGACAGCGGTGGGAACAAAGAGTGGAACTCTTCTAAATTGACACATACACCCTCCCCCCACCCCACCCCCGGTTGCCTTTCGGATCTGTTGTTATCAGAGCTTCAGTTTCTCAAGAGAGTCGTTAAAATGCTGACTTCTTTGTGAGCTCGCTCATCTTTAAATAAGGGCAAGTACCATAAGTCTAAGACGACTTAAGTAATGAAATGCTATCTATAGGCTGGCTCAAGGGGCCCTCGTGGCATAGTGGTGATGAGTTTGGCTGCTATCTGCAAAGTCAATAGTTCGAAACCACCAGCCGCTCCAGAGGAGAAGGATGGGGCTTTCTACTCCTGTAAATCGTCACTGTTTTGTAAACTCACTGGGGCAATTCTACCCTCTCTTACGGGGTTGCTCTGAGCCATAAGATAGCACTGAGTTTTATAGGCTGGATTAAAGAGTCCTGGAGGTGCAATAAGGCACTCTGGTAGTAGGTGGTTATGCATTGGGATGCTAACCATCCAGCTCCCAGGGAGCAAAACGGAGCTTTCTACTCCCTTGAAGAGTGACAGTCTCGGAAATCCACAGGGCCAGTTCTGCCCTGTCCTAGAGGCTCGCTGTGAGTCGGCAGGGAGTTTGAGACTGCTTCTCTGGTGTCACAGAGGGTTAAGTGCTCTACTGTAACCCAAAGGGAGGCAGTGTGAACCCAGCAGCTACTCCGTAGCACAAGCCTGTACCAGTCTGCTCCTGTGCTCACGGGCAGCCTTGGCAACCCTGCAGGGCAATTTGGCTTTGTCTTTGAGGGCCACTACACTATGAGTCAGCATTGACTCCGGGCAGTGGGTGGCTTTTTGTTGCAGGCTGTATTCCTACAGGTTGCCCGTTGGCCACCTCTGGATTAGAAATTGCCGAGACTCGGGAAAGGCGAAGAACAAGCTGCCCCCGGTGGTACAGGAACCCTGGGCGTGTAGTGGTGATGTGTTGGGCTGTAAGCTGCATGGTTGGCAGTTCAGAGCCACCGGGAAGCTCTGAGGGAGAAAGACAGTGACCTTCTTGGAAACCCACAGGGGGTGGCTCTGAGTCAGCACTGACTCGATGGCAGGGAGTCTGGTTCTGGTTGTCGGCCCTGGAGGTAGTTGGAACCATGGGTGGTGATGGTGGTGGTTAGGCAGAAAGACCTGGGCTCACTTCCCAGCCTTTGCACCTCACATGCAGCCAGCACTCATTCAGCGTCGTCGGGGGTGGGGTGCTTGCTGTAACGCTGAACAGGTTCCCATGGTGTTTCCAGACTGGACGGGGCGAGGGAAGAAGGTCGGGCGATGTAGTTCTGAATATCCACCGGTGAGACCGCTATGGGTCCACAACTCACCGGGGCCAATGCAGGGCAGGCAGGGCTTTGCTCAACAGCACGTAGGGCGGCTGCCAGGCAGAGGGGACTGCAGGGCAGAAACAGCCCAGAGCGATGCCAGGTAGGAAGGAGACCATGGCCATCTGTGCTGGGAAAAGCCCGACGCTCGTTTCCCAGAGTGCCATCAAGGGAGCTGGTCCTGCTTGACAGGACAGGAGGCTCCACTGGAGGGCAGCGCCTGCCCCCCGGGGCCACCTGGCTCTCCGTGGAAATTTCCTATCTGGGGCCTTAGTACCATCTAGTGGATGTCCCAGGAAGAGCTGTCAATGTCCACGTCCAGATGGGTGAGCATTAAGCCTCGGACAGGAAATGCACCAGGGAAATTTCCCAAAAGACGCGGCGAGGATGGCAGGAGAGGAGAGCCACAGAGAAAAGCCAGAGCCCCGGCTAATCATTACCAAAAAAGTCGCTGCCTTGTCTGGGGCAGGCATAAACGCCGGGCAGCAGCAGGGTCCCGGTGAGATGGAGGGCAATCAGTGGAATTCGGCCTGGCTGCCCTTTCAGGGGACACAGTGATCAGAAGTGATGGAAACCACCTCTCCTCACAGCCCAAGGAGACGGC
>NW_022111383.1:228011-238218 GCF_000313985.2 Echinops telfairi
GATACCTGATCCCATCGACACCTCTTAATCATACAGACTGGTGTACTTCTTTCATGTGGGCTTTGTTGCTTCTCAGCTAGATGGCCCCTTGTTTATCTTCAAGCCTTTAAGACCCCAGATGCTCGATCTTTTGATAGCCAGGCACCATCAGCTTTCTTCACATTTGCTTTTGCACCCATTTTATCTTCAGCGATAGTGTTGGGAAGGTGAGCATCACAGTATGCCAGATTATTAAAACAAAGTGTTCTTTTGTTGAGGGAGTACTTAAGTCGAGGCCCAATGTCCATCTGCAACCATAATTCTTATCATATAGATGAGTACCTAGTTCTATTCCTCTCTCTCTCTATATTTACATATGTACATGCCTGTATTTAGACCTCTGTAAATGTCCTTTGCCTCCTGGTTCTTTCTTCTATTTTCTTTTACTTTCCTCATGTCCCACCATCATGTTCAGCCTTCATTTGGGTTTAGTAATTCCTCGCTGCTACATTGCCTTTGATTAAGCCTCACTACTGATTTGAGTTCACTTGTTGTTCCCCTGTCCCTGGGTTGGTTCCTCCCCTCCCCCTTCCTTTCTCCCACCCCCCTTCTCCTGTATTTCCCCAGAACCACTGGTACCGTTCTTTTCATCTCCGAATGATTTATCCCACCTATTTTATCTAGATAGACATGCAGATACATTGATAAGCGCAAAAAACAACCCAGCCAAATAAAATAACATATATAAATGAAATAACAATAATAAAATAAAACAAAAAATAAAAGCCAAATAAAACAACTAAGGAAGTCAAAAACAATAAAAACAAAGCCACGGACAAAATGGAAAAGGCTATAAATAGTTCAAGGTCTGTTTGTTGGCCCTTACCGAGTGTTTTCCAGTTGAGTCTGTGGGGGTTCCACACTCTGTCTCCAAAGTCTATTTTTGGTATTCCCCGGAGATTTCCTCACTCTGCTCCCCTTGCTGCTGTTGCATGCCCTTAGTGTTTCGCCCCAGCACGATGGGGTCAGACTGTGCACAATTCCCACAGTGTCTCCAGTATTGTCCCCCGCAGTGCTATGGTTTAGTGAGGGATGCCGTGTCCTGTGGCGGGGCCGGCCCTACGATCCTCTCTGTGCGTTGTCTGCTCTGAGCAGGAACATCGTCCTCGGGGCTTGGTGGGCCAGGATGTCCTCTCCTCCCTCTCCACCCCTTTTTGTTTCTCCCGTATGCTCTAATCTGATGCGCCCTTCTCCCCAAGCTGCAGCCCCAGTGCGGCCTCTGAAGTGCATTCTTCAGGGAGGGTGGGGTGGCAGGGTCAACATAGTTGGGATTGGGGCCCTGCCCTGCAGACCTCTCTATTGGTTCCCTGGTACATGCGGGTATGCTGTATTCACGTCTTGGCATGTTGGGTTGAAGCCTGGTCTCTCTCCCTCTGCTGTGGAGATATAAACAATGCCCTCCCGTTGGGTGGATTAGTGCCCTGCTCCCCCCTACCCATGTCTTTTTTATTTTCCTTTTTCTTTCCCGCTTATTTAGTTGGCTGCTGTTTGTATCCCTGGATTGGGTTTGGCGCCTGCCATAGTTGCTGGACCTCACCCCAGGGATGTATGTATATAGTAGCTTTCCTCCTATGCGCCCCCATTTTTAAGCTTACCTCAGTGGACTCATGTTGTACTTGTCCTTTTGATGCCCCATCTTTTCTCCAACCCCCACCCTGGCTGCTCAAAGGCTCACAAGACTTTTTGTGTCTGTAGCCATCGAGTGGATTCCGACTCGCACGCATGTCCGTGTGAACTACACATACCCCACGGGGTTCCCAACGACTGGATTTTCGGAACCAGATGGCAAAGCCTTTGTTCCCAGCCACCTCTGGTAGACTCAAATCTCCAGGCTTTCACAAAGCCGGGGGGTTGGTTATCCGACTGCTCGCCCCACCTGGGGACTCCCAGGAAGAATCAGGTAGCCCGTGGCCATTGAATCCATTCTGACTCAGAAGAGGGAGGCTTTATGCCTTAGGGGGGGACAGCCTCATCTTTCTCCTGCTGAGTACCTAATGGCTTTGAACTGCTGATCTTGAAGTTAGCAGTGCTCCTCAGACAGCTCCATAAACACGAAACCAAATTACATGTCACTGTGGCTGGCGAGCTGGAGCTGGCGGAGACGGGGAGCAGGCCCGGGATCCAGAGCAGAGTGTCTTCTCTTGGCTGTGGTAACAGAGCTCAGTCCGCTTCCAAGGGCGTCCTCAGCCAGCATTGCCTTCCCCCCGAAACATCAGAATGACAGCCCTGCGGTCCTGGAAGGGGTGGGGGGGCTGAAAGCATGGATGACTATAATATAACACACGCCCCCCAAGGGGCGTGAGCAACAGAACTGTATGTGAAAGGTGATAGTGGATGGTGTAAGATACAGGACAGAGAGATTGACAGACACACTGACAAGGGTTCCTGGGGGGTTGGGTAGGGATAAAGGGGAGCTGATCTCGAGAAGTGCAAGAAAGAGTTTTGTAACGGACTGTGGTAGCAATTGTACAGTACTGCTTGATGTGACTGAACTAGGAAATGCTATCACGTCTGTAAGAGTCCCAATAAAATGGCTAAAAAAAAAATTCCGTCAATGAGTCGATTCTGACTCACAGCAACGCTGTAGGGCAGGGTCAAGCTGCCTGGCAGGTTTCTGACAGTCGAACTCTTTACAGGAGTAGAAAGATTTGCCTTCCTCCAAAGGGGCGGCTGGTGGTTTCAAACTGCTGGCTAGGGCACTCGGCAGCCTAACCTGTAACCTCCATGCCACCAAGGCTCCATAAGCTAACTACTCAGCCCAGATCAATGTTCGTGGCTGACTTCACCCTTTCCACAAGCAGCATGTGTGTGGATGCCATTTCAAACCCACTGTATTGGGTGTGCGGGTCAGTCGATGTGACTGAGTTTTCCCTCCATTCTTTCCGTCCTGTATTTGGAAAGACTCCATCTCTGGTTATCGGCTCTCTCTGAGCTACGCTGACACAAACGAACATCTTCCCCAAACAAGTGTTTTCCTAAAATGCACTTGCTTGAGGACACCTGGTCTTGGGGGCCTCCCCGGCCTGAGCGCGCCCCCGCCCATGCTCCCGTCTCCGTTCTCCTTCGCTGACCGGCATGGTGGGTTTCACAGGTCCCGTGTGCGCAACATGGAACACACGGTTTCCTCTGCCCTCACCTGAAAGCCCGGTGGAGGCTGAGCCAGGGAGGCCCTGCTGGCCCTGCACTGCAGCCTCATCTTGGCGTTCTGAAACGTCATGCCCACCCAAGCCAATGCAGTTCCTGCCGAGCAGAGCACTTGCATGCTCTGGGGGAAGGAGGCTGTCTCCTAAGGCAACTCGTGCTTCGCAGCCACTCTGCCCCACCTCCGCACACGCCAGGACTTTTATCACGCTGGCCTGCAGGCTTCGTGCTGCTGTGGGAGAAGACGGTGGCCTAGCTGGACTGCTTGTCGAGGCTGCGGCGACGCCACCCGGATCGTTTTCGGTGACTATTGGTGGTGCCTGTGGGTACTGACATCCAGATCTCTGGAAGTTTGTGAGGAAAACCGCAAGCACTCATTGGAACACACAAAGTCTACGCCACTGAGTCAATTCCGTCTGATGGCTCCTGTGGGTTTTCGAGAATGTCTGCTCTTTACGGGAGCAGAAAGCCTCCTCCTCCTTCCGTGAAGCGGCTGGCAGTTTTGAACGACTGACCTCGGGGTTCACAACCTGGTGTGTAATCTGCTACTTGCTACTTGCTAATCTCCTGGGGACACACAAGAGACCTGGAACCCCAAGTTCTCGAGCCATCACTGACTGCCCCTTTAAGAAAGGGCTGTTTTATCTCGAGTGTGAGGTTGCGATGGTAAGGTCTTTTGGGTCGTAAAGAGCATGTCCAGGGCAGCTGAGATCTATCAGGAACCAGCTGTGTGGATGTAAAGACCGCTTTCTTCCTACCCTGCAGGGGAGCGGCCCTGGCACCTGGAAGAGGTGGAGTCCAGCAGGCAGATATCTGCCGGGCCAGCCCCTGGCTGGCAGAACAGGCAGGTGGGGGATGGGGAGAGGAACTTGGTAGGCTAGGTCTTGTAGAGGATGCCACGTAGTGATGGGGGGCAACCAGGAACCCTGGACACTACCAGAGGCTCCCTAGGCGGAAACCGGAGGAAACACGTCACTCTAGTCCCAGGGAACCAGGGATGTCAGTGGGGAACGAGGACAAGGGGCTATTTCGTAATTTTGAGAGCCTTCGCCAACTTAAAAATTACGTATTAAGGGGAATGGCTTAAGATAGAAGGACCACCCGTAACCTGGACTCCCCCGGTGGCAAGTTGTGACATAGCGCTTGAAACTGGTCAATGTCAGACTGGAGCACCCTCCCTGTGACTGTCAGAGGCAGGCTCCTACAGAGAAAATGTGTGCTTAATTCTTGAGCCGGCGGCTTACCAAGCCAGCACACCTGGGAAAGCTGCTCTAAGGAGCTAAGGCCCAAACGCCACTGGCAGCAGGGCATGGAGATTCTAAGGGGCTGACTGTCCCGGCCCTAGGCTCCAGAGGGCCTCGCCAACCACCACCAAAGGCCCTTGGGAGGTCTCAGATGTGTGCACTGTGCACAGCGGACAAAGGAGCCGTGCAGTGCAGGGGGAGGTGGGGACCCTCCCCGTTCTGGAAGTGGCAGGAGGCTCTCGCGTTTACATCACGGCGGGTGAGTAGACTGACTCGCAGCAACCTTGTTATGTATGAGCTGAAAATTCGGAGCATGAGTTGGCGGGAGGCTGCCATTAACCTTGAAAGTGTGAGATCCGTTGAGTCTCCCCGTGGAGTGTTAGGGAATTTCCTGGGCATGCCCTTGATGGAACTCTGGGGTACAAGTGGCACGGGCAGGGGTCACTTTGACCAGAAGGGGCCTGGATCAATCTCGTCAGCTACCTAGCAACCCTGTGTCCCAATTGTGGTCCCACTCCCACCTTCTGCCTTTACTCCTTCAGTGTCCTATTGAAGTGCTGATTATTCTGTAAACCCTCAGGCGCCATATGACCTCATGCCAATGACCCCCTCATCCGATGATGTCTTTGGCCCTGTTTAAGACTTATGATATTGAGCGTTTGGGGGTCTCTTTCAAATCCTAAAGCATATGCCAGAGTAGAATCGCTCCAGAGGCTGAAATATTTATGGGAGGACATCGCCAGGTCCTTTTCTCCGGCTGGTGGGCCGGAACCGATAACCTTTCGGTTAGCTATCAAATGCTTCACCGCAGGGTTACCAGGACATCTTTACTCTACAGACGGTTTGGTCTGTAAATAAGTCACATTGGCCAGAGGAATTAGGTCAAGGTGAAATTTTATTGTCCAAATAGCATAACCTAATCGCAACCAAAAAACATTCCCATATCCATCTTTAAACAAATCCAAAAGAAGAGGTCACTATTTTTTAAAACCGCTTTTAACACTGAACAGATAGAACCTCTTCAAGAGGGAGCTACCGCGTCACAACCAGAGCCAATCAAACCCCCCCCCCCACTTCCTAAAAACCTTTTGTTTATACTCATCATGCTACTGCAAGCACTTTCTAACATCCCGACCGACCCAACAGCCACACCTCATCAAAGAGTACGTTGTGAGAGAGTAACATCGACTCAGTGCGGCATCACACTTGTCTAAAGCGAAGGGGGACAAAAAAGGTAAAAAGTAATAATGCTCAAAACTAATATCTGTAAATGAGAAGGAGAGAGAGGGAGGGAGGGAGGTCCATGATAAAAAGGATAATGAACATAATGGGAAAAAATCCAATGGCCCGGTGATTCGCTGGGGATTTAAGAGGTGACCAATCGCAAAATGCAGACAATGCACAACAAGAGGCACTCCTTACGTGAAGGACAGGCACCTGTCGAAGGACACTGGGGACGGTCACGCTATTGTCAGTAAGGCACTTTCCCCTCCAGGCGACTGGCAGGCAAAGGAGTCAGGCTGGGACGACGGCATGGGTGCATGTCCATGTCGATGGCTTCCTTCAAACCGAGCCAAGAACCAGCCTGAAAGCACAGCCCAGCAGAAAGGGAGAAACACAGGAAGGCAGGAGCGGCGTTTCTGGCTGAAGCGACTCCTCTGGGTTGTTTAGAATCCAGAATCATTACAGGGCCCGTGGCACAGGGGAGTCATAAACATGCCCTGGAGCCCTCCTATCCTGTTTTGTACAAAAGGCAGGCTGCCCGTGCAGCTCTTGACATCCACTTCAAGTCCACGCCGGACGGGCCCGCGGTGCATTCTATAGCTACCGGGAGCATGCAGGCTCAAGGGGGACTGAATTCACCCTCTCAGCGCTAAATTTCCCTTTTAAAGCTATCCTCAGGGTTGGACTGACTCAAAGATAAACAAAGAGGAATCCTTTTGGCTTAGAAGCCAATTGGCTGTACTCTCAACTTCCTCCCCATTCCTCTATCCCCATGCCCACACTACCAATATCGTCTTCTTCAACTAGTAAGTCAGTCTTTATTTACAGGTTATAAGGTGCAATGTCTATTTCTTTCCCCAGCTCTGCCCCCCACCCCACTACTGTGGCCCAGGGAGAGAAAAAATGCCACTCCCCTCTTCAAGAAAGTCATGCAATCCAGCCTAACGGACCTTAGTTTGTCCTGGAGGCCCCTAGGGCAACGAAGGAGGCTCTCAAGGCTCTGCACCCACCTTCCTCTGCGGAGCAAACCACCTTGCTAGCAAAGGGAGGCAGTGTGAGGCATACTGGACTGTCTCTCCCTCTGGCTTTGTCCCGAGTGCCCGCTGGAGGTCACAGCCTGTGAGCCACACAGGCTCCAGACCCAGCTGATGACAGGGACCGGGACACAAAGCCTCTTGTATATAAAGCCTGTAGACAGACCTAGGGTGGCCCGGCTCTGAGACCTGATGTGGTTCTTCAATGGGGGCCTGGGGCAGTTTCAGAATAAAGCTTCCTCTAAGAGCAGCTCCTTCTTTTAAGGAGCTTGAATTTCAGGCAAATGAGGGACCTTCTGCTGAGGGAAGGGTCCCTAACTCCCACCTGCAGGCGCCGCAGCTGTTATGAACCTGTGTGGATTTTGAGCTTGGTGTCTATTTTTGGCATTCTAGGATCTCCGCTCCCCACCCCCTAGGATTTGGCCAAAATAGGGGAAGGGGTGAAATTTGTCAGGCTAGGGGAATAACTCGGCCCCCCCACTGATGGAGAAAAACAAACAAAAATCATCAAAAAGTAGAGAAGAGAAATACTAGAAAGACAACAAAATAGAAAAATATTATAATAGATTTGGAGCCTGGCAAGCGGGAGGAGAGAAAGGAGGGGAGGGAGAGCAGGTTCAAATCCAGAAGTAGAGTCGGCTTGCCTTTATTGGTCAGGCGTTTTATTTCACTTGTTTCTGCTTGAGTTTAGGGGCCAGCCACTGTTCCACTGTATTTGCACCTTCTTTTTCTCTGTAGGTGTCTAAGATGCCCAAGAACCCCACTGACCTGTTCTATGGGTTTCTTGGTACCCATCGATTATCCTGTGCAAAGTGGGCTCTTGATTTAAAAAAAAAAAAAAAATCAAAACTAGCTCACTGGCTGCTCAGCTTACCTCTCCCAAGTTTTAGAATTCAGTGCCCACTGTTCAACCGGAAACTCCCCAGAATTCCAGGTCCTGAACCCTACATGTCTAAACACCCTTCAAGAGGGATTTGGCTCACCCAGAAGACATCTTTACTGAGAAGCAATCTCTCCACCTCTCTCAACGTCTATCCACATCTCACTGGACTGGTGTGTTCTTCCTGTCCTGCCAATTCACCGTCACTGGAAACCATTGAATGTCACTTAACAAGAGGACCTGGACCTGCCTAGTGCTCGCTGTCCTCTCAGAGGTGACAGAAGGCATTAGCACAAAGCCTGCATGTTAGGTTCACACACCCAGATTGAGACAGAGAACAACGGAGACTATCCTAAACCAGGGGTGTCCATCTTAGAGAAGGGGAAAGAGAGGGGAAGGTTTCAAGATGACAGGGCTCTACACAGATGGAAGGCCTGTGAGCAGAGGGTCTTCCAAGAGTCTGCTGTCATATTTAAAAGTCTGTGTCCTGATACCTGGTCCATATGTGCAAATCATGACCTCCTAAATCCATTGCATGAACGTCTGTGCTGAAAGTCGGCCGGGGAGGGTGAGGAGAGAGGGAATCTCTTGGTTCAATACATTTTTTCCCACCATGAGAAGGAAACCGGAGTCAGAAATGGGAGCCTGATGGCCTTCCTGCTTGAAAAGGTCCCTGGGTGTGAGACCCGGGGCCCAGACGCACCTTGCTGTCCACAGGAGTTTGGCCTCCTGTTCGCCATCTTTCGCTATTCCCCACACTCAGGGGCTCCCGTGCAGAAACTGTCGGTTGTGAGGTATTATGCAAACAAAAATGTGAATCACTTCCTTTTGTAGTTATTGATTTTGTCCAGTAAACCTGAGGTAAAGAGTACTCGTCTTTGAAGAGTGTGATCAGGAAAAGAAAGGAGCAACAACAACAACACCACCAGTGCACACGAGCACACTAGCTGAAGAAAATGAACTACGGGAGGGCTTCTCCAGTACGAAGAGCTCCTATCTCAACCCATCTACTTCAGAACCGGGAATTTAGGCGGTAAAATAATATATTATAAAAAATGTTTATAAAATAGCAGCACACTCTGAACATTGCAGCTGGGCACTGTTACTGTGAATAAGGATGACTCTCAGCTTGGTAGCAGCGCAAAAAAAAAAAAAAAAAGATAGGAAGAAAAAAAAAACCTAACCCAATTGAATAAACTGAAGTACTAAGAGACCCTTAGCTGTTTCTCCATCAACACCCTTACACTAGGAAACTGGCAGCCTGTGGATCGTTCTTCCAACTTGCCCTGTTCTGGTTTTTACTGTCTAAAGGCAAACATTTTAACAAATAGCTTCATAACCTGTCAAATGCCATTGGGGGAAAAGAAACGAAGAAAAGGAAAAAACCCCAAAACTTCAAGTACGCTAAATACAACTTTTCAATAAAATAACAAGACAAATGGAAAAGGGAACAAGATGCTACACGCTGGTGTTCACCTGTCTCCTCTTCTGCACCAGCACCAAGTTTTCTTGCCATGCCCAAAGAAGTAGAGAGGTGGGATTAAGACTCTTCTATGTCAGAATGCTAACAAGGTCTTTGTTTGCATCAGGCTTTTGCAAGGAATGTTGGGATGGGAACGTCAGTGGGAAAGGGGTGTCTCTTGTGTCCTGGCAGGGATGCCAGAATGATGTACTGGAGAATGTCAGATACCAGAAGTTAACCGAAACCCAGACTGGGAGCAGGAGGGGAAAAGAGAAGGAGAGGGGAGGGGTTGATTCAACATGATTTGCATAAACCATCCCATCTATCCCTTGGGAACAAATTTTCAAAGTGCTTTTCGAATGGAATGGTTTATAACAACGCTTTAACTGTGGACCAGACATGTCAATCAGCACCAAAAGTTGGATTTTCCTAATTAGGGGATGCCAAGGTCACACAGCCCTCTCAAAAACACAAGGGAGCTCCGTTCCATGTGGATTTTGGTTCTGGCCCATTGCTAGTTACCCACGAGAGACAAATATGGTGGCGTCTGCAGAGAACCACGTTTGAAGAAGCAGGGTATCAAAAACTGGGAACCTGGAAGCCAGCTAACCACCTGGGTGCCACTGGCAAAATAAAGCATCTTCTCATTTAGGTAGCAGCGACTGTGGAAACAAGAGGACAGAAGGGGGCCCCCCCCCCACAAGGCTTCCGCCCTGCGTCCACGGGTCGAGAGCAGAGGCGCTCCCACGTCCAAATGGGTTCGATCACGTAACGAGGTCCTTTTGTCCTACCCCTCGAGTCTAAGTCCTTCTTGAGCTCATCGCTTTACAATCTAATCAAGCCACAAACGGAGGAATCCATCAGTTCCTTGAAATGATCCTACGTGGGGGTGTCATGCACTAGTGTGTAACATGAAAAAGGAAGTCTCCTCTCATCCGTTCCCAGCATGCAGGCGTACTTTTTTTTCCGGCTAGCTACACCGCAGGTTTTCCAGAAAGCCTTTAAACGATTACATGAACATAATCAAACAGTAACTGCTCGCATATATAAGGAATTCCCTTTCTGCTGTACTTCTAATAGGCACCACATGCTTTGTAATCATTCCATTGTATAGGCCCTTTTCTCTCACTTCTAAAAGATGTTTAAATAGGATCTAAGTGGGGGCAGATTTTTTTTTTTTTTT
>NW_022111383.1:238374-241469 GCF_000313985.2 Echinops telfairi
TACGAAGGCGCCTCTCCCCTCGGGCCGCGGCGGGCGGCGGTCCTCACAGGTCGATGTCCCGCACGTCCGTGGGGGTGCTGGCCTGGTCCAGTTCCTCCTCCTCCTTGCCGCTCTCTCGCTGCTCCTCGCGGAACTGCTGCAGGCTGCTGAGCAGCACCGCCTCAATCTGCTCCTGGCAGGCTTTGAGACAGTCCTGGAGGGAGGGGGCCGCAACAAGGCGGTTAGCAAGAGGAACCTAGAGCCGGTGGTGAAGCACACACATGTGTGTTCGGGGCTCACAAAACACACGCTCCTCATTCAGCGCACGGCTCCTCACTTACTGATTTACCCCCCTTCTCCAATGTTCTCTCTGCAATTACAAAGGCAGGGGGAGGCCGGCTCACCTTCGAGATTCTCCGTGGTTGGGCAGTTACATGCTAGGAGGAGGAAACCCGTGGTGCATGCACGCTAATTAAACCCTGGCCTGAAGGAGAAGGCCGTGGCAGCGGGCAGAAGGGGTGTGTTGTTTGGGGGGCATGATCTACTTTGGCAGTTACACAATGGGGCCCCACTTAGACAGCTGCTTGTTTGAAGACAAACTGTAGTCTTCCTGATAGCCAGGCACCATCTAGTTTCTTCACCACGCTTTGCTATGCAATAGCACGGTCATCCTCTATTTTCCCCAGAAGGCCGCTTTTCACACAGCAGCCTGGCCTCTGGAAGCGAGGCATGCAGCCCAGGGAAGCGCGGGTGCACAAATGAACATGAAAGAAAGGAAACCCGTGCCAAGTCCGCCCACCCTGGGGACCAGCAGCATCAGCAAGCCCTGGGAGCAGGTGAGGAATGCAGTGTGGTCAGCCTGGTCCTGACCAACCCAACTGGGATCCGCACTGTCACAGGACCCCCGTGACCTGCATGGCGCACGCGCATTAGCAGGCTGAGCAGCCCTGGCCTCGAGGATGGTCTACTTAAAGAGGTATCCCAGGAGCCAACGCTGCATACTCTCCTTAGGAAAGTCAGAAGACCACAGAGAAAGCAGGAAGGCCACCAGGAGGGACACACACCACATGTGTGTGTGGACTAAGCAAGGGAAATGGGCTGAAATGCCCCGAAAAGCCCTCACCCCCAACTGTGGACATGCTGGAAACCAAAGCAGAAAGAAGACCCACCTCGCACACAGCGCGGCGGCACTAGGGTCTGCACTCAACCTGCAAGGGAGCCCTGGGAGGGGCAGCAGCTCAGCACTCACTGCGAACCACAGGCTGGGCCCAATGCGCGCCCACAAAGCCCAGAGCGCTCTATGGGGCCAGTGCTGCCCTGTCTCATGGGGTCCCTGCCAGTTAGCGCACAACTACGATGCCAAAGGCTGCCAGTTCAAACCCATCCAGCAGTCCTGCCATGCAGCCTGCGAGCCTGCTTCCGTGAAGAGGACGGCCCAGGAAGCCCTGGAGGAGCTCTGCTCTGCTAACGCATGGGCTGTGCTTTTGTCTTGGATGAGGGTTTCGCTCTCTAGTCTCATAGGGCCCCCTGGTCGATAGGAACGGTCTGCCCTTTGCAGATGGCAGGTGGGGGTGGGAGATCTACTCGACTTCCATAAAGACGACAGCCAAGGAAAGCCTAAGGAGCCCAGTCCTACTCTGGGGCTCGTGGGTCTGCCAGGAGTCAGGACCAACTGAATGGCAATAGGTTTGGGCTACACCCCCAGCCCCATCTAAACATCAACGCAAAATGTGTACCACCCCGAGCCTTTGAGCTGTTCCAGTTTGGGAATCAACAAGCCTTTGCAGTCATGCTCTGCTATTACGCCGTCTGTCTGGTGGGGCCAATCCCAAGTGTGCTGTCTGTCCCAGAGGCTTGGTTAGCTCTGTAGGGTGGAAGGTCACCAGGAAGGGCCTGTGGGGCTTGGAGCTAAAGAAGTTCGCTCTGTGTCCATCCCGTCCAGCCTCTCTCCTTTGGAAGGCTCTGGGGATGCAATGCTGACCAAGTCCGACACGGCCCAGCAGCAAAGGTATCCCCGCTGCCAAACCTGGCCAAAGCTGTGTGTGCGTGTGCCCGCGCGCGCGCGCGCGTGCATGCTCGGGCGAGCATTTCCTACAGGGAACCCTTTGGAAGCCTTAAACAGGACAAAGGCAATCACCGTGAGGCCCAAAAGGAGTCTAACGAATTCACTGTCATGGGCTAATTACAGATGAAAGAAGGCAAAGGAAATCATCGAAAAGCAGTCTCAAGTCTTCACTCTGTGCAGGCGGGGAAACGGCCAGTGTGGGGATGTGGACACAATTAGACGGAAAAAATGGCTTACAGGAGTGGTTCTGGGGCTTCCACTGCACGGCCAGGGTGGTCGGGGACCCCTTGCCAATTAATACCCTGTTTAGTCTTAATGGGAACCTCCTGGGACTCCCCCTTTGGGGAGAGTCTGTGAGCCAACAGGAAGGGAAGGAAGAGGAACACATGAGGGTGTGCACTGTGCCAGCTGGAGACCCCACCGCCCACCCCTGGCCACAGCCCCATTTCCACCCAGGATCTCCCTGTCCCCAGAGCAGCACAGCAGGAGGGACTTGGAGGAAGCAGCAGCTCCCCCTGTCTGGCCAAGAGACTTCTGCTAGGGGGGGTTCCCCTGGGAGAAGGGGTGGGACGTTACAGAACCTGCAAAGAGGAGGAAGGAGGGGTATTTCCTGTCGGGCAGGACTCTCACTCACTGCCATCCAGTGGATGGTGACGCCACAGGATAAGGTAGAACTGCCCCCTGTGCATTTCTGAGACCGTAACCTTCAGGGTGTAGAAAGCCTCATCTTTCTCCCTTGAAGCAGCTGGTGGTTTCGAACTGCTGGCCTTGCAGTGAGGAGCCCAAGGCGTAACCACTACACACCACACCACAAATAACCACTGGATTGGAGCAACTGAGGCTCAACGCCACCATCCCCCAACCGAGTTCGAAACCAAGCTTGGACTTAAAAGGGCAAGTCTCCCTCTTCAGAACGGTTTCCCTACTCATGTCCGTATCTTCTGGGCTTTACGTGAAGACATTACAGGGCAAGGGGCAAAGCCCAGGGGCCAGAAGGCACGGCAGCACCTCCAGCCAAAAGCAGCGCTGTCCTCCGCCTCCCGCAGGACCG
>NW_022111383.1:241569-257388 GCF_000313985.2 Echinops telfairi
CCAGCCATTGTGCTCGGCTGCCCCACATGAAGCCGATTAACAGGAAGCCATAATGCTTGTCTGTCAGCCTGGACAGGTGGCACTCCACAGCGCTGGAGGTCGGGCAATCCTCCAACTTCTGGGACGGCAGGGACCCCCTCCCCGGCCGCGGAGCCCTGGCAGCAGGGCTTGTGGTCTCCAGCTCATTACCCGGCCTCTGACTTCCTCTGCTTGCTGGCGCGGGCTCCGGGCCCTGCACCCTCCTCGGCCTCCATGAATGGGCTGACAGAACTCTTAGCACTAGCCCTCTGTGTCACTGCATCCTCCATTGTCACCACACACGCACTGCACTCAACGGGGGAAGAAAGGCCTGAATGAACCCCAGACCCGCGGCCAACTCAGGCAGAGAGGACTTAGGAAACTATCTCATGCTTCCTCTCTCGCAGGCTCTCTGGCTTACTTCCTTGCATACAAAATGAAGCCCGCAGGCGGGGTGGGGGTAGGGGTGGTGGAAAGGAGGCAGGAGAGGGAGGCATCAGCCCCTAGTTCGACTCCTGCTACTTCCCAGGGCCGGCGTCCCTTTCTGCAACTCTTCAAAGGCTACACAGGCCCCTGCCTGCAGGTCTGCAAAAGGTTCTATGCGCAGGCAGCCTAAGGCGTACCTCGAGAACAGGGGTGCATCAATGTGTGACCAGGAGGGGCCAGGCCCTGACTGGGGGCACGTAGTTCACACCTAGACTTCTTCCATGGCGTGGGGAACTGGCTTTTGCTACCTTACTGACTACCAGAAACACAAAATGCTAGGTGTCTCTAGGGAGGCAGGCAGCCCGCAATCCGCTCTTGGGCCTATTGACGGACGAAACCATTTCTCCCCAGACCCTGGGGGAGGAGGATGGCTGTCAGCAGACAGGACTCGAGACTCTTCTCACAAACCCCGATCCAAACTCACTGCCACGGATTCAATGCCGACTCTACACCCCGACAGGATCGGGCAGCAGCGCCCCGGTGGGTTTTTCTGAGACAGTAACTCTCTACCGGAGCAGAAAGACTCCACACGTCTGTCTGTTCAGTGCCTGCCAGGAGCGTCACCACGTCTGCACGGCCCGTGAGTCTCAATTATCCTTTTCGAATAGACGTGAATGAGTGAAACTGAGTCACGTGAGAATTTGACTCAAAACTTTTAAAAAGCCAGGAGAAACCAGGGGTTTCAACCCAACCGGGGGCTCTGATAATGAGGGGCCTCAAAGCCTTTATGGTTAAAATAGCCGTCTCTTGCAGTCCCTGGTTTTCTTGAAGCCCTCACCCCATGAGAGACACCAACGAGAGCCGGAATCTGCCAGAGCGCCCTCTGTCTGTCGCTCGCGTCAGTGGGAAGCACTGGCGTCTCCCCTTCTCCCACAGGCCCCCCTGCCGGACACCATCCCTGGCTTCCACGCTCAGAAACACAAAGCCGTCGAAACGGCTGCCTACCCTTTGTCCTTCTTTCCTTCCTTCCCTCCCCCTCTCTTCAGCACCATCCCCCCAGGGCCCTGCCAGTTGGGTCTTGTTCAAGAGGTTCTATAGACAAGGCAACAGTGAGATCAATGCTGGCAGAGGCACGGACCAGGCCGAGAGACGGAAGGGGAACCTCGACTGGGCCTGCAGAGCCGGGGACAGGTTCACCAGGGAACCAGGGCAGCCCATTGCTCCCTTCAAACTTACCCTTGGCAACGGAAGTCCCGGTAGAAGTCCCCCACGTCACCCCACCACCACAAAAAAAAAAAAAAAAAAAAAGCCAAAACTGGCCAGTGCCTGTTTTTAGCAACACTTATGACTTGGAAGGAAAAGTACTCACAAGATACCACCCTCTGAGACTTTTATTCCCTGTAAAACTGTCCGGCTTCTCACTCAAGCTTTCTCTTAGGAATGAAGCATTCCGGTTTATTTTGGCAACCAGGAGCAACAAGGCCTGCATTCGCCTGGATCCCTCCTACCAAAAGCTACCTGCCCTGGCCAGTGAGCCAGGGGTGGGTGGGGTAGGGGGTGGGTGTGGATTTGCTGCAGGGTCCCAAACAAACCGGGGGAGATGCTCCCCGCCCTTCAGCAGCTGACCCCCGCCCCCTCCCAATGGCCCATGGTATCTCACAGGCTCCCCTCATCCTGGTGATCAGAAAGGGGGGGTGAACTCCAGGGCCTCCCATGCAAACGGAGTGGTGGGCTCTTTCATAGTGCGCTCCAGCCAGGGACTCCAAGGGGCTGTGGGCATTGGCTTCCCTGAGGGAGGGGCTCATTGTGTGCTTCTGGATACTTCCTACAGTACAGCCTGGCTCTCTCGACAGGTTGCCACTTGACACACAGCCTTGCTCTGATGTGAAGCTCCCCAGCATTTATAGGACACCCACACACTGATGCATGTGGACACACCATGCTACGGTTTTGCTCCATTTTCCATGGCCACTACTTCCCATGCACCCCTCTCCCTGCCTATCCCGGCCAGCTTCTAAACACAGTATTCCGAGGCCATGCCCTGCCCAACCCAGCAAGTGCACAGGGAGTGGACCTCCGGCAACAAATGGAAAGGAAGTGCTTGGAAGACACCACATCTCAGCCCACTTTCGAAATGGCAAACGGAAGAGCTGCTCACGTAGTCATGCTTTTCTGAACTCTCGTCCTTGTAACTTTCTGCCCCCCCCCCCCCACGCCTGGGCCCCTCACCAGCGGGCGGACGAGAGGACAGTTAACACCAGGAAGCTGTGCCCACACAAATACAGGTGAGCTCGGCGCATCTCAGCCCTTCCCACTAAAAAATAAGGGAAAAGCCCTAGGAAAGGAGGGACGGACCAAGCGCGCCCCCGGGGGGAGGTCTGACAGAAGCTTGATGTTTATCACCTGGAAGCGTGCTCGGCTTTTAACGTTAAAAATGCTTCCATTAAGGAACAGGATAGGCTCACGCTGCACGGCCCGGGCTGTGCCCACCAGGGAGAAGACACCGCTTACTGTGGAGTCGACTGACTGGGCGGCCTTACGAGGGTCAGCAGAGAACTGCTTCATCAGCCTTTCAATGGCTACTCTTTCAGAAAAAGAGCTTTCTCCCAAGGTACCTCTGGGTGGAGTGGACCCTCCGGCTTTTGGCTCATAGCTGAGTGGTCATTTGTCTGCACGACCTGGATATTACGAAGGCCCAGGCCCTTGACAGAAACCGGGGACGAGTCTATAGCAGAGGGACATGGTAGGAGCCCTGGTAACGGGCTGCTATCCAGTGAGCCCGGTCTCTTGAATGGCTGCTCACACAGTATGTGAAGAAAGGCAGGCAGCTTCTCCAAGCAGAGCCGTCGGCAGACTGGTCTGCAGTCCCAAGCTCGACATGTCCCTCAAAGATAAGGTGACCAGCCACCCCGCTTTTGGCGGGACAGTCCCGATTTAAAACGTCCCAAGGCGTTTTAAAAAAGTTCTGATTTTTGGAAAGAGTGCACGACAAGCTAGGGAACGGTCTATTTGGTCCATATAGACCAAATATTTAATCAAGAGCCCCTCCCCCCACCCCCCTCAATGGTGTCCCGCTTTACCAATGTTAAAATCTGGTCACCTTACTCAGAGCCTCTGTGCCACCCCCTCCCCAGACCTGACCTCTGTCCATGTGAGATCCACAAGGGAGGCTTGGAGGAGACGCCTGGGAGGAGTCTGGGGACAGCCTTTGTGCGGGCTGATGCGCCAGCCAATCAGAGCCGGTCTATAAATATCTGAATGTGGTTACAAAGCCAGGGTGGGGTCACAGGCTCCTGTGGATGACATTTTTCTGCCTGGGGGTCAAGAAAGGACTTGTCTTTGGCTGGTTGGGGACAGGGGAGCCCCGGTCCTAAGGCTGCCTTAATAGGAGAGACTCAGAAAAAAATGGAGGCATATCCTTTCTACAAATGTTCTGTTCCACCCAGGAGTTCCCTCTGGAGGGTTAGAGAAGCATTTCCCATGCTGCACGGAAGGGGCCTTTAAATCTGTATTTTGGAGCCTTTACTTAAAAAAAAAAGCCTGCGTTTTGGAGCATTTACTACTTAAAAAACAAAACACCAAACTCTCGGATAGTAGTGTGCAGTGTGTCGAAGCACATCCCACGCATCACCCAGTGTCCTTTCTCGCACTGGTGACCCATCCCGGGGCAAGCTCTGGGGGTGGGAGGGTGTCAGGCTGCTGCCCCAGACCCTCGTGCTCCCACCTTGTGCTCCTTGCTCTGTGGGGCAGCACCCACGGGGAGGGGACGGCACATGAGCCCTTCCCTCGGTCTATTCCCACATTAGGGCATTCTCAATCCCCTTGGAACGTCCAGAGGGTGCCGTGGAGAAGTTCCCCTGCATTCTTGAGCCGCACCATGGTGACTCATGAGAGCCTCAACGTTGGCACCCCTCCCCCTACTCTAGACCAAGTACTTTTCCCCCCTTTCCTCCCACCCAAGAAAAAGATCGCAGCAGCTACACACTGGGTGGGGGGTAAGGCACATTGGCCTGAAGTGGGGGCCCTGAAGGTCTAGGGCCCGCGCTGCTGCTGACTTCAGTTCTTGGTGTCTCCTCTCCTGTGTGAGCCCCAGGGAGACCCTGTCTCTGATCGCTCAGCACCCACCGCACTGGCCCCTCCACTTGTAGGGCTGAAATGTCTTATCGGCCCAATGCAGAGCCTTCTCCCTTGAGCCTGGCCGGTCTCAAAACCTTTCTTCTCATGAGCTTCAGATCCTGGCAGGCAGAAGGCACCGGCCGCCGGGCCAGTCCACAGGGCACACAGAATGGAAAAAGCTCTTGCTAATAATAGTTCCTGGTATGGCACTGCTCTCTCTCTCTCTCTTTTTAAAGTGCTTTTAATCCGTCACTACACTGCACAAAGGAAGCGAGAGACGAGGAGGAGTGGAGAGGTTTGCCCAAGGCCAGGGGCATCTAGCTCTAGGGCTTCTGCTTCCTGAGACAGGCAGCCTCCTGGCTGATTGCCCTAGTTCCTGAGTCTAGGGCCCCATGTTCAGCAGGCAGGCAACAACTGCTTCACGCTCCGTGCCGGAGGGGAGGCTGCCTGACAGCGTGGACATAAATGGAAGCAAAGCTTCTGCCACACAGGAAAACGAGTCAGCACCCTTCCCTCGGCCCCGCATGTGCTGCCCCATTCTCGCTGTACTCCACAGGCCGCAAGCTCTCGGCACTCACGATCCCCGGTGACCTGCTCAGGGTAAGGTTCTCATGCACGGTCCTTCGCAAACCGAGACAAAACAAAACAAGAGGGAGCTGCAAGAGGCCATCAGACCCAGCGGGGCCTAGTTCTTCTCGGAGCTGGGGGAGAGAAAGGTCTGGTCGTGGCCACCTACCACGTCGGTGTTGGTGACCTTGGCCAGCAGATCGGTCAGGGCGTCGAAGGTGAGCGAGCTCACATCTTCGTCCTGCTGCAGCCCACAGATGGCCGCCCCCACGCTCCCAGTGGCGATCATGGATGGTGGGTACATGGCGAACTTGAAGTCTGCAGAATTAAACAGAGGGGGAGAGACGAAAAGGCTCAGGCGGCGAGAATCTGGTTCCAGGAGGCCCCCAGGCTTGGAGTGCCTCCCAGGAGCAAGATGGCCGGGGGTGAGCGGGCCCAGCGGCTCCTCGCCCTGTAGGCACGTGCTCCCTGGGGTCCTTCGCTCACAAGCAGCCCACAGCTTATTCCTCTGCCATCGTGGTAGCTACTCTGGCTGTGCGTTCTGCCACTAACCCACCGGTCAGCGGTTTGAACCGGGCAGTAGCACCGCAGAAGAAGAGTCCTGCTGTCGTCAAGAGGGAAGCCGAGAAAAGCCTGGGTGACACGGTGCTTCTCCACAGCTCGTGGGATCCACGACGGAGCAGAACAGCACAGCACACTGGGGCCGCTACGCCCGATTGTTAGAATGAGGAGGCTGAGGCACGGGTGCTGGCCTGAGCAGTAAGGAAGGGGCAGAGGGAATCCTAACGCCCCACGTCCCATGAGGGGTGAGCAGTCTCGGCTCTGGCGGGGCAGGCAGGAGAGGGAGACGCGCCTCCCTGGCGGGAGAGGGAGCAGGGATGCCGAGGCCAGTGCACAGAGAAGGTGCGTTTCTGTGCTTGTGTAACGTGTTGTAACCCAAGGGCTCCGTAGGAGAACCTACTGGCGGGGGCAGCAGATCGGACAAGAGATGATGTAGGACAATCCAAAGGAGATCCCTTCTCCCTACCCCGAGCCACTCTTCCTGACTGGCACTGCACCCCCAAACCCCTCAGAGGCCACGCCACAGCAAACAGTCCCATGAAGCCGACCTCATGAGAACCGTGCCCCTCGACTGCAAGACCCACAGGGCAGCCAACCTCTTGTACTGAGCCCTGGAGGGAGCGGGTGTGCAGGCTGCATGGTACCGGGGCCACATTTCAAAAGCATTCCTAACAGACACACTCTGTCCTAAGACACACGCTCCCAGAACGCGCCTGTCTGTCTCTCCTAGGCTGGTTGTCCAGTGACTTCAGGTGTCTTTCCCCAGCGCACTAGCCCCTTCTAAACCTCGAGTGACCAACGTGACGGGTGTTGCCACCGAGCAAGGCCTGTGGTCTACTGGCCCCTCCCATGCCTTCTCTCTTCCTGGGGACAGTGTGACAAAGCTGGCCTCCCGCCTCCTGCTCGGCTGTAGGTCTGCTTCCACACGGAGTCCACAGGAGAGCAGTTTCTCTGCCCAGTGACCTCGTTAGCTCCCTCCTGTGACAGTCATCATGCAAAGGAGGCAGCCAGCTCATGGCCCGGGGCCCACAAGACCCTGGGTCGAAGCATCTGGCAGGCAAGAGGCGTCTGGACCCTCCCTTCCCTCTGCCACAGTCCTTGGACCAGGAAGCAAGGCTCAAGGCTCGTGCATACGCCTAGTTTTGTAGACCAGACCCTCAGGCTGCTACACTGGCTTCTTGTCTCAGCTGACTCATCAGCTCTGGGAGCCAGGTGCTGACGTGTGGATTGCCCAGGGGACCAGAAGTTGCAGAGGGGACTTGTGGTTCTTTGCCCCAGCTGCTCACCAACGGGCAGGTCCTCACACAACACGCTGCCAGCTTCAGGCCAGCTACCCTCAGCGTCATGCCACCCATGCAAGCCGAACTGGAGCTGTCCTTCGGCTCGAGCGAGCTGGGCTCCACTCTCCTGGTCAGCCCACCACTGGGGCAAGGGAGCATCCATGGCCTGCCCAGACTGCAGACCTCGGGCAACACCCTGCCTCCCTCCCGCTTCTAGATTGGGATCCGTCTAGTTAAGGATAGGTAGCAACGGCTGTTTCGCGCAACCCAAGCTTGCATCTGCATCTCCACTGTTTCCTGTAACCCAAGCTTGCATGTGCATCTCCACTGTTTCCTGTCACCCAGGCTTGCATTTGCATCCCCTCGTTCTCTGCCGGCATCTCAGTTGTCTGTCATTTACTGTCCAGAACAGGTTGGTCAGTATCAGAAGGAACTGCCCCCAAGTGCGTGCTGTTCTAAGTGTCCTCCTGGGGTTTGTTTTGCCTGCTTGTATGCGTCTGAGTCACGGGGTCAACAGGGCTGGAGACAAGAGGCTGGGTGAACTCCTAGGTGCCTTCTACCTCAATCTGCACAGACTCAAGGGTCTGGAATGAGGGGCCCCTCCATCCCCACAAGGACAATAACCAGTTACAGACAACAGAAAGTTGCTTGGCTCCGGCCAGCCAGTCAATTGCAACCCCCCTCTTCCCTTTCCACAAGGACATCCGGACCCCTCATCAGGGACCCTCCAACTCCGAAATCATCTAAAGCAGTGGTTCCCAACCTTTCTGATGTCTCGACCCTTTCATACAGTTCCTCATGTGGTGGTGACCCCCAACCATAACATTATTTCCGTTGCTACTTCAACTGTCATTTTGCTACTGTGATGAATCGGGTGACCCCTGTGAAAGGGTCTTTCAGCCCCAAAAGGGGTCGTGACCCATAGCTTGAGAGCCGCTGATCCAAAGGGTCATGACCTAGAGCTATCTCTCTAGTCCAGCCTCTTGGGAGAATCCCACTCAAGCCATGACTGACCACCTTAGGCAGGGGCTGTGTGTCAGGATGCAGAAATAGGCACTTGGGGTGAAGGGGGCCGAGAGCCAAACTCGATGTGAGCTTGCTAGGCCTAAGAGATAATCTTCCAAGGCAGTTGTGTGTGCGTGGGTGCGTGCGCGCGCACGTGCACACACTTTTATACAAGCAGATAACCATGCACACATACCTCGCACTTCACGGCACTTCGAGGATCGCACGTCTTGCCAACCGAAGGCCCACCTGTGGCAACCCTTTCTGAAGGGGGAATCGAATGGGGGAGCCATTCCCTCGCTGTCCAGTTGTATGGGTGTCACAGCAAGGACCTCATCAAGGGAGTCCCCAAAGTCTCTGCTATTGTGTCAGGAGCAAGAGAACCTGAGCTTCCCCCTCCCCAGCAGACAATGAAGGGAAAGGAAGTGCCTCCCCGCCAACCCTCAAAGATGTGGTAGAGCAGGTGTCCCTCCCCCTCGATCTTGGGTGTTACCTAAAAAAGAACCTCATGCTTCCCCTGGATCAAGCACCTCCCGCTTCAGGTGAGTGTTTTACTGAGCGTGGTCAGAGCAGAACTGTAGACTCCCTCTCCAGTGCTCTCTTTGCGTTTCCAAAAGATCACCCCCCACCCACGTAGGAGGAATGCAGGGACCCCCTAAGCAGCAAGCTGCGTGCCCTCGCACACCTAGGAAGCCACCTCCCAAGGTCAACGGTGCGTTCCAAGTTCCATCAACTTGCCACCTGCACCTCCAATGAAGGAAGCGGTGGAGAGAAAGCGGTTTAAGAGCTCAGGTGACATGGCTCTGCCGGACAAGCTCAGCCCCAATGACCAAAGTAGTTTAGCTTTGACAGTACAGGGCATGACTGCTTTGCCTGTGTTCACCACTAGGGGGAGACTACTGGTTCTAGGAGAGCATTCTAGAAGCAGGGAGGAAAAAACCCTCAAATCCCCAACCCCTTGATGGCCCCTCCTCCAACCTGCAGTCAGGTTTGTTTAAAGGCCAGAACCAGGGTGCTCACTGGCCCATGAATGACGCCAAAACCCCACCTGCCACCCCCAGAATGGGTGCAGCACACGCTGTCCTCTGAAGGCATGTGAACTCCCAAGGCGCAGGTGGAAGGCAGGTGGGCGGGGCCTGCTACTCATTCATCTTACAGCCGGACTGGAAGCGATAGCTACTCTTACAAGGTCAGGTCCCACGGGGAGGCTTCCTCTCAGTCCCTTAGGGTTCTGGCTAGGGCTGGGGTGGAGGCAGCTCCTCCCATTCTGGATCAAGGGCCAAGCCACCTCCCGTGGTGACCTCCCTGGACCTACTACTGCTTTGATACGTTCACTCTGGGACAGATGCTGCTGAACCACCTGGAGGTGAAGCACGTGGCAAGTCCACAGCATGGAAAAGCACCACGGGTTCTCCTCCAGAGCCAGGAAGGGGGCACCTTTCGGGGAGCGCACACCTAGCTGCGGCCAACGTCTGAGGTCGGGCCACCCAGTGCAGGAGGAGGTGGGGGGTTGGGGTGTCCTGGTCAGGAGGTGAAGCAGCCCCCTCCGGACCCATCTCCAACTCCGTGTCACTGGCTCTCCTAGACTAGCTGGAAATCACGGGCTGCACATGACGTCGGGTGTCAAGAATCTCTCCCAGCAGCCCGAAATCCTGAGTCATCTCGTCCGCTTGACGTCAGAACCGCAAGGAGCAAGCAGGCTCAGATCTTCGCCCCACTATCAGAAACTCAGAAATGGAATGTCAGGTGCTGGGGTTCTCCTCCCAAGAGCCTCAGGGATCAGGACAGCACCTGGCGGACCAGTGCACAATGAACGGAGGACCGCCCTCATGGGCACACCCAGCTCTCTTCGCCTTTTGCACTTCCGCTCTCACACACAGACTCTTTCACAACGTAGCCTCGAAGCCTAGGGGGGTGGGGGAATCGTGGGGGGGTTGGCTAACATCTCCCCCTCCCACTCCAGTCACACAAAACCCAAGCTTCAGGTGCCCCATCTGCTCCAAGACAGTACATCCCAGACTTGGGGGGTGGGGCACCTCCTATCACCCCCCAGGGCACCCTGTGTTTGCAGTCACTTGCATCCCCTCTGCCCTGGAACCCCCCAACATGTGGCAGGGTTTTCCTCCTGGACTGATAGCTGACGTCGATGTCCTCACTGTCACGTGGGGGTGTGGGGAGCCCATGCGATGCTCCCTCACTTAGGCCCCTCACTTAGGCCCAAGTGCAGATCAGGGCGTGCTGGCCCCTGAGCCAGCCATTCCAGACCCAGAAAGCTTCTCTGAGCTCCTCCCTATGCTCAGTCCCAGCCTGGGGCTCAGGATGGGGCAGCTGGTTCCATTTGGCCGGAGGGGTTTGTTCTTCCCCTTATCCCGGCCCCCAGAAGGCCGCAGTGTCTTCCTGACTTCCTCTGACTCCCTCAGACCTCTGTCCTCAGTCCCGAGTCCCAGGCTCCCTCCTCTGGCCCCAGTTGGCAGCCAAACCCAAGGAACTGGGCAAGAAGGCCAGAGGTGGGGGATGGGACCCCCAACTTTACAGAAACGAGTCCTTACAGAACCTGGGGATCTGCCCAGGCTTGGGTAATTCCACCCACCACTCCCCACCCCAACTGAGAGAGCGGGGAGGGAGGCGGGGCGGGCAGACCCCTGACTATCGGCAGCTGGGGGATGGATGGGGTAGCTTAGGGTCGGAGGCCAGCCCAGCCATCCTGGGGCCAGAATAAAAAGACTGGCTGACCTGCCCCCTAGTGAACCATGAACACGGTGAGAGAAGGCACAGCCGGGCCTGGGAGACAAAGACAAGTCAAGGAGGGACTGACCTCTAAGACCCAAGCCAGGCAGCAAGGGAAGGGAACAAAAGAATGGCCACTGTGTAAAAGTGGCCAGGGTCCCCCTGAAGGGTCCCCAAGTCGGTGGACAGCCAGCCAGCCAACTCTCTACCTCCTGAAAGGGCGAAAGGTCCACGCACAGAGAGGCCAGGTCCTGGCCCGAAAGAGAAGGGCTAAGAAGTGACCCAGGGGAGCCCTATCCCTGGTGGGGCAGGTGCAGGCAGGCAGCCAGAAGAGTCAGGGCACGCCGTGGGGGGCTGAGGAGGCAAGAGTCGGGAAGATGGATTTCACGTAACCGTTTGTCTGCCCTGTACCCCTCCCGGTCCACCAAGCACTTCCTTGTATGTATCTCGCCAACATGAATGTTCCCAACAATCCTGGAAAGGCTGCCGGTTCGCCAGGCTTAAACGCTTTGCAGATGAAGAAGCTGGGGGTTGGAGAGGTGGGACTGCTCATCCAAGGGCCCCCGCAGGGACACGGAGCAACGCCTGGCCTATTGACTGTAAGCACGGAGCGGCGTGTACACCGCTGTTAGGGGTAGCTGCTTTCCAGCCCTTGACGGCTCATGGTGACCCAGCGTAGAACCGTGCTCCACCGGATTTCCAAGGTCGCAGAATGACTAGGCCCATCTTCTAAGGAACCCCTGGGTGGATTCCAACTCCGATCGTGTGGGCAGTGGTCCACTACTCAACCGTGTGCACCACTATACATCACGTGACTGTGTCTAGAAATGCATCAGCTATGGGAAAACAGTTGTGACCCCCCCCCACCCCCCTCAACCCACCCATGCAATTCAATTGTCTGACAACCGTGAGCTGCGCTGCCCTCAAAGGTCTGCCCAATGGCACGTTCCTTCCTGCATGCCACAGATTGTGAAAACAGGCGCTCTGGCCACCTTCTCTCCCCTGGGTGAGGGGGGCTTCGGGGTTTTCTAGGGTGCTCACTGAGCACAGGAACTGGCCAAGGTTCAATGTCATGAGGCAACATGGATGATTGCCTTTGGCTTACTGTGCGACTGTGAAGCAAAGGGGCCCATAGGAGCTAGATGATCAGGTGGGGGTGGGGAGTGGTGTCAGCATGGCTGGCGAGAAAGCTTTGAACAGGAAAAGGGCAGTGGTTAGTGTCCCCGCCCAAAGCACCACCATTCCGTGAGGGTGTCATAAACGCAGAGATCCCAAAAGGCAGCCATCCCCATCGATGGACGGCCAGACTGACAGACTAGAAAGCAGTAAAGGCTGTCCGGTCAAAGGAATTCCTTTGGTTTTTGTGATCAGGGAGCTGCAGCAGCGTCATTTTATCTGGACATCGTTCCTTGCACCTCTGTGGGCTCCCACCCCCCTCCCAAATTTCCTCTTGGGCTTAACTCCAAGCCATCCTTTTCCTCAAAAGATTAGACTGAAACACACCCCCAGCGAGCCATCTATATAATCTTCAAAGAGCACTTTAGACATCATAAAGAAGTCTTTAACAGGCACTATTCCCCGCCCCGCCCCTCAGTCCCCACACCTGTCCTCATAAACCATTTATGAGTTTAGCAGCGAGGGAATGTACCGACTCAGATAAAGAAGTAACAGCCACCCAAGGAGTGAATGCTTGAGACTCCAGACCACCCTCCCTGAAACATGCAGACATGGGCACTGTAGTACCATCAAGCCCGCTACCCCCCTCCAGCGGCTCATCCCACCCCCCTTCTGTCTCCCTCCCCAGACCTTGCCCCCTCCTCCCCAGCGTTCCTCAGGGGCTCCAGCCGGCTCCTACCAGTGGCGCACAGAGCGCTGAAGGTCTGCGCGTGCTTGCGGATCAAGGGCAGCTTGTCGGTTGGCTGGGGCAGCTTGCGAAGGATGTGCTCGATGAAGTCGTGAGGGGTGACGGCGGCCAGGTTCCACTTCAACTTGCCCAGCACCACCAGCTCCCACTCCTGACGAAGAAGGTAGGAAAATCAAGCGTGTACGACCCAAACCTGACTTCGTGTCTGAGGCTGGGATGGGGCCCAAGGAGTCAAGTGGCCCTGAAGTGCTGCAGCGCTGACTGGCTCTTCTCACGCTTAGCTGTGGGAATCACCAAGGCTCAGGTAGCTGTGGCCCGGGCTGTGCTTGGTTCAGTTCTCCTTCCTCACCAGCTCACTTACTCCCCCCCCCCCCCTCACTTCCATGCGATGCTCTGGATTCCTGCCCACCCCATCTGACCTCTAAGACACTGCCAAGGTCAACATGGTACTTTACTGTAAAGGTCCCTATCATTGGACCAACAGTCTTCTCAACCCTCATAGGAAAAAACTGATTCACATAAAATTCAAAATAAAGGTTCTCCGGACACCTGTAGGGCAACCAGGTAAGCTTGCTCATACTTGGTGCCCCAAAGTGCTTTTTCTCTCCATCCTGAGCCTTCCCTTTGGCACATCCTGCAGAAATCAGGGGGATGGGGAAATGACACTTGACCACAGCACCCCGTCACCGAATGGCTTTTCAGGCCTTCCCAATTATGACTAGAGGACAGGACTGCCATCCAATCAGCTGTCCACTAGCGGGCCTGGGACTCCCAGCAAACTCATGTGGCTCAGTGAGCTGTGCTATGCACCTTGGGCTTTCAATGACTTTTTCCTTATTTTGTTTTTTTGAAGGAAATCACTGAGGTGCATCTGTGGGGACTTGATCCTGTAGCCTTTCCGTTAGCAGCTGAGCCTGTTGGTGATCTGTATTAACTAAGGGCACCAGGGTTGTTCTGAGCCGCCCTCAGGCTGCAGAGGGAGGTCATTCTAGCAAGGTGTGAATGGCCATCCAAGGTCACAGAATGAAACCCTTTGTCCAAATTCAGGACCAGCAAACCCCTTGGTAAAAAATCTTGTTTCTCTCAGCTAGAGAGATACTTTTGAAGGACTGTGGGGGGGAGAGCGAGAAAAGATGGAAATAAGTCTAAATGGAAAAATTTTTAAATGAGGGCAGCAGGGGTGGGGGGCACAGGCAGTCAGTCCATCTTCAGCAGCATGAGACTATGGAGAATAGCTCACCAGCGCCCCCTCTCCTCACCAGTTCAGAACGACAAATCGGGCTGTTGGGGCAAGAGGGGGGGGTGTCCTCCTCTGGCTGCACTCAGCATGTGGCGGGAGGGAACCCCCTTCCCTTCCCTCAGCGGTCTTTTGTAAAATAGAATACCCCCCACGCCCCGAGACCCAGAGATGTACGTTGCGACTAAAGATATGAGAGGCGGCATAAAGGCGGGTTTGTTCAGAGCAAAATCAATCAACTTGGCTCCCGTGGAACACAGCGGACTCCCGGGAGAACACGTTGGGCCCTGGCCACGTGCAAACGGACCCGATGCAAGATTAATTTCCCTGCAGGACCATAAGAAAAACAAGCTGGACCCCCGGCTCTCACAAGTTCCTTTTTATATGCACTCGGGGTTTGCCCGGGCTTTTTCAGAGGGTCCGGGCATCCCGGGCAGGCTGCTGAACAATCCAAGTCTTCAAAGACGGTGGGAAATCCCAGCCTCCTCTTCTCACAGGGGAACGTGAGCACAAGCCACTTGTCTCGTACCCTTATTAAAAGCAGCAGATCTCCCAGAAGAAAGTACCTTTCTGGGCCTCCCGGCCCAAACCAGCAGCAGCTGAAACCTGGCAGCGGTTCAAAGGTGAAGTCATTCATGCCCTGCTGCACATTCTCGGCACCGCCGCGCCCGGCGTGCGCGTGTCTACCACCAGGTGGCGCCACAGCCTCAGCAAGGCAGGCCCCTCACAAAGGAGCCCGTCTGGGCGCCAGGACGCAGCGCAGGCCCAGCCAATAGGAGGGGGAGGGGTGCATGGGGGGGCCCCCTTTTCCAAACTGTTTCTAAAGGTGTGGAGGCCACAAAGGAGGATGGTGGGGGTAGGGTGGGCGTGGCCTCAGAGCTCCTTCTGCACCATTCCAGTGCAGTTGTGATGTGAATATTTAAGGTGGCAGGATGTGCAGGTAATTGGTGGGGAAAATGCCTGGGGGATGGGGTGAGGGTAGGGTGCAGAAAGCTAAAGGCAAAGTCCGGACCACCAGGGTGGTAAAGAAGTCACAACCCCTTCCTGAGGAAGG
Organism: Echinops telfairi; assembly: GCF_000313985.2. NCBI lineage: Eukaryota > Metazoa > Chordata > Mammalia > Afrosoricida > Tenrecidae > Echinops > Echinops telfairi. The sequence continues at coordinate 256,425 of NW_022111383.1, forward strand.
AGCCCAGGCCTCAGGGGCTTTCAAAGAAAGGCCAACTTCTGATTTGGCTCAAAAGCTTAAGGAGCTGATATTTAGTGAACAGCTACTAAGTGCAGGTAATGACTTTGTCTAGATAGATAGATAGATGCCTTTACCCACCAGGTTATCAGACACAGCACCAACACTTGCCTGTTATGTGAAACACATTCCTAGATTATGAGATGGCAGGCTGTGGTCTTCAGAGGTCATTGATTGAACATTTGGAATCTAAGCGAAGCATTGTGTTAGGAAACAGCGTTGCACCAACGCAAATTTCCAAGGTGGTCTTAGTGGTCTCTGCTGCCTCGGGGTTGAGGGCAAGTGTCCCAGCACACTGCACACACACACACCCCAAAGTAAAAAAGTGTTCAAACGTGTCAAAATTCTAGTGACTGGGCCATTTTGGATCCTAAGAATTTATTTTGGGGAGGGGACCAGTGATTTACCAGCAGTTCCTGAGGGGTGATGGAGTTGTCCGTATAGATGCAGAGTTTCTCCGCCGTCAGTGGGATGGTCTCTTTGAGCTTAGAGGCCAGGAACATGCAGACAGCACCCAGGAGCTGCAGATGGGACTTAGGGGTCGGGACCCCAGCCAAGAAGCGGTCCAGGTAATTCATGGCCAAAGGGAAGACCTCTTCTTCACACTTCTGCTCCTCACAGACCTACAAAGGGAGCAGGGTGGAGAGAGGAAACAATACAGGAAAAAAGAACGGGGGAAAAATGATAGAGATGTTTTAAAATTTAATTCTGGCGTGGGGGGAGGGGAGGAGAATGTGTGATAAGAATAAAAGATGAGGCAACGGAGTACATCTAAATAAGCCCGTACAAATACGAATATTTTGCTGGAGCCTAAAAAACCGGGGTGGATTAAATCCTCCAAGCTGGGAGCAAAGGGGGCCGGAAGAGCGGTTCAGATGTTTTAAAATTTAATTCTGGCGTGGGGGGA
>NW_022111383.1:257488-260967 GCF_000313985.2 Echinops telfairi
GGGGGGGGTGTTTGACGCGAAACGCGCAGTGGTTGCCCAGCGCTCCCTCTCTCGCTGCTCCTTTGCTCCCTGGAACTCACTCATTTTTGGATTTCGTCATCTTTTCAAAAAATCAATAAAAATATTCTGGAGGCTCCGGGGGTCTCCTGCTTGGTCCCATTCGGTTCCCCAGACTCTGCTCCATCATTCCCGACAATTGGAAAAATTGCCCGAGGGGGTCCCTGCGGCCCAGGCGCCGCTAATGGGGGGGTGGGTGGGACGAGGTGGGGAAGCGAGGGGAGGAGGAAGCGCGCCGCAGCCTGGGCAGCTGGAGTCGGAGCAGGGGGGGGTGGTTTCAAAAAATAATTAAAAATCGAGGAAATAATCTATAAGAGCCCTTTTGGCCTGAAAACCCCAAGGAGGATCCAGGCTTTCCGAAACGGAGGTTTCGGGTGCCGGAAAGGTCTGTACCCCGTCCCCTGGGGCTCAGGATCCCCGGGGGAACTTGAAGGGGTGAGAGCGGCGGCGGCGGCGGGAGTGTCGGGCTGCGGCCCACAAGGGCAGAAACTAGGGATCGTGGGGGCGAGCAGGGGAAAAGGACGGGGGCCAGAGTGTCTTTGGGATGAGGCACAGGGGGAATCTGACCTCTGGTTTAGGGGTGCCCCGATATCCTACCCCCCACACCTCCCCCCTTCCTACCCCACCCAACTCTCGGCACCGAGGAAGCTGGAAAGGCAAACTGTAAGTAACCTTCGTGAGGCGGGGGTCGGGGCGTGGGCATTATTATAAGTGGGTGGCCCAGATAATGGGGTGCAGGGGGCGCCGGCGACTTCCCCAGCCTCCCCAACCGGAGTTTGCAAAGCAACATGGCGAAACCCCGGCAGGTCCAGAGCTGTGCATACGTGGGCACACGGCTTGCTTGGCAAAGATTTGTAGCAAGAGTGTAAAAGTAACTCTTGGGTTCCCCTAAAACACATGTTTCTTCAATGCGACTTCCGGGGCTTCTGAATGCCCCCGTTTCTGTCCTCCCGCCTCCTCGCCCTCGCTTACCCCCCTACCCCCATTAAGTGCCAACGCGGTGTCGCGACCACATGAGGGGACTTTGGCGTTTGGGGGGCTGCTTTTTATGGTGGGTTCTGATGTTGAACCCCCTACTGCCTTCTTCGCCGCACGGAAAGCAGTCGCGGCTTTGCAAGAGGCAGGTTGGGATGGGGGTGGGAAGAGGAAGCCACAGGCAGGCACACGCGCGCGCGGGATGCTCCCTCACCCCCGCCCCAGGACAGCCTCGTTTTTCCCAGATTCCCCCCCTCCCCCTCCCCCGTGTTAATCTTGCAACCAGCCAGGAATGGAGGCGAAGCCACGCGTCCCGCCAATGGTCTGGGGGGGGGGGGCACCTCGTGTCCAGAACTGGAGAGAGGTCGGTGCAGAGGCTACGGGGTCCCAGTTTTAGGGTCCCTGGGTGGGGGCTGCGTGCCGGGGTTGGGGTACGGTTCCTAGAAAGCGTGGCCCTCAGTCTTACCTCCAGCATCCAGGTGGCCACCATCCTGCGCATGTAGGGCTGGATGTCCTTCTGCACACACTTGAAGTAGGAGCACTGCGGGAGGTAGCGCTCCTCGATGGTCAGCAGGTTCTGCAAAATGCGGTCGTCGTAGAGCAGGTTGGGGTCCGGAACGGCCCTGCGGACAGGGTCCACCTCGCCGCACAGCAGCTCCATGGCAAGCCGGGCGCGTGCTCGATCCCTCGCTCACGTCCGACTGAAAAAGTTTTTTCTCGCTTTTGGTGGAGGAGGGAGGGGCGGGGGGTGTCCCCGTACCTCCTTACTTTGGCTAAGCGGGGGGTTTTCGGGAGAAAGTTCGAGGCCGAGAGAGAAGGTGGAGGAGAAGAGAGGAAAGGGATGGGCGCCCTGGGGGCTGACGACCTCGCGCCTGCCCACCCCTTCAAATTTGTCTCCTTCTCCCCAGCTCGCTCTCCTCTCTGCACTCGGAGCAGTGACGCAAGCTGGCTGGGCAGTTAGCTCTCCTCCCTCTAGCTGAGCTCCCCTCTCGGGTTCCTCCTCCCCTTTCCTCCCCTCTCGGCCCTCCTCCTCCTCCTCCCTCCCTCCCTCCCTCCCTCCCTCCCTCGTTAATAAGGAGAACAGCAGCTGGCCCGACCTAACTTCAAACGCGGTCCCCCGCCCCCCGCCCCCACCTCTCCAGAGCTCTCCCGGGCCCTCTCCCCCTCATCCAGCCCCGCATGCCAAGGGCCCCGGAGAGGGGAACCCAAAAAGGATAAAAAAAAGAAAAAGACTTGATCTCTCTGTAAGGCCTCCAATGTCGAACATTCTATAGGTGTGTCAGACCGAAATACATTGGTTCCTCCAACTCGGGCCTCCTTAACCCCGAGCCAACATAACCCTGACCCTGTGTTCAAGATGAAGGACTGGCCCTAGAGTACTTGGAGATGGGGGTAGGCGCAGACGATTCCGAATTGACCTTGTAAGTGAACAATAGGAGTGATTTTGGAAAATGGCAACCACGCATACCTAGAGATAAAGGTTATGTATGGAGAATGGAGTTGGGAGTTAATGTTCCTGGTCATTTCGAAGCAATTTCAAAGCCTCAAAGCTTGATGAAAGGACAAGAAAAGTTCGCCCCCACCCCACCCGCCCCCAGATGTATATGTGGAGGAAGAGAAGGAAGAGGTGGGCATTGGAGGGAGGGGGGCTATTTCTTGGACGTGATAGAATGTGACCCTTCTGTTCTTGGGGCACTTTAGGAGTCTTGGGCGGGCGGTAGGGGTGGGTGGGTGGTGGTGTGTGTGTGCGCGCGCGCGCGCGCGCGGTTAACGGCCCGGGGCTGCTGCAAAGGGGGGGGAGGGGAGGGCTACCAGCGGCTCCTCTGCGGCTGGCGGCCACGCAGGAAAACCCGCTTCCTCGCCCCTGCATCTGCTGACAAGCCGCCCGAGGTGTCTGCGCCGAGCATGGCCACACTGATACAGCTTTCTAGGAAATGGCCCGGGGGGGGGGGACAAGGGGGGGTTTGACTCCCCCTCTCTCCCCGTGCACAAACACCACCACCTCTTCCTTTTCTCGGGGCCCCAAGATTTCCCCCCTCGGTCCTTGTGCATCCTCGCCGCTCCCTCTGGGCTCACGGCGCACCCGCTAGCCAGGGCTTTCTCCCGAGGAGCAGGCTTGCGGTGCAGGCGCTGCTAGAGCAGCCGGCGCTGACACGTGCTCAAACGCATCCTCGGGTCAAGGCTGTTTCTACAGAAGACTAGCAAGCGTTTCCTATCGCCTTCTTTCTTTCCGAGGTCCCCCACCCTGCACGTTAGTGCTTTTCACTCCGGGAGGAAGGGGAGTGAACCCGGCGCCCCCAAACTGTCGGCTGCCAAGCTGGCTGGCACGTGCACCGAACTTGGCGCGATTTAGGGCTCTCTGGACACACCGAGGTGGACCGTAGACCTCATTCCCTGGGAATGGGGGCCCGGACAGGGGCAGGGAGAACGGGGCGGGTGGGGGGGGG
>NW_022111383.1:262002-278702 GCF_000313985.2 Echinops telfairi
TACAGTGGGGGATATTGGGTTGGAGAGGCGAGTGGTCGTCCCAGGGCCTCGCCATCGCGGGGAGAAACACTGGGTGGCTAGAGCTCTTGGCCCTGAAGTGAGCCCCTCGCCCCTTCATTCTTCCCCTACCCCACCCCTGTCTTGCTGGACAGAGAAATTCCACAGTGGGTGGGGGGTGGTTAAAGGGAGCGATCTCCGGGGTCGGGCAGATGACCCCCTCCTGGCGACCCGCTTCACTACGGGAGATCTGCGCGCTCCGGCGCTTCCCGCGTGGCAGGCTCGCCTTTTGAAAGGTTCTGTAAGTTCCCCCATTCACTTCCCCTTCCTAGTGCAGACCGTTCCCAAGCCGTAACCTTCCATCGAAGCCGTCGGGGTCTTTTCCCCTTTTTTCAGTCCCCAGCACGTGGGGTGGGGCGTGAGCGGGTGGGGGGGAGGGGAGGTTGGGAGTTGGCAGGAGCTTCTGCAGGAACTCTGAACTGGAAATTGAGTTTTCCCTTTTGCTCGCCACTTCGACCCTGGGCACATGTGTTACAGCCAGAACCTTGCTGGATCAAAAAACACGCCTCCCAGCACGCGGGAGAAGGCACGTCGCCTCCTGGGCATCTGTGCGCGTTTCCCTTGAGGGTACCTCAGCTGCAGAGAAACAGCGCCCGCGTCTTTGCGATGGCACGGGGTGGGGGTTGGGGGGTGGTGTGGATCTTGGTTCGTCCCTATCCTTTTTTCACTTCTGAAAGAAAGTGGGGGGGGCGGGAATCCTGTCCCTAGTAGGATCAGTGATAAGCCTTTGCAAACGTAACTTTTATTGGGCTTTTTCTTCCCTCTCTTCTGGCGGACTCCCTAACCCCCACTCCTCGTGTTTCCGAGTTTCGGTTGGAAAGTATACAAAACCCTGTAGGTATAGGGTGCAGCCGGGTGTTGGGTGTTTATAGGCACATCTTTTCAGGAACCTGCCACGCTAAGCACACACACTCCCAACCTCACCTGGCGGATGCCGGGCAGCCAGGTGATCCGGTGTTGGCTCCAAGCACAGGAAGGAGCCACGCGGGTTCGACGCCAACCGCCCCGTGCGCACAGCAGCGCAGGCCAGGACTGAGACTGGGGACCATCACACCCTCCCCTCCTCTCCAGGAGAATAAAGCTGCATCTGTGTTTCTCCATTGAGGGATGGAGGGTCCGAAAATTAAAAACAGAAAAACCCGACAGTCGTTTAAGTAGATGGTGAAGGGGCTCCCAACCTCGGCTCCTGATTCCCTCCCGGAGGGGTGGGCAAGGAAGGACAGAAGAGCGGGGAGGGAACGGGAAGGTAAATAAGGGGCGGGGGGGGGGGGCGCGTAGAGGAAGGAAAAAGAAGAAAAGGTGAGGCGCCTAAGAACATTTAAGAGAAGGGGTGGGTGGGTGGGGGCAGGCGGTGGTCCCAGGCTCCCGGATTCTCCGGCGTTGCGATTCCAGGTGTGAACGCCTGGCCTGTGGTCCCCTGCTCCGCGCTTCCGGGGCCCGCAAATCACCGCCTCCCGCCTGCTGTCAGGTCCCGGGGCGCTCAGGACCCGGGAGGGAGGGGGTGTGTGTGGGAGGGGGACTAGCTTGGCCTGTTGCTTGAAACGACCCCGATCGGGGTCGTTTTCCTGCAGCGGGCATATTCCTGGGGCGGCAGATGCGGTAGGCGTGGGTCAGGACCACCGCGCCTGCAGTCTGTTCACCCACCTCGCATCTTACTCCCCTCCCTGCGGGGGACTGGGGGGGGGACCTAAAATGACCCGAACCCTCCCCACTTCCTGCCCGATTCCGCTCCGAGACATGCTTCTCTGGATCGTAAATAGCCCTGGAGATGCTTTTACTTTATAAAAGTGAATTTTCCCCAAAATAAATAAAGATTGTGGGCAGGGGGGCACGGCCCGCCAGGAGGGGAAGGAACCGGCCCATCTCGCTGGACCGTTCAGTCCACTAACCCCGCCAGCTCCCCGCCCTCCCCTCCTCCCCCCCTCCGCCGCAGGCACCCCGGGGAGGGGGCCTCTGGGCGGCGGGCTCGCGCCTCTGCTCCGGGAGCCACCACGCGGCTTTTTCGCGGAATTTTGACGTCACCCACACGTGGGGGAAGGGGCTGGGAGAGCGAGAGGAAGCGGCGGGGGCGGGGGCCCTGGCGGGGAGCGGCGGCGCGGTGCCCCAGGCGCCTCGCGGTGGGCGCTGCGGGCGCCCGGGTGGTGGGCGCTGCGAGCTGTGCAGTAGCCGGCGGGCAGTGCAGTTGGTCCCTGGCTGGCCAGCCGGGTGCCCACGGCTCACTCCCCAGGCGTTGCCATCCTTCCCCCAGGTCCTCCCCCTTCGCCCTCCTCCAGCTCCTCACTCCCAAGGAGTATCTTTATTTACTTTTTCTTTTTCCCCCTTGCAATCCGGACGGCACTTTGCTCCCGAAAAAGAAAAAAGGCTCTTTCGGTGGTGGTCCATTTCCGCTTGATAGAGACTTCAGACCGAAGGTCGCGATTGTGGGTCCTGAAGCCTGGCCAGTAGCTCTTGACAACCCCCATCCCATCCCCCTGCCAGTCAGGGAAATACGAATGTATTTTTCTCTTAATCCGGTAGCAAGTTGCACATTTGCGTAAAATTAAAAAAAAAATTTTTTTTTAATTTTTACGCCACGAGTTCTACACGCGCGACATACCCATTCCTACCCCATGCACTAGTTGCATGTGAGCTGGTTCGGTTGATGCTATGAAAATGGCATGTAAGCTTCCTCCAGCGGGTGGGTGTGAGCAACAGGATGCCTTTTGCTCTATTGGGAACACATTCGGTAAGGGACAGGCTTGTCAGAAATATTCGGGCAAAAAATGGAGGGCGGCTCCCCTCCCCCTGGCTGGATACCCATGTGGTATCATACCTCCTAGGGAAGCTTCTAGACGGACCGCAATAGCAAAAAGAAGAGGGGAAAAAAGCCCAACATCCCACGCACCTTCGTGTTCCCAAAATTTGGCAATTAGGGGGAAATTTTTTTTTTAATTGAGAGGTGATTTCTGAAATGTGCCATTATTTTCTAGCCCGTAGTGAGACTGATGCTGAAATTTACAAGGAACGTTTAATGGGTATATCTGGAAGAAAAATAGCAATTGGGAACTGACTTTTACCTCAATGAGGTAAAAAAAAAATTAGCAGAAAACTAGGGGTTTCTTTGAAAATGTGGATTTGAGGTGGAATTATTTGTTTCAAACATAAGGGAGATAGATGCTTTCTGTTTGAATCTGATAGGAAGTGTGGACGTGTTCATTTTTTTTAAAGATGACAGTTTGCTTATGAACAGTACTTTCTTCCTTCGTTTTAAGATATTCTTTCTATTTTTAACATATTATTTATTTATTTTTCGTTTAATGCTTGCTAGCCTGAGTCAAAAGACTTTGGTTTCTTCTGAAAAAAATTTTTTTAATTAATTAAAATGCCAATAATTGCTGTTGAAGCAGAACCTGATGACTGATTTGAAAAGCGCTGCTTTTTGGGGGGCGCATGATTTTATGGACATTTGGTTTGTGTGCCCAAGATAAGAAAAATAGGATAAATTATTAAAATTTCTTAAAAGGAAGGAGCTAAGGAAAGCATTTGAAACTGAAAGGACAAACTATCTTTTAATGTTGTTCCAGCATCATTTTGGACATTTAAGTTAGGGGAGGTCAAGTTAAGCACCTGGTTGATGTAAATTTTCAGTAAAATGTCAAGACTATCTGCACTAGAAATTTTTGGGGTGAGTTAGTAATTATTATTGGTTTTTTGAAAACTTTGTGCCCCAGTTCAAACATTTATTCGCCTTTAAAATATCCATTTTCCCACTGTGCTTGGATATTCTTTTGGTCGCATTGTTTGGTTTAGCTGTGTACCTGTTACAACCAAATCGAAGCAAAGTAAAATATCTAGTAAATAGTCCTTTCATATTTTATTTTTCAATCTTTAACACAAGAATTGTCAGCATCTGCTACTACGATTTATAGTATAATCCTATAACATAATGAATTCATATATTCCAAACTTTTAAAAACTAATTTGTGAAAACCACAGAAATCGTTTTCTTACTGAACTGTTTTCCCCTCCACTTTGGGTCACAAATTTCAGGGGGCAGATTGAAAATATTTCTAAAATGATTTTTTGGGGGTAATCTTTTGTGAGTGTTTAAAGGAATAAGTTTTGAAATGTGAAACAGGTTGTTTTTTAAATTTTTATAAACTTCAAAATGTGCACCTCTGCAGAGAGATGTACTTTATATTTTAGGTTTGACCTGAATGCAAGCAGGTTATATAGAAGTATGCTGTCCAATCCAAACTAGATTGGATTCAGACTCATAAGAGGAATGCATTTCCTCTTTGCTCAACATTAAGTAAGGGCATCTGCTCTTATAGGAACTTTGAAACAAAGCTTCAGCCTTCTGTAATAGGTAAACAGCCTAGAAAAGCACAAATCCATAGTGGTGAGGTTTATGTGGAACATGAAATTAGAACATCCAAGTTTATTTCTGGTGCCCGCCTGTTCACATCTCACTTTAATTGTGGTCATATCAGCCATAAACCAATGAATTTTTTGGTGATGTGCAGGAGTGAGTGCCTACCACCCGTATTTAATAACAGCAATAAGGGTAGTTAATATATTAATTACCATGGTCCTCATTCCTTTCTCGTCTTTGCAGCGAGTGTGTGTGGTAGCCTTCACTTGTATTTCTTTCTTGAAATAGAATTAATTATCAGCGCTAAAGAAGTTATGGATATTAAAGCTAAATGCTTGTCCTGGGAAGGTCCACCGAAAGCAGTCTTAAGTTTTTCCTTTTGAAAAGAAGAAAGTCACCCAAATCGTATAGCCACTAAAACCAAGCAGGGGTGAAAGAGGTGAAAGAAAGTCCCTTTGGCTCACTGTTCAAGCCTTTCTCCCTCTTGTTCTGCCCACATATGTTTCCGGTTTTTTGAGGGCTCCCAGTTGGCCCATCAGGTAAAAAGCAAGCCCAGCACTGAAACTCTGCCTGTATCTAGGAAGATGTTCTGAAGCAGATGGTTTGGGTCCGTTTACATAGGGGTTCAGATGAAATGCCTTACTTCCATCTGCCATCCTATGTGCATCAATTATTTGGATCATGAAACATTATTTTACAATACATGATTTAAAAATATATAGAGGGAGTTGGGCGTCGAGATGTGCAGGCCACTTTATCTATGGGGTTGCCGAAAATCATTTAAACCCAGGAAATTCAGTTATATCAAGTAGCACCATCTGATCTCCATCGGGTGACCCCAATAAGTTGGGAATAGTGTTTTTCCCCTATTCCCCCACTCCCCTGCACACTTTGCTCTAAGCATACCTTCACATGTGTCTTTTTAAAAAACAAAATGGTATATCTAATTTAAAATTTCCCCAACAAGAGTATTGATTAGGACTCAAATGTACTTGCTTTCCTCCGAGAGTTCATGTGATTTCTCTTTGGAATGTAATTACCAGCAATTTTATCCCATCTAGCACATGATTTAAACAAGTTGGTAAACATAGCTTCGGTGAAATATGCTAGAATGAAAACCATTCTCACCCGAAAAACTCAAAAGTCTGCCCTCCCATTCATACCTACCCACTCACGAATTTACCACAGCAGACTGTACATTAGTTTCATTTGGTGGAAAACGTTCAGGTTTGGGGAATCTAATCTCTGCCCGCAATTAGATCCAGTCTTGCTTTGAGACAGGGACATGCATTGAAGGGACCTCATGACATTCTGGCCAGTCATTGGATACACCTTCTGTGTCTGGGATCTGCAACTGAAATCCTATCTAGCATTCATCCAGGTCACTCATGCCGAGAGATCACATATGTGTTAAACCGATAACATCACAGGACTGTGCGAGAGACATTGGAGCATGTCAGGGGCACGCTTTGGGTTTGTAAGATAAAGTTTAAATGGTTGAGATGGAAAAGTCACATATGCTGAGGTTTCTGTGCATCTGGAGAATGCCTTCGGCTTCTATGATGGGTCGACTCACTAATTTGGTGGAAATGAAGTCCGCAGCCTGCGCTACACCCTGTGCAAGGCGTTTGGGACATAGCAGCCCCGTAGCAGATACTCAGTAAATATTTTGTTAGGCAGACGGGAAGGGAAAAAGAGTGAACCAAAAAGCCCCTACTCTTGAGAATCCCCTTGCCATGTGATTTACACATGGGAAGAAACTAATCCCAGGGGGAAAATGCCTTTAACTAAAGAATAAAACTATCACACGAAAAAGACAAAAGAAGGAGATGCTGTGCGGGATCTAATAATTACATAATGTGCCCTTTACCAGGGAGGTGGTAATTCACCTTTGCATGAGTCGGGTAATCATTCCTCCGATCCCTAGGGTTTTTAAACTGTGTCCTGAAGTTGTTTTCAATTCTCTTCTTCATTTGTTAGAACTGGTTAGTTGGAGATCCATCAGTTGCGTGGGCTAGTCCTTTTAAAGTAGCCAAAGATAAAGATGTTTGTGCCCTTAGTCTGCCTTCTGAGCAACAGTCCTTTCTTTGAGTCTCTGGGTTCCCCAAAGCATCTGTTTTTCGTCCGAAGGAAGCCTTCCTGGAGATGACAGTGTCTTGATTTTGATTCCCTCCTTTAGTTCGGGGCCTGGAGGTCCGGGTGGCTCATTTACATGTCCTAGGTCGCCCAGACATGGACAGCAGAATGCAGCACTCTGCTGATCCGCCGGGGCATCTCCTGGCATCGGTGCTAAATGACGGTGATTCTGAGCATTGTGTTGTTGCACCCACATGGGAAGGGCTAGAGGTCGGAATGCTGGGATTTCCATTCCTACTTTGCCACCAACTAGCACTGTGGCCTGGGCGGTGGATAGTGTTTCCAAATCCAAGCTTGCTCAAGTACGAAGTTCATTGGCTAACATAAGTGATCATCAAGTTCCCATCCAGCTCTAAATGTCTGTGATTCTGGTGATCATTAATCAGCATAGCCATCATCTTTCCTAGGAGTCCTATGAGCTAGCATCCTTTGTGCATTTTATATCTTACATCAGGATCCTTTAGATGAATATTTAGGTAGACTTCCACTCCCAGGTAGTAGCTGATCAAGGGCTTGAAGTCGTTACACGCGGTTCCTCATACAGGTGGGTACTCGATGCATATTGGCAGCTGATGGAGAGAGCGGTTTTCCTTGATGGGGAGACAGTAGCGTCTGATGATGGCCTTGGCAAAGATGTGGGATGTAGACCTCTGAGCTCCAGAGAACCCTGTGTCAGCAAGCCCAGGCCAGCACAGAGTTGAAGTCGCGAAACGCCATCCTACAGCTCAAACAGACCCCTGGGAGAGCACCAGGAGAGACGCAGTGTGGACTGAGCCCCTCCCTGCAGACTTTCTGCAGGTGACTCGGTGGCAGCTCCGTGTCCCCATGGGCCTCCTTCCACAAGGCTCGTGTTGAGCTCCTGGGAGCTCATGGAGCAAGCATGAGTGACCCGGTGGGGAAAAGGGAGCCGGCTACTTCTCAGAATTGCAGTCTTAGGCCAGACCTTCCTCCGCGATTTCTGGCGAGTCCTCCTAAATAGGGGTTAATAAAAAGTTAACACCCTTTCCTCCCTCGATTTTCCTTGTTTTTGAATATGCAAGAGACTTACTTCATCCATTAGGGTTCTGTGCACTCCCACGAAATCCATTTAGCCATTGTCAATTATTCTGTGTTACAGGATACGGTGTGTTTTCAGACACAAAGTTGCTTTGTAAAGCTTGGCTTCCTAGGGCTGTGATGGGTCCGAATCAGCCTGATGGCCACGGAGTTTGCTTTGGTTTTTTGAGAAGAAGGAAACCACGAGAACCAGTGGTAGTTAATAAATAATCACATTTGGGATGGCTTCCAAATAAGATTCCATAGAATGATTTTTTAAAATGCCATGGTATCCGATATGATGGGAGTAAGGACGTACTTGATGTGTGTTGGGGGCTGAGGGTGTGGGGGGTTTGAGTACCCGACCTGCTCTTCCACTGACTATATAACCTAAAGTTGTAAGGAAGCCCATGGGCCTCCCAGTTCAACTGCTAGCCCTCATGGAGGAACCATTTAGAACTTTCCTGGCAAAGGAGGAGGATGAGGATGAGGATGGCAGCCATCAGTGGTGGTGCCTCTTCTCAAGACATTTCTGTTGATAGGGAGCTCATGTCCCAGAGATTGCCATTGTCTGTATTAGACATTTCTCTCTTTGGAGAAAATGGGCCATCCACACCCAAACAGCAACATTGATGAGCACCTGCTTCCAATGTGCCAGGTCTTGTGCTGGGTCCTTAGTCTGATGGGATCTTCTCCAGTACCATGTGACAGTAGGCTCTTGAAGTTCAAATAGGTGAATTGACTTCCTGAAGTTACTGGCATTCTCTACCCCTCAGTGCTGCCTCGGGCCACTGAAGCAAGGTAGAACCAGCCACCTCTTCATTTATGCTGACAGTTGGTCAGATATTGGGGTGAGGGTGGGAGTCCTTCATTCTCTTTCCCCTAAGTGCAAAACTCCTCCTTTCCCTCATCCACCCACCAGCAGACTGCTCACCTCTGGATCTGATTGGTTCACTGACAGCCACCTTACAGTGCAGTCTCCTGAAAGTGTAACTAATAAGAAAGAGCAACTTGAAGCAACTTGCAGATGCTGAAATCCGTCACAGCAAAACCCACTGGGTCCTTCCTGAGCTCTACTCTCCTGGAGCAAACCCTCCCCCACCCTCCCCAACCCCCCACCCTCCAACCCCAGTCCTGCTGGGAACATAGTTGAGTCAATAAGAAAGGGAAAATGGCTCCATTCTATCTTCTGCAGACTGATCTGATTCATAAAACACAAGATTACACTTGATGTTTTTTATCTGCCAATTAGAACTGTTCTTTGGCCCTGGGAAACAAAACGCGTGTACGGTAGCACTTTCAGAGGGGGCAGGTGTCTGCTCATGGAATGAGTTTGCTTTGCAGATGGCCGCCCAGCCTGGCAGTGTTGATAAAGGACGTGGGGCAACTCATGAGGGGTGTCAGAAGGGAACCCATGCGTCTAACCTAGGCTTCGGCAAGAGATCTGTGGTTCTTCTCAGGCCTTGGATTGGAAAGCAGGATGGGGCAGTGTTGTTTCTCTTTGATGGGGGAGATGGAAGGACATTCTTAGTCTGAGTCGATGTGGTCTCCTACCAACCAAAATCCAAACTATGAACTCCCTGCCATTGAGTCGATGCCAACTCAGAGCAGACCTGTAGGGCAGGGTGGACCTGCCCCTGGGAGTTCCTGAGATGGCCACTCTTTGTGGGAGTGGAAAAGCCTGTCTCTTGCTCTACTGGAGCAGCTGGTGGTTTCGAACCACTGGCTTTATGGTAAGTCCCAGTGTGTAACCACGATGCCTCAGGGCTCTGGTGGTCTCAGATGAGCATTTAAAATAATATTAACACAATTAACACACCATCCTGAAATTCTGCAGATAATCGGGCTGGGTTACCATTTTTAGTAGTGATGTAAGATTCCTTTTAACAACAGACTATTTAAATTTTTTAAAATGAGGCAATTTACGAAAATAAAAGCAAAACTGGGTTAAGTGATAGCCTCGGCAAACTTTTGAGACAGAGATCCACTCTTGTCCCTCACAACAATTTAAAAATTATTTGAGAGCCATAAATCTATTTTTTACAAACAAATTAAAGCACTATTATCTGAGTAATGTCCTTTAAAATGTTATAAATGAAACTATGATAGTTTTATTTTCATTTTCAATTTTACTGCAGAGCCACGTGTAGGTACTGAAGGAAGCGCCTATGGTTCAGAGCACGGTTGGCCGGCTCCTAGTCTAGATGGGACATTGCTGTAGCAGCGCCCGCTCGTACTTGGATGGCTGAGGGTTGGGAAGCACTGGTGTGCTTCGAAGGACAGAAAGGGCCTTACATACCAGCCTTTAAATCCTTCCCTGGCCTTGTTGAGCTTCTTTGCTCTGAGTTTCATTTCTGAGTGTGACAACAGAGGCTGGCAATGGGTACCCAACACAGTGACTGCAGGCAGTAAACGTTTGTAATGACTTCGCATAAGGCCCTGGCAAACAGTTCAATGGGGTTTGTTGTTCTTAGGAGACTCTGACTTTTTTTGGTTCTTTCAGAACCAGTTTACTAGTTCAAGAAGTCGACCGATGAGGCTGTCAGTGCCTTTCACTGATTTCATGACGGTATGGAAGGTTCTGGAACACATCCCACTTTCTCAGGAGCTGCTACCAGCAGGGCTTAGTCTCAGAGGAGTCCCTTCTATGCTCCAGGTGGCCTCTCCTCTGAGTGATGTGTTCCAGGAGGTCACCATCTAACTTGGATGGAAGGAATGGGGCAAACCCATCCGCACAATCACCGTAGTGTAAAGAACCCTAGACATCAAATCTTTGTGTTTCTCAACAGAGGGAAGGTGGGATATGAGGGAACATTGTTTATTTCAGGGGCTTGAGGTGTTGGGGAGAAATGTTATTTGTTAAACTTACAAATATTACTAAGAACGATGTGTATGTTTAAAGAGGGAAGCAATTTTTAAACACTAAAGAGGATCATTTGAGATATAAACTCACTGCCATCAAATCGATTAGGACTGCACGACTCCATAAGCCAGGGCAGAACTAACTGGCGTCTGGGCTTTAGAGACTAACTTTTAAAATATATTTATTAATTGGGAGTTAATACATATATCATTCCATAGTTAAACCACATCAAGCAGAATTGTACAATTGCTACCACCGTCAGTTTCCAAACATTCTTTTTCTTCTGGACTCCTTGACATCGTCTCCCTTTTGCCCCCTGACCCTCACTGTACTCCCCTCCCTCCAAAGTCTTACTCTACTTGCAGTCCCTGTAGGCTCATCAATCCTGGGTCTCATCTACCAGAACACAGAAAAACACAGAACACAACCTCAAGAGGGTGACCCCAATGACGTAACACCTCCAGACAAGACTGTCATATGAACAAGCAGACGCAAAACGAAAATACAGAAAATGTTGAAAATCAAATCGGGTTTAACGTTACGGGCGTTGTCCTCCTAGATTGGACTCTAGATGGTTTTGTTTGCTTTTTTAAATGAAGACTGGTGTGTGTCGACAGCCACGCTTTGGGAAAATATTGGCTGTGACTCTTTCTTCGGAGGTCAGGAGGGGGACGCAGCCCCTCTGCACCCACATCACGTAACCTGACCTTGTTGGAGCTGGAACAGAGTAGCGTTCCTATGGAATCTTGACATTGCGACGGTGGCCTTATCGTTGACGCTTTCTTCCGTTCCTGCATCCTCTTCCAGTTCACAATGAATTTTGCTCTCTGAATGGCTTTAGATACTTCTTTTTTAGTTTTTGAAAACTGTTTTATTGGGAATTAGGTGGGGATTTACCTATCACATCATCATTTTGGGATCCGATAACTTTATTTACCAACCTTCCCGTTAGCTTGGCACCCCTTTCCCCTTTTCCCATCTCCTTTTTGTCGAATGCTGCCATCCCCATCGCCAAGTGACACCTGTATACTTGCTACCCTATTATGTCCCTCTCCCTCCGTCCTTCCCTCCCCTGGTAGCCCTCAAAGTCTATTTACTTTTACCTTAATTTTTTCCCGTTCTTGTTGAATGGACTGAGAAACAGGAACAGGTGCTCCTTGAACAAGGTCAGAGCATCACCAGGAAGATGGATGGGTCGATGGGAATGGTCCATGTAGGGGGAATTCCTCAGTGCCCTATGCATCTGCTCCTCATCTCGGGGCAGCTGGGTCCGTAGCAGGTCTGGAGGCCCTAACTAAATGAGCACGAACAGTCTTGTAATAACTATAGATGGGGATCAAGTTGGCACCTACCAATGATCTGAAGACCAAAGACCATGGGCACAGTGCTTGTGCTAGAGTCATTGAAGAAAATACAAGAAAAGTCAAAGGGAGCTGTAGGAGAGCTAAAGATTCCTGCTCAGGATGGTTCCAGCTGGCTTTATTAATTGGTGGTAATTGTTGGTAAACTTGTTGGTAAACACCAACATGTTTACCCTCTTCCCCCATTTCCCCCCCATATTTCGCTATTGAAAGCACTTGGTGATGGGGTGTGTGTGTGATTTTTTTATATGACTGGTCTCGTGCAATGTTTGTCCTTTTATGGTTGACCAACTGCATTCAGCATCGTGTCCTCCGGCTCCATCCGTGTCATGAAGGCTTCCCAGGTTCCTCATTATTCTTTAATCATGCGTCGTCCTCGCTGTGCGGATGGACCACAGTTTCTTATCCATGCTTCCACTTGTGAAGGGGTGGAGTCCAGCCTGTCAATCAGGTCATAGCCAATAATGCTGTGTGGGCGTGGCCTTCTGAGGATTCCAGGAACTCCTGTCTTCCTCCCTGGAGGCAGGAGACACACTCTCTCTGCCTTCCTTTCCTGCTGTTGAGACACTCAGAGAGCTGGAGGAGCCATGTGCTTCCACCGCCTCTGGATCCACAAGACTTTCCACCTGCTGGCCTGTGATCTTCCTGCATTCGGCGACATTGCATGTGCTGCGTGAGTCTGAAGAGGACTTTAAGGACTAGTTTTGGCTACATGGGCTAATACCAGACTTATGGACTTGGTCTGGACTGGGCTTGGATGTTTTCTCAATATACGATTACTCTTTTATATAAAGCTCTTTCTTATACACATATGAGTGTCTCCGCATTTGTTTCTCTAGTCAACCCGGACTAACACAGGCAATTAGGTTGTTTCCAGTTTCTTGCTTTTGTGCATAGTTCTGCGATAAACATGGGTGTGCATGTATCATTTAGAAACTTCTTATTGCTCATTCAGTTTTAATGATTTTCCCTGCTTGGGACTTCACAATTGGTAGGCTTTTTTTTTTTTTTTTTTTACCACAGCACCATTGCCTGTGACTTTTCTCTCACCAGGTGGATTTTCCTACATCCTGCTCTCTTCCCAATATTTTCTTAATATTTGAAGGAGAACCTAGTCTTTGAACAGGATAGTTTATATGTGTGTGGGTGTTCAACAGCCGAGTCTGCTATGTGGAGTCCTACAATTATGTTATCTGAGATTTGGGGGAAGTTAGAGGGGATGTGGTCCAAGTTGAATACACACCTCCTGCACTTTAATGGCTATCCATTCTGTGGCTGGGCATACAGACTTGTTAGGAATTCGTTCTTGCAGGAGCACTTCTAGGTTGGCAGGTGAAGGGCCTCTGAAAATCTCCTCCACAAAAGTAACAAGATCGTCACAGTCAACTTTTTAATAATGATTAAAGGTAATCACTTGCAACAGTCTTAAGGATATTTACTCAAGAAAGCCAACTGAATGTCAGGAAGAACAGATTTAGAGTCATCGTCCCCCGGCACCCCTGCCCCCCAAGACCCCATCACCAGAGAATTGTCACTGTGTGACCTATCTGGCAGCTCCTTGGTCAAGTCCATTCTCAGGGCTGAGTTTTATTTGATCTGAATCAGACCTTACTCTATCTGGAAACGATCCTATAAGCAGAGCATTTGTCCCCAACAATCAGTGACAATTGTTTAACATTACAGCTACCTGGGGCAGCGATACGAGTTGATCCTAACGAAAGACTAACCAAAGAACTTAGGGAGAAACCCTGGAGAAGGTGCTGTCCACCGGGGCCTGTGAAAGCTCCAACACATTCCTTCGAGTCTAGGAGGCCATTTGATTGCTTATGAAAGACACGAGAAGACCTTCATCTTTGATCTTTAGCTGACCTTGAGGGTCACGGTAGCAGGAAATGATGGTTAAGGACAATTTCAAACTGCCAGCCAAAATATCGAAGTCATGTCTCAACATACACTCCTGGAAAAGCCTGGGGACATGCTGGTTCAAGACATTTAAGGAGATCCTTGTTTAGTCATTAGCTGAGCTCTCAGACAACTGAACAGAAACTTCAGTGCCTACATATGACAAAGAATATAGACCTTCAAAATGTTTGATGGAAAAGTCAGTAAGTAAATGACAACAGCAAACAGCAGCAGCAATAATAAACTCAGGAAGGGGGGTGTCTAATTGGCACTGAATTATATAGAGCATCCCGTTTTCAATAAAAAGTTATGAGACACAAAAAACCAGGGGTTTATGATCTATATACAGGGAAAGGCAGAAAGGCAGTCAATGAAACACCTGAGGATACCCAGCCAGTCAGTGGTTAAACTAGATACAGGTTTTAAATCAGCTATTATAAATATACTCAGAGATGTAAAGGAAACTTCCTACAGAATTAAACTAGGAGGATTATGTCTCACCAAATAGAGAGCATCATTAAGTAGATAGGAATTATACAAAATACTCCAAATGATATCCTCTCATTGAAAAGCATAATAGCTAAAATAAAAAATTCACTGGATGGAACCAACAGACTATTTGTGCTAGCAGAATAAATTATTAACCAACTTGAAATTAGATTACCACAGCTTCAGGTAGACAGAAAACATCTTTAAGAAGAGACATAGCCCTAGAGACTCAGAGATCTATCAAGCATACCAGTGCTTGCAGGATGGAGGTCTCAGAAGGAGGAGATAAGAGAACGGAGCAGAAATAATGCTTAAAGAAATAATAGGTAAAATATTTTAAAATAAGAAGAAAAATAATTATATAAGAAGTTCCAACAAATCCAAAGAAATTGACATCTAAATGCATCATTGTTAAAATGCCAAAAGCCAATGAAAAGGGAATCCTAAGGGCAGTAAGAGACAAGCGACTTATCATGGACAAGGGACCCTCAATGAGTTGAACACATGATTTTTTCATCAGCAACCATGGTGGCCAGAGGCAGCTCTGTAGGATATTCAAAGTGATGAGAGATTACCAAGCAACAATTTTATGACCAGCAAAACTATTCTTGAGAAACAGAGGAGCAATTCAGACATATCCAGGATGAATAAAAAGGGAGATAATTTGTCACTAGTAGATATATTGTACATGAAATACAGCCCTCCATGCAGAAATGAAAAGACAGTAGACAATAATGCATTTCTCAAGGAAATTAAAACACTGGTAGAAGTAACCACATAAATATAAAAGACCATATAAATTATCTTTGTGTGTAATGTTTTTCTTCCAGTACATGATTTAAAAGATAACTGTATAAAGCAATAATTAAAACATGTCGATGACTTAGATGTATGTATACAGACATAATTTGCATGATTGTAATGCTAACACAAAAGAGGGAAGAGACCAGAATTTTCACATAAAGATGGAAGAGAACTGAAGCAAAATTTGTGTATGCTATTAAAATTGAATTGCTATTCATCTGAATGATATGATCTCAGGTATATTGATTCTTTAAATTTTCAATGGCTAATTTCCCAGAAGTGGTCCATTACTTTTTTTTCTTCCTAGTTTGTCTTACTCTGGAAGCTCTGCTGAAACCTTTTCACTATAGGTGACTGCTGGTACTTTAAATACCAGGGACATCAGCATGCAAGCTACCCCAGTCTGACAGACAGACGTGCATCAAGAGGCAGTTGTTTGAACAGAGCAATGGGGCACTGGTTTAAAATCAGGAAAGGTGTATGTAAGAGTTGTGTCCTTCTACAACACTTACTCGATTTATATGCTGAGCAAATAATCTGTACCGCTTGACTCTGTGAAGAATAATGAGGTATCCAGATTAGATGAAGGCTCATGTCCAACCTGCAAGACACAGACGGCACATCTCAATGACTGACAATGAAGGTGTCTAGAGGGTGAAGCTTTCAGTATAGCTCACACCGAAGAAATAATGTGAAGAAAGCAAAACTCTTTACAACTGGCCAAGTAGACAACATTATTGTCAAGGATTTTGTTTTGTTTGGATCCACGATCAATGTGTATGGAAGCATTCGTTCTGAAATCAAATGATATATGGCACTGGGCAAATCTGCTGCACAAGACCTCTGTAAAGTGTTAAGAAGCAAAGATGTCATTTTGAGGACCGAGGTGCACTTGACCCAAGCCAGGGTCTTTTCAGTCACCATCCATGCAGGCAAAGGCTGGATAGTAACTACAGCTGCAGAAGATCGCTGCATTTGGAGCTTGGTGTTGGCAAAGAGTATTGAATACACCATGTACTGCCAGAAGAATGACCTGATTCGTTTTCGAAGTACAGCCAGAATGCTGCTTAGAAGCGAGAAGGCTGAGACTTTGTCTCACGTACTTTGGGAGTGTTATCAGGAGAGATCAGGTCTTGGATGTCATGCTTCTAAAGTAGAGGGTCAGTCAGAAAGAAGACGGCCTGCCATGAGATAGATTAACACAGTGGCTGCTACAATAGGCTCAAACAACGACTGTGAGGATGGTGTAGGATGGGGCAGTGTTTCGTTCTACTGAACATTGGATTGCTCTGTTGGAACAGACTTGACAGCAGTGTGGCAGTTATATAATCCGTCAACTTGAAGAAGGGGTGGAGTCTGGCTTGTCAATCAGATCCCAGCTTGATGACCTCATTTGCAGGTGCGAAGGAGATAAGTAGCTCACTGGAGTCCGGACGCACTCACTCCCTGTGAGACATTCCTGTTGACAAGCCACGTGGAGCTGCGCTGATAGAGTCAAGCCCGGAAACTGGAAGAGCCACATGGAGACCCACACCAGCACTAAGATGCTTCCACCACCATTGGATACTCAAGATTTTTCACCCACTGGCCTGTGCTCTTCCTGCACTCAGTATCATTGCATGTGTTGTGTGAATCTGAAGAGGAATTTATAGACTGGTATTGGACATATGGGCTAATATCAGACTTATGGACTTGATCT
>NW_022111383.1:278824-281452 GCF_000313985.2 Echinops telfairi
ATGTTTTCTTAACATACAATTACTCTGTATCTAAAACTCTTTCTAATACACATATGAGTGTCTATGAATTTGTTTTTCTAGTCTACCCAGGCTAACACAGGCACCTAACAACCACAGCATATTTTAACTTAAAATGTTAATTGTTGTAATCCCATGGTGACCTCTAAGAAGGTAACTGAAACAGAGGAGATGATGTAAAATAACAGATAATATCTACTTAACATGAAAAAGTAATGAAGGAATAGGGGAGCTGAAAAAGACAAAAATGTAAAGAAAACAAATTTTAAAATAGCAGATAGGAAATAATAAGCATAAATAGCAGATAGGAAATAATAAGCATAAATCTACCTCATCCATAATTATATGACATGCAAATGAACTAACATTCCCAATGAAAGGCAGAGGTTGATTTCCAACTATACACTGTCTTCAAGAGACACACTTTTGAGTCAAAGATATAAAGAGGTTGGGAGTAATGAGATGCAAAAGATATACCCCGTACAAATAATAACCCAAAGAACTGGCTTGACTATACAGTCAGACAAAATAGGCTTTACCACAAAAATTACTAGTGACAAGAACTCCCCCTAACTGGATATCATTGATTTCTTTGTCTTTTTAAACATTTTATCGTGGATTGGGTGAAGAGTCACAGTGCAGAGCATCCGTTTACATTTCACAGCCCATCCACATTTTGTGTCAACTCATCCATTGCCGCCCTCAAGGGGCCACCGCTGGTCCCACCTTCTCCCTGTGTTGGGAGTTCATGGGGTCCTCCTGTCTTCCTCCAACCAGTCAGTCTGCTCTCTTAGGATTCCAAGCTGTGTTTCATCTCCCCTCTCCTAGTCTCTCCAGGACTTTCTTAAGTCACGTTCCTGGAGTGACAGTGGGAGCCGTCTAGCTCCTCTGGTCTGAGGGTTGTGGAGACTGATAATGGCGTGGTCCATTAGTCCGCTGCACTAACAGCCTCCATTTACCTTTCGATTTTCATCAATCTCCTTTCCCCCAAACAAGGATAGACTAGGGGTTGCATCATAATGGCCACACACAAACTTTTAAGCGCCCTGTTGATATCCATGCAAGTAGAACACACAGCACTGTGTTTGGGGATTATGCTAGCCCATAGACTTTCGTGCCCTCCAATCTGTGGTCCTGATCCTCCAGGGTCAGCAACTCATGCCCGCAAAGAATTTAACCTTTTGGTCTTAAGTGGTTGATTCTCCTACTACCGGGTGGAAGCGTGAGTTTACTTCTAGACCTAAAGGTTGAGTAAGGACCATCGTCTTGGGGATTCCACCAGTCTTTATTCAATCAGTCAGCCTGGTTTCTTTTATGAGTTTGGGTTCTGTTTGACATATCTTTCCCACTCTATCCAGAACATTCTAATGTGCATGGTTTCAGAGCAGTTGGGAGTGGTGGCAGTGCACCATCTAGTCTTTGTCTAAATGCTTCCCCAGAGCAGGGGTCCTCAACCTTCCTCATGCCGCGGCCCTTTCGTACAGCTCCTCCTGTGGTGCTGACCGCCAACCATCACCTTATTTTCATTTCTACTTCATCACTGTCATTTTGCTACTGTTACGAATCATCATGTAAATATCTGATGGGCAGGATGTATTTTCACTGTTACAAATTGAACATCATTAAAGCATAGTGATTAATCACAAAACAATAGGTAATTATATTTGTGAAATATTTATTTCTAACGACAAATAAATGAAATTTTGTCTTGACGCATGGTGTAGCATGCGTAACAATCTTCACTCTGGGTACTCGTATGGGGCCATATCTGCATGTGGGCGGACACTCCTGGAGATGGATAAAGGGAACCGAGTCTCGGTACCTAAGACCAATGGCAATATGTGTTTTCCAATGGTCGTAGGCGACCCCTGTGAATGGGTCGTTCGGCCCCCAAAGGAGTCGCGACCCACAGGTTGAGAACCGCTGCCCTAGAGACAAGAACATCTTATAATGATAAAAGGGTCAATTCAACAGGAGCACATAAGCGTTAGCACCCATCTCACAACCGACCCATATACATATCTAAAAAACCCCTTTGCTTCTTTGTGTAGACTGCTGCGTCTCTTACACGCTTTGGCCCTCATGCCCAGCAAATCTGGCCCGTATGGATTAGAGAGATTTGAAACCAGCCCTAGGTCTTTTTCCACTTTCATTTCTTTCTTTGTGTTCTTCTGTGAGCTACCAAGCTTGTCCTGGGATGTCATCACATTGACTTCTATAGAAAGCTAGGGTATTTACCAAGGCCATTGCTTTTATAGAAATTCAGAGTTGGAGGAAACCTGATAATCTCTTGTCTGAACCTCGAATCTGAAGAGTAAACTGAGGACTAACCTGATTCAAACCATTGAGTTAGTGGCAGGAGAAGGTCTGTAATCCTGCTTAGCAAACTGTTGAGCGGTGCGGTTTTCAACACTGTCCTTCTATGACAGTCCTCTGTGTTTTCTGTATGTGGGTCGGTTGTGAGATGTGTACTCTATCACAGTCCTCTGTATTTTATGTATGTGGGTCGGTTGTGAGATGTGTACTCGGTGACAGTCCTCTGTGTTTTATGTATGTGGGTCGGTTGTGAGATGTGTCCTCGGTGACAGTCCTCTGTGTTTTATGTATGTG
>NW_022111383.1:282000-288762 GCF_000313985.2 Echinops telfairi
ACAGTCCTCTGTGTTTTATGTATGTGGGTCGGTTGTGAGATGTGTACTCGGTGACAGTCCTCTGATGACTTGGGATGAGAAAGAGATGAACAGTGTTTTCTGTCTCCTTTTCTTCCTCTGGTACTGTCTCTTTTCCTATCTGGCATGTTTTCACTGGGAATGAACCGGGAAGCAGGAATAGTGGAAGGGGTGCTCCCTTCAGAAGCACATCTACTCAATCTGGAATGATTCAGAGATTAGCATGGCCCCTGTACAAGATGACATGTACATTTGTGAAGCATTCTATATTTTCTTGTTCCAGTTTTAATATTTTCTGCTTTCCTTTCTACTGGGACTTTCTTGTTGCATTATGACAATGTTACTGCTTTTTGCCTGTTTGTTTATTCCTTGCTTTTGTTTTGTGTGGTTTTCTGGAGTTATCTAGGAGCAGGGCAGGAGAGGTTGGGGGGAAATGGGGCGCTAACAATAATGAGTCTGAGAAAGAACATATTCTAAAATGGATTGTTGTGATGATTACACAATTCTTCTTAACATCATGGAACGATTGGATTGTGTGATATGTGAGTTATATGTCATTAACAAATAATAATGGAAGGAACTGAACTCAGCATTTGACAACATGAATTTTCTCTTTTTAAAAATTATTTTATTAGGGACTGTTACAGCTCTTATCACAATCCATACATCCATCTATTGGGTCAAGCACATTCGTACATATGTTGCTCTCATCATTTTCAAGACATTTCCTTTCTACTCGAGCCCTTGGTATCAGCCTATTCCCCCTCCCCGCCTCCCTCATGTACCCTTGATAATTTATAATTTTTTTTCATGTCTTACACTGACCAATGTCTCCCTTCACCCACTTTCCTGTTGTCTGTGCCCCTGAGAGGGGGTTATATGTAGATCATTGCGATCAGTACCCCCTTTCTCCCCTCACCTTCCCCTTCCCCTCCTGGTATCACTACTCTCATTATTGGTCCTGAGGGGCTTATCTGTCCAGGATTGCCTGTGTTTCCAGCTCTTACCTGCACCCATGTATATGCTCTGGTTTAGCAGGATTTGTAAGGTAGAATTGGGGTCATGATAGTGGGGGAGGAAGCATCAAAGAACTAGAGGAAAGTTGTATGTTTCATTGGTGCTGTACTGCACCCTGACTGGCTCATCTCTTCCCTGTGACCTTTCTGTGAGGGGATGTCCAATTGTCTACAGATGGACTTTGGGTCTCCACTCTGCGCTCCCCCCTCATTCACATATGATTTTTTTGTTCTTGGTCTTTGATGCCTGATACCTGATTCCATGGACACCTCATGATCACATGGGCTGGTGTTTCTTTTATTAGGCTTTGTTGCTTCTCAGCTAGCTGGTCGCTTGTTTATCTTCAAGCTTTTATGACTCCGGACACTATCTTTTGATAGCTAGGCACCATCAGCTTTCTTCACCACATTTGCTTATGCACCCACTTTGTCTTCAGTGATTGTGTCGGGAAGGTGAGCATCACAAAATGCTGGGTTATTAGAACAGAATGTTCTTGCATTGAGGGAAGGACATGAATTTTCATCTTCTTTGGTCACTAACAACTATCTGAGACCTTGGTTGGATATGTTAGTTCAAAAAATAAAAGGTACTATCTATTGAATCCTTAGGATTTACCAGGCACTGTGGGAGGCATATTACCTACAAGCCATGCGTAAGTGTTCAAATATATCTCCTTCCTTATGCGTAAATGAAGAATCAAGTTGTACTACTTGTCCATTGTTCCATCCAACTCCCTTTTAGGGCGACTGCAGGCATTCTCTTTACTAGGATATCTCATAGAGTGTACGGTTTCATCTGTATGCCTCTCTTGCATGCTTTCTCGTTTGGCCATGGTAAGAGAGCAGTAGAGCCTTGTCTCGAAGCTTGCCACTAGGGAGAATCCATAGCTGCTTACTTGCCACCCTCCCAAGGGACTTTCCAGTTTTCATAGAATCTGACTTGACTTACCTGGTTTCATTTTTATGTTTCCAAGTCGTTTTGCCAGCACTTCTTTAGATTCTTCCCCCGAAACCTTAAATTCAACTCTGATGGCTTCTTATTGCACCTGTTGAATCAGAAGTCAAATAACTCCGAAATCGCCACTTGATTGTACATTACAGAATTTGCAGTCTGGTCGATTACTTGGCTATTTCTACTATAGCATGAGTCCCATCTCTGAAAGTTTACCTTATCAATTATTCCCATTTCTGTGTAAAGCCTAGCTAAAGCTCTACCACTCTATCTTTCCCCAATCTTCCTCTCATGTAGCTAAGTGTTCCTCCTTCCCAATTGTCCCAGCAAATATAACCCATCAGGCACCACCATATGCTAGGGCTTAGTGGTTATGAATGTGGGGTCTGGAGGCACAGGGTCTAAGTATGAATCCTGACGCTTCGACTTCTATGTTGTGTAATCTTGGGGAATCACTTAACTTCTCTGGGCTTCAGTTTCCTTGTTCACATACTCAAGACAATATTTGGCTTGACCTAGTAGGTAAAGATAAATCTATGTAAAGATAATCCATCTCAAGTCAACTAGTACAGTGCCTGGAATATGGAAAGGCACATTCAATAAATTGACCCCATCACCAGATCTAAGGGTCAGCCTTCATTGTCTCAACACAATCAGTGTCATCCCGACCAATTTGCCAAGTGACTGAGTCAGTGTTGACATGAATGGGGCTAGTTCCAAGTGACTCCCAGGACTTCCATTTGATGATGTGGGCTCTTTAGTAGTTTTGCCACTTGCAACAAAAAATGTTCTCATTGATAAGTCCATATTATTACCACTACCTCATGGATAGCCAACTATTTGCTGTTAGATTATAATGCCCTTTGGAACAGAGACTCGCTTACTAAGCTCTGCATGGCTACAACATCAAATACACATCATAGTTCCTCGTTCGACTACACTTAATGTTAGCACATTCATTTCCTCCCGAGGCCGTTGGGCTTTGGCCATCACTGAAACAGAGCGAGAGGTGGTCAGAGTGTCAGTTATGGTGGTCCTCTGCTGCCCCGTCGTCTTCTGTGCTCTAGTGATGTCATTGTGAACTGCCGTCATGCTGGTTCTGACTCAGAGAGCCTGTGTACAATAGGACGAGTCACTGCGTGATCCTAGGCCATTATCACAGTTGTTGTTACATTTGAGTCCGTTGGTGCAGAGACGGTGTCAGTGCATCTCCTTCAGGGTCTTCCTCTTTTTTGTGGACCCTTTTCTTTACTTAGACAAGGACTGGTCTCTCATAGCAATATGCCCAAAGAACATGAGACACAATCTCATTGTTGGCAGTTCTTCCTCCAAGGTAGATCTGTTCCTTCTCCCGGAAGTCCATGGTTCTTTCAGTAGTCTTTGACAACACCATCATTCAAATGCATCCAGTCTTCTGTCTTCTTTATTCATTGACCAACTCTTCCAGGCTTATGAAGCCATTGAAACGTCTATGGCTTGGGTCAGGAGCCTCTTGGTTCTCAAAGTGACATCCTTGCTCTTCAACACTTTCAAGAGAGTGAGAGTTTGCACAGCAAGTTTGCCCAATGCAATAAGTTATTTGATTTCCTGAGTGCTGCTGCCGTGAGCATTGGCTGTGGATGCAAGCGAGACAAAAGCTTTGACAACGTCCCCCTGTCCTCCATTGATCCTGATGGTACCTATTAGTCTAGTTGTGAGGATATTGCTCCTCTATACACTGAGTCGTGATCCACACTGAAGGCTGCAATCCTTTATCTTCATCAGCGAATGCTTCAAGTCCTCATGTTCAGCAAGCTAGGCTGTTCCTTCTGCAGATCGCAGGTCACCAATACGCGTTCTTTCGATCCTGATGCCACATTTGTTTCGTATGGTGCAGCTTTTCTGAGTCGCTGCTCAGCATTCGGATTGAATAACTGGTGAAAGAATACAGCCCTGACATACATCTTTCCTGATTTTAACCCACACAGCACCCTCCGGTTCTGTTCGAGTGACTGCCTTTTGGTCCATGTGTAGGTTCTGCAGAAGCACAATGACGTGTCTTGGAATCACCATCCTCCTTAAGGCTATCCACAGTTTGTTATGACCCACGCAGCCAAAATACCTTTGCATCGTTAATAAAACACAAGTAAATAGCTTTTGGTATTCTCTGCTTTCACCCAAGATCCATCTGATATCAGCAATGACTCATTCGTTCCATGTCCTTTTCTGAATCTAGCTTGAATTTCTTGCAGCTCCCTGTCCCCTGCAACCATTTTTTTACTTATCCAGCAAAATGTTATTGCTTGTGATAGTAATGATACTGTTCTATAATTTTTGCATTCTGTTGGGACACCTTTCTTCGGAATTGTACAAATATGAATCTCTTTCAGTCGGTTGGCCAGGTAGTTGTCTTCCAAATTGCTTGGCATAGGTAGTTGAGTGCATCCAGTGCTTCCGCTTGTTGACATATTTAAATACCTATTTTATTAATTTCTGAATAATTGTTTGTAGATAATGCCTTCAGTGCAGCTTGGACTTCTTCCTTCAGTACTTGGCTCTTGATCATATGCTACTTCTTGAAAAGGTAAAGTAGCTGTGTATTCCTCCCGTCATCTCTGATGCCTCCCACGTTTTTCAGTGCTTTATGCCCATGGAATTCCTCAATATTTTAATTTAAGGCTTGAATTGTTTTTCTTTAACTTTTTCATCTTCAGATATGGACAGTATGTTCTTTTTTGGCTTCCCCATTCCAGATCTTGGCACATTTCATTATATTACTCTTTTTGTCTTCTCGCACTACCTTCTGAGAGTTTCTGTTCACTGCTATTGCACTGTCACATCTTCCATTTGTTTTAGCTACTGTGCTTTCAAGAGCAAGTTTCAGAGTCTCTCCTGACATCTGCATTGGTCTTTTCTTTCTTTCCTGCCTTTTAAAATGACTTTGCCTTCTTCACATATGATGTTCTCCTACAACTCTTCCTTCCGGTCTTCTGCCATTGGTGTTCGATGCATCAGACCTGGTCTTGAGATATCAATTAAATTCCGGTGGGATATGATCAAGATTGTATTTTGGCTCTTGAGGACTTGTTTTAATTTTCTTAAGTTCAACGTGAACTTGCCTGTAAGCCATTGACAGTGTGTCCCATAATCAGCCCTTGGCCTCCCTTTGGCTTGTCTCCACTGTCATCTCCCATAGGTGGAGCCCATTTGATCCCTATGCATTCAGTCTGGCAAAGGCTGTGCTTAGTCACCGCTTTTTTGTGGTTGAAAAGGGTATTTCCAATGAAGAAGCTATTGATCTTGCAAAATTCTATCAATTGGTCTCCAACTTAATTTCCATCCCCTAAGGCCATATTTTCCAAGTACTTTGCTTTCTTCTTTGTTTCCAATTTTTGCATTCCTATCACCAGTAATTATCAATGCACCTCAGTTGCATGCTTGATCAAATTTAGGCTGAAAACATTTGTGGAATTATCCCATTTCTTCATCACTGGGTTTCGTGGTTGATGTATACGTTTGAAGAATAGCTGACTTAACTGATTCTCCTTGTAGGTGTACACATATTACCCTATCATGGACAGATGATGAAAACATCATTCCTCCTGAATTGGCCATTCCTGAAATTGTAAACCCTGATTCAAAACAGCCAACGCCAGTTCATTTCAGCTCACTAATGCCTAGGTTATTGATGGTTATGTATTTAATTTCATTTTTGATGTCTTCCGATTTTTCTAGTTTCATACTAGGTTTAGTACATTCCATGTTCTGGTTACGTTTGCAGCTTCCCCACCACCTCATTTGGAGTTATGCCCCATCAGTACACGAAGGTCTCAAAAGTTTTGCTCCATCTCTCATTAAGGTCGACTCTACTTTGAGGAGGCAGCTCTTCCACAGTTGTCTTTGAAGTGCCCGTCACTGGAGGGGCTTATCTTGCAGGTCTGTGTTGGACAGTGCTCAGTTTTATTGATACTCATCGGGTTTTCGGTTGCCAACCCTTCAGGGATGCACAACCTATTCCTTCTTCATAGTCTGTTCATGATCTGGAAGCTCAGCTGAAATGTGGTCCCCAGGAGTGACCCTGCTGGTATTTGAAATGCTGGTGATAGACTTCCAACATCATAGCAACACGGAAGTCAACAGAGCCCAGCAACCTGCCAGGCTAGTGGAGGCTCTAGTCATCAGAAGGAAAAATGCTTCGTAGGCCAGCTAAGCTTTATTGATCACTAGGCAGTGCACACAGAATCGCTTCCCTTACCTCAGGGACCGCCAAGTACTGTTCTTACTCGGCTGCTGCAGATAAGACATGGATGTTCAGAGAGGTGGTGTAACTTGTACAGGTCACACAGCTTCTACCTGTCAGAATTTAGGATCCTGCACCCAAATCATTGGATCCAGGATTGAAGTTCTCCCTCCCCTTTAAAGCAAATGAAAAGGGAAACCTTAGGCAATGCAGTAAGGGGTGTGGTTCACGATGAATGATGATCGAGCTACAATCAGCAGACCTGTGCTAAGAAAAGGGGTTGGACTGACATCAAAAGATAGGTAAACACCTACGCAGTAAGTTCAAATAAAATATCTCAGGTCTGCCAGGATTTGTTTTTTAAAAATCACCTACCCCAACAATTTCTGATTATCCACAACCTTCTCAGTCCTACTGAGAGCTCTTTTAATATTTACCTTTTTCTTGCACATTTCAGTTTAAAAGGTGAGTTAGTTAATTGTGCCAGCCGGGCCGATAATCACATGTGGTGCTGGTTGAAAGGCGGAGGGATAAATGGGTGGTGAAGCCTCGCCTTT
>NW_022111383.1:289082-359299 GCF_000313985.2 Echinops telfairi
ATGTTGGACTTGTGGGCTTGGGCAGCATTGGGTTGGGATGTTTTCGTGATGCACCTTTCCTTTACATAAAAGTCTCTCTTATATATGAGTCGCTGTGGATTTGTTTCTCCAAAGTACCTAGACTAATACAAAAGGTAACACCGAATCATGCCGAGCAAACGAGCGCGTGTTGTTCCTTGCTTGTGCTGTTGTCAGGCTCGCTCTGTGGGGGTCTAGCTATGCCAACGCACAGAAGGTCCAGTTCACTCGGAGAACTGCGAGGAAGGCTTCGTCCTGGTCAGCACGTACCGTGATCTCACGCTTTCTTAGGGGTCATTGGTATCTGGGCGCTCATTCCCTCCCCACCTTT
The DNA here is from genome assembly GCF_000313985.2 of Echinops telfairi. Taxonomy (NCBI): domain Eukaryota; kingdom Metazoa; phylum Chordata; class Mammalia; order Afrosoricida; family Tenrecidae; genus Echinops; species Echinops telfairi. The sequence goes on from NW_022111383.1 coordinate 289,432, forward strand.
TTTTTTTTTTTTGCTTTTATAAATGAACTCCTATCATGCATCGTTGTCCTTTTTTGGTACATTTGCATTATCAGTGGGAAGCCAAAAGCTCTGGTCCAACAAAGAAAATGAACACTCTGAGGTCCCTATCTTCAACAGCCCTATATGGAGCGAACGCATGTACAGGTAGTTTTCACTTTAACAGGAGAGGAAGATAGGTCAACATAAGACCAAGGGGTTCACTTGAGGAGATTGCTCAAGGCTGCCTGGAAGAGGTGGCATTCGAGCCAGAACTTAAAGGACTGGAAGGCTGTGCTGCTTGGTCTGCTTATCTCTGTGTGGTTGTCTGGCTGTGTGTCCATTTGGCGTTGACTCTTTTGGGGATCATTTGGCTGGCTGGGTAGAGAACAGAGGTGGAAAAATTGTAGCGTATGATCGGCTTACTCACTCACTGCCATTGAGTCAATGCCAACTCATAGTGACCCTACAGTACAAGGCAGAATTGCCCCTGTTTTCTGAGACTAACTCTTCACAGGAGTAGGAAGCCTTGTCTCTACTGCGGAGCAGCCAGTGGTTTTGAACAGTTGATCTTGCGGTTAGCAGCCCACCGCATAGCCATTACGCTACCGGGGCTCCTCCCAGTGTGCTCAGAAGACCTAGAATTATCTGTGTGGCTGAAGCACTGGTCTCCTTGGGCTGAGAGTGGATGAAGGGAGAGGTCACATACATGGAGGCACTTGGGTGTGCTTGAAAACAGAACATTCCTACAGAGCGTGCGGAGGAGGTTGGGTAGAGAATTTAAGGATGGAGCAGAGTTCTTTGATTGGAGATATGAGATCACCCCAAGTTCTTAATAGATCACCTAGACACCCCAGTTTTGAAAACACACAGACACCAAACCCTCCTCGTTTAGCTGCCACTGTGTCTACTTCTGTAAAAATCTTCTTCTGGTTTACTCTCCACCCATGGGTTTCAACTTGAATTTCATTGCATTTGTTCATAAAACGTCTGATGCCACTTTAATGGCCTAACCCCAGAAAGAACACCTGACAGCCTTCAAACATTCACCAGTGTTCCAAATAACCTTCGGCTGTAGCCTGCCTTCTACGGGGCCATGCAGATGTCAGGCACATACAACTTGAGTCACGCTGACATAGCTGGGATGCCTGGCTTGCAGTGGAATCTGGATTGGGGGGGCGGGGGGCGGGGTACCAATCACAGCCCAGAGGGAAGCCACGCTGGACGAAACCATGCCAGAGACTTCACCATCGCTGCAGAAGGAGGCGGTTCTTAGTGATGAGAATGGCACTCAAAGCTTGAGGAGGACCCTGACGCTGGATCACCGCCACTCAGTGATGCCCAGCCACGGGCCAGAGGCATTCCAGGGACGCAGGCCACCACAGTTCCTTTCTCCTGACTCCAGTTGTCAAAATCAGAAGGTATAAGACCCAACCCAACCCAACGTAACTCATTGCTGTTGAGTCCATATTGGCTCATGGTGCCTGTGTTAGTCTGGTAGACTAGAGAAACAATCCAGGGAGACTCATCGGTGTATAAGAAAGAGCTTTATAGCAAAGAGCAATTGAGTATTGACAAAACATCCCATCCCAGTCCAGATCAAGTCCATAAGTCCGATATTAGCCCATGTATCCGATACCAATCTATAAAGTCCTCTTCAGACTCATGAAACACATGCAATGACGCTGAGTGCTGGAAGATCACAGGTCAGTGGGTGGGAAGTCTGGTGGATCCAGTGGTGCTGTAAGCATCTCAGTGCTGGCAGGGGTCTTCACATGGCTTCTCCAGCTTCAGGGCACAGGTTCTATCAGCGTAGTGCCATGTGTCTTGTTAGTAGAGAGTCTCTCAGGGAGTGAGAAGAGAAAAAGAGTGTCTCCCACCACCAAGGTGGAATATAGGAGTTCCCTTCCAGCATCCTCAGGAGACGACCATGCCCACACAGAGGCCTCATTGGCTATGACCTGATTGACAGGTCAGACTCCACCCCTACACTCCCAATCCTCTCAGATTGGTAAAGGATTGTAGAACTACCACAGTGCTCCCTGTGTGTTACGGTGCAGAACTGCTCTGAGAACTGTTCATGGAAACATATCACCAGGCCTTTCTTTCAAGGCACAGTCCTCAACATTTAGCTTAGTTGTCGTTGTCATTGTTGTTGTTAGGTGCTGTCTAGTTGTTTCTGGCCCACAGCGTCCCCATTACAATCAGACGAAACGCTGCCCGGTCCGGTGCCATCCCACCGTTGTTCTTTTGTTTGCAGCCGCCCTGTCAGCCCATCTCAGCAGGGGCCTTCCACTCTTTCGCTGCCCCTTTAATTCCTCAAACATGGTGTCCTTCTTCAGGGACTGGTATCTCCTGACAGCTTGTCCTTGCCTCTAAGGAGCATTCTGACTGTCTTTCTACTACAGAGAGTTACTCGGAAACTCACAGGGGAAGTTCTGTCCAGTCCTATAGGGTTGTTGTGAGTTGGGGTCAAATTCCGTGGCAGTGAGATTTAGGTTAATAGATGAGATCAAACCATGTGCATTACTGGGGGATCGGTCCCCCTGAGTCTCCTTTATGAATAGACTGTGCCACGGCCTGCAGGGATCCGGGAAGTCCAGCATTGATGACAAGGGCCATTTATGTAGCACAGACAGACACCGGACACCACGCCGGCCCCTTTACAAGCCATGTATTCTGTTCGCGCAGCTCCGTGATGAGCTTGGTTTTTTTAATCTTTTTTTTTGGATGAGTTTGTTTTCACAGGCCCTGGTTTGTAAGGCAAGAAGCGACGGCCAGAAACGATGAAGACATTCACCCAACTTGGACAGTCGCTGGCAGAACTCAGGATAAAGCCGTAGCCTGGGCCCCTAACCACTGCCCTGAGCAGCTCCGTGGCCGGTTCCGCCATGTGTGCCACCCACACAGCCGACCACCCTCCCAGGTGGTGTAACTGTGTGGAGCCAGTAACGAGAAATTTGAAAGGGTTTCCTTTTACCCCTCTGGTCTCCTGGGGTTCGAGGGCTGTGAAGCATTTTGTTTTGCACTGAACAGTTCCACAATCGATCCATAATCGACGCCCACGGAAGCAGTCAAGAAGTCAAATAAGTGATCGCACCAGGCGAATCTGCTGCAAAAGGCTCATTTAAAGCCTTACAAGTCCAAGCTGTTACTTTAAGGATCGAGGTGTGTCTGACTCAGGTCATGGCACTGGCCCTGGCTTCTTGCGCATATGGAAGTTGGACCCTGAAGGAAGGAAGCTGGGGAAGAAGCGCCGTCCATGGATCGTGGGCTGGGTGAAGACTATTGGAAGTTCCACGGGCTGCCACGAGAAGAACGACAAAATCACATCTTGGGAAAAGTACACCTAGAATGTTCCTTGGAAGCAAATCTGGTAAGGCTTTGTCTCCTGTATTTCGGGCATCTTATCAGGAGGGACCGTCCTTGGAGAAGAATGCCGCCGGACCTGGGAAAGTAGAGGGACCCCCCAACGACATGGATTGACATGGTGGCTGCAACAACGGGCTTGAATATAGCAGTGCTTGGGAGGATGATGAAGGGCCGGGCAGTGTGTTGTGTTCTGCTGTCCCCTGGGGTCGCCATGGGTCAGGACTGAGTCAATGAGACTTAGCAACAAGGGTTATGTTTCAGATGGCTGTTCGCTCAGCAGTGGTTTAACTCAGTGCTGTGTCAGGCAGCCTGGGCGTGGACGCATGCCTTCGAATGGTTGTGTGTCTGCTGCTCCACGCCCTCCAACCTGTAGGAAGACCTGGGATCGTGTTTTACTGCATATATATATATATATATATATATATATATATATATTTTTTTTTTTTTTCACTTAAAAATTCTCTTGTGGTGGCTAGGACTAGCGGGGTGCCAGGGTGCTGAGAACGAAGCCCCAGGCTGCACTGGGTCCCCACCCCAGCCCTTCAGGGCGGCACAGGGAGACAGCAGCCACAGCCTTGGTGCCCTGCCAGGGAAGCCTCAGGCCCAGCCCAGCGCTCCCACAGGCGGTCAGGCGGTGGGGACCGATGAGTAGTGGCTCCAGGCAGAACATGACCCTGGGGGAGGAGGGAGCCCGCAGGAAGGGCTCACACACCCTCCGCCCTCAGCTCTGAAAAGGGGCTGTTCTGTGGGAGATTGAGGTAGCAGCTCTCCCAAGAGCCAGGAGAGAAAAAGTAGGTTTCTGTTTGGGCAGCAGCAGAAAGCGCTGTCTGTACCAGTGCACCATGGCCCACCCTGCATGAGGGGTGCTGGCTCTCCCCCGAAGAAGAGAGGGGGCTCTCTAGAGCAGGATGAACAGCCCGCTACCCCCACCGAGCTCTTCATTATCCCGGATCCCTAACTGTGAAACCGCCCAGCTTGGAAGCCTTGGCTGCACGGCCACCTCCTCCAAGAAGCTCTCTCTGACTGACCATCCCTCAAACTTGTAGAGCTAATAGTTGGGTTTGGGGGCAAAAGGTCCAGACCACCCCTGTCCATTCAGGACAAGGGTCCACATTAGGCTGACATTGAGACCAGTTACTTAGGTGGCGGAAGCCTCAAAGACCCAGGATGTCAGCACCGGTCCGTTGGGGGCCTCCATAACCCATCTCCCTGTTGGAGCAAATAGCCCCTTCCTTTCACTCGCTTGGGGCGTGTGGTGGTTTAAGGTCGATGTCTCGCCCCCTAGGTGGTAGAGCTGAGTTTGGTTTCTGGCCTAGGCTCTCCCCAAGCCCAGCCACCCAGTTCTCGCGGAAACCTGTGCCCTGCCAGGGTGATGGACAGCTTTCAGCAGACCGTTCTGACTCACCTGGACTAGGAATAAAGGCCTGGCCAACTGCTGGCGGGGGTGGGGTGTGTGGAGTCAGCCAATGCGAACCCTCCAATCACAGCAGTCTGATCCGCAAGCGATTGTGGGGACTGGGCAGCATATCATTCCATGGTGCTCGCTGTCACCGCAAGTCGGGATGCTGGTGGCAGCTCACTACATAACGCCCATGGATTTGGCTGTGGGCGTCGGCTGTCTCACGACCTCCCAGGCATGGTGTCTCCTGGGATGTCAGCAGCTTCTTGCAGGAGTGTACGTCTCAGATACTCGGGCGGCACTTGCTGAGCCACTTGCCATGTGCCAAGTCCTGTGGTAACCACTCTCCAGGGATTACCTCATTTAATCCCCTGACAAGCCCGTGAGTCCCGTGTTACTGTTATTGCCGTGTTACAGGAGAGGGAACCACGTCCTCCGTTCTCCGTGGCCAAGTGGCTAGCTGGGACAGGGGCACAATGTGTCTGGTGTCAAAGCCTGAGGTGTGTCTGTGACTTGTCTCCAGACAAATGATAAGGACTTTGAAGCCGGGGCCCTTTTGCCCCTCCGTATCTCCTGCCGCTCCTAGCAGGTGCTTGTGCACAGGAGATGTTCCGTAGATGTTGGCTTACTGGTTGTTCAAAGACATTTCTCATCTGCTTTTTGCATGATCTGAGATAGGGTGCTCTTGAGGGGACAGAATCGTTTTTGAATCCTTGCCAGACAGAATCAGATAACTACCCAGAGGCAGCGAGGGATTTGTAAGTAGCGGCCTAGGGGCTTATATTCTGCTTTATGGTCCAAGAAAAAAAAAGCCCCCCAAACACCAAACTCACTACCACTGTTTGTTCCAACTCATAGCAGCCCTGTCAGACAGAGAGAAACTGCCCCTGTGGGTTTCCAAGATTGTACATCTACACAGGAGGTAGAAAGCCTCATCTTTCCGATGGTTTCAAACTGGTGACCTCTGGTTAGCAGCCCAAACCTCCTAACCCACAACGCCACACGGGCTCCTTCTGCTTCAGGGAAGCAAAAGGAAAGAAATAGGAAAAGCTATTGGGAATGAGGATAAGGCATTTCAATCAAACCTTGATTAACTGGCTCCGTCAATCTGACTACTTTCTTAACGGCTGCTTTTGCCTTCTGTGCTCCAGTAAGAGATCTCAGAACACTTCCTCCCACAAGAGTTGATGTTGAAAATGCACCTTCAGCGCTTTGTCCCAGTAGCCGGGAAGATGGCGGGCATTCAGACTGTGCGTGCCAACCAAGAGCAGTCAACCAACTGTCTGCCAATGCAGAAAGAGGGCTCTGCTGGGAGAAACGGGCAAGGAGCAATGCCCACACTATTCCAAGAACGTCCGTCTTGGTGAGGGTACCCACACTGCCGAGAAATGGCCTCTGGCTGCTGACGTCGACAGCTGAGGGGGCATTTTGTCTGGCGTGGCAACACCATGAAATGGCAAAGGACCACGTCCTGGGCGAGACACCCGCTTCTGGCCCCACACACAGCTGCTTTAAGAACTGCCACGAGACCATCTCCGACCACGCCTATGCACGGGCACTGCTTCAGGGACAGCTAGATCACTGACGCTGCCACGGTGGGCAAGTGCCAGCCCTTGAGGGTGCTCCAGGTCCCCAGCATGAAGACCCAGTTCAAGAAGTCATAAGCCTGGACCCCTACGCTCCCACCCCCCAAGTGAAATAGAGGTATCTGTTTCCCCTTCAAGAAAGAATGGAAAGGAAGAGGTGATCAGAGGCAGACAGACTGCCTGTGTCTTCCAGGTGATGGCCAGGCGTCGGGGTAGACGACCTGATCTGTACCCTCTCTGTCCACCTCTCCAGCCCAGGACCGTGAGACCAGGTGCCCAGAAGGGTGACCTCAAGCCAGCACCCTGCAAGGTCACAAAGAAGGTTGTGTTTCCCTGCTCGGTGCCTCCTAAGATTGGAATGAAGACTCCTGGTTTTGAGCAGGGTTTTGGGGGGTGGGGGTGGGGGTGGGGGGTTAAGAATGAAACAAAGGGATTTTGTGGGTTGTTTTTTTTTTTCATGTTTCAGTGAACATTTAGCTAACAGAAAATGGAACTTGGGAGAACTTCTCCAAACTTGGAATCATTTGATTACTTGACCTTTTCACAATAGCCAGGCGAAAATAAATTGGAGAAGAAGGTGTGTGCTTCGCCAAAAGACCCGTTCCTTAACTGGACACATTCTCCTGGTCCTTCTTTAAATGGCGAGTGGCATTCCCCATCTTTGAAAGGATTTTGTTTCCTCGTAAGTACCGAGAACACATAAAGCCTGTTGCCATCAAGTCTCCTGCCAGCTCCTGGCCACAGAGATGCGCTGCTTCCTGGGGTTTTCTTGTCTGTAATCTTTCACGAAGCAGGACAGCGCTTCGGCCCCATGACCGGGTATATTGGAACCAACCATCTCTCAGACGAGCAGTCCCCACAAGCCGTCTGTGCTCACTGGGGACCACTCTGGTTTATAGATGTTTTCCACTTATCTCTTTGTTTTCGATCAAAGTCTGGGGAGATGTTCCCGATCGCTTGGAAAATCAGGTGATGTTTGTGCTGAAAGGGCTGTTTGAGTCTCGCTTCTTCATTTTGAAGATGAGAAACTGCGGCTTGGAGAAATTCAGTGCTTTGCTTATGTCACAAGGCCTGGCTGGTGGCAGAGCCAGGGGAGGATGCAGGTGTCCAGCGTCAGGTGTGTCCCCAGCACGGTGCATTTTCCTTGGTACCAACCATCTCTGGTCAGAACTCTCCACCTGCTCCCCCAGGATGCTTGATCACTGATCCCCCTTCCAGATGTTGTTAGTTTTTGTCTTACTTATTTATGGAAACAATTTTGGTCATAAAGATAGAGAATACAATCTAATTAACTCTCATCACATCACCTGACTTGTACAGTTATCACCATATGGGCCCCAGTCCCCCCCACCAAAAAACCCCCCAAAACTGCAAACGTCTGAGACTGTAACTCTTAATAGGAGTAGAAAGCCTCATCTTTTTTCATCAGAGCAGCTGGTGGTTTCGAACTGCTGACCTTACAGAGCTGATCATCCGTTTTGACAGTTCATACGCATCTTATATGTCATCCCTTTCATTGGAATCCCCTCCACGGAACATCACTAACCTCGCTTTCTCCCTTCTGAACCTTGTCCTTGGGTAAATGCTGCCCCTTTGATCACTCATGGTATTGTTCCTCTTATAAACCTGTCCTCTGTTTAGATGAAAATTGAGCCATGGGGGGTGAGTTCATTTCTAGCCTGAAGGGTGACGAAAGGCCATAGTTCTGCGGCTTCTGCCAGTCTCTATCTGACCAGTCCGCCTGGTCTCTATTATGATCGTGAGTTTTGTTCCACATACAATTAGCCCGGTAGACTCAAGGAGCACATGAGCATCACTCTCCACAAGTCTGGGCACCAGAAGCCCTAGCTGGTGCCTGGCTACCACTGCCCACTGCTCTGAAAGGGATTGCAGTAGACATCCTGCAGAGCATCTCGGGGTTTTTTTCTGGTTGTTAGCTTTTGCCATTGGGTCCTTGGATTTAGGGTCCGTAGTCAAATATCAGGTCTCAGAAAGAGCCACTAGCTGATTACTCAAAACCCGTGCACTGGAATGTTTGCCAAAGAGAAAGAAAATCAGTTAGATATAAGGGCCCTTTGTGATTGCCATAGATTCCATTCAGCTATGTCGTTACCTTTTGCCAGCTACTTCACGTCCATGACATTCTCGTGTGTGTACTGGGCTCGGCAGGTATCATTTGCCTCACCTAGACAGGGAACTGAGGCCAGAGGGTGTCACAGGACCCAATGAGCAGGCAAACTGAGACCAGACCGAAGCGTCTTGACTTGGCTTTTCTTACAACAATGAAATACGTGTCATTATCACCTCCATCTCATTAATATCATGTTGTTCGATGTAATGGTTTTGATTCTAAGTCAGCCACGTGACAGAGTAGAACTGCCTCCCTTGAGATTCCTAAGCTACTGCCTTCTCAGGAACAGTGTCTCGCTCCCTGTCATCGGGTCCATGCGGACTCAGGGCGACGTCTCTGGGTTTCCCAGACTGTAACTGTTTACAGGAGTAGAAAGACCGATCTTTCCCCCAAGGAGCCGCTGGTGTTTTTGAACTGCCAACCATGTGGCTCACAGCCCATCGGGTAACCACTCCTCCACCAGGGCAGATCACCAGGTCTTTTCTCCTTCGAGCTACAGGTGGTTCGCATCCCTGGCCTGCTGGTGTCCGCAGCTGAGCACGTAACCACTGTGCCCCAAGGCCTCTTACTGTAGCTTCTGCTTCTCTGTGTGCCCTTCTCCTAAACACGTTTCAAGTCAGCGCTCCCGGGACTTTCCCAACAGCCCTGCGCAGGAGGCGTCTTTATTCTGATTTTGCTGATGAGGAAGCTGAGGCCCAGTGGGGTTTAGACGTTTTCTCAAAGTAGCCCAGCACATCTTTCCGAGGCCAGAGCTCACTCTCCTAACATCTACCACATTACTACCCTGTTTCCCCGAAAATAAGACAGTGTATTATGGTAAGTTTTGCTCCCAAAGATGTGCTAGGTCTTATTTTCAGGGGATGTCTTATTTTTCCATGAAGAAGAATATAGTACGCATTTATTGTTGAACAACAAAAAAGGAAATTTATTACCTGTATACGGTACGGCGGTAGTTATCATCACAAACCAGCATAACCAGACAAACTGTGAATCCTATAGTATCAAGAATTTCTTGTTACCATTATTTCCATGTACAACAATCTATGGTACATTTACTCATTTATTCAATGACAGTCATGTCATCATCTTCTGGAACATCATCATGACAATCCAAACCCTTATTTTGGGGGGATGCCTTATATTTCGGCGAGAGGCAAAACTGCAAAACAGGAGAGTATCACATTACAGGACAACATATAAGGAAGCTTGGTGGTGCCATGGAAGCCCCAGTGGTGTGGTGCTTATGCCCTGGGCTGCTAACCTCAAGGTCAACAGTTCAAAACCACTAGTTGCTCTGCAGGAGGAAGACGAGGCTTGCTGCTCTTGTCAAGATTCATAGCCTCAGAAGCCTTCCGGGGTCAGTAGCTGTGAACATTGATTGACGGCTGTGAGTTTGCTGGCCTGCTTGTTCGGTGGCGCTGTAGTGCAGCACGTGGCTGCTAACGAAAGTCCAAGTTGGAAGCCACCAGCTGCTCTTCAGCCGAATGATGTGACCGTGTGTTTTTGTAAAGGGTTACAGCCTGGAACACCCTCCGGGGCTCTCTCCTATAAGGTTCTTAGGGATTTAAATCTGTGTGATAGCTCTGGGTTTGTTTTATGTTGTTTTTCCTTTTCCTTTTTGGACAGGGCAACTGGTATTTCAGATGCTTACATTTTGTTTTACTTCTAAGTACTTTTATTTTCATCCCCCCTTTCAGAATTTGGAGTAGAATAGGAACTAAGGTTGCCGGACTAACAGATGCCTTCAAAGCCGGGTGTCTTGGTTATCTAGAAAGAATGTGAGTCTATCTGGCATCTCCTATCAAAGAACTGTCGGCTCCATCCTGTGCTCAGATCTTCCACACGCCTGGACGTTTCCCTTTATCCGAACCCACGAAGTTCGACGCTGCTCCCAACCAAGTCACCAAGAGCTGGAAATAAATCCTCAGCTCTGGACCTGTCTGCCCTGACCTCCCAGCCCACGGCCACCGCCTGGGGCCTGGCCCTGCGAGCTCTGTCTTCTGCTTTCAGGAGCAATCAAAGCCCTTTTTAGAAAAGATTTCCTGGTTGCCTGTGGCCTTGCATGGACAGACTTTTCCACTCGGCTTCCCCCACCCTCTCCAGCCACACTGGCCCTTAAGCAGATGTTACTCAAGGCTCCACACCTACTTCAAACATTTGTAGGGCCCAGGGTGGGGGCCTTGTGCAGACTGCCAGGAACCGGGCAGGGAGGAGGGCCTAGCTCGCAGGGCAGGCCCTGCCGGGATGGACTGTTTACGGGCCAGCCGGTGGTCCACGTGGCGGTTTTTTCTCACACGTCCCCCAGTCTCATGCTCCCATTGGGCAGCTGTGGCCCGCAAGGCCTCTTCCTGCCCCCCAGACATTCTCCCATGTCTGTACCCCTGGTGGATGCTCTGTGCCCCCTCCCATTGCCTTTCTTGCCTGACTTTCACCCTAAGTCATTCTGCCTCCCAACAGCTGTGCTCCAATAGGAGATAGAATGTGTTCTGTGCTCCCCACAAGCTTACGAACAAAAGGGTTTTAAGAACCCTGATAAATGAGCATGGTCTCTGGGAAGAAGAAACGCTACCAACCTCGGGAACAATCAAAATCCTTGTGCATCTTGAAGGGTCGGCCCTTTCAAAGCAGAGCCGGGCGGGGATTTTGTCTTAGAGCCTCGGAGACTGGGGTGGTTGTTTTTTCCTCCCCATCACTCCCCCTTCCATCTCCTTACCAGCCTGGCATGGGAAAGTCGGTCAGTCGTCAGGGGATGGCCCTACTCAGGCATCAAAGCTTCGAGCCCGCTGATTTCCCATTGGTGTGTTGCCCCTGGTTGGTGGCGAGGGGGTGAGGTATCCGTCGCCATACACAGGCCGAACCAAGGTGGGCTTTCTGGTTTCTGTTACCCTCCAGGTGATGGGCAGGGTCTTTTCTTATCAGAGAGAGACCCTCAGCCACCTGTCAGGGCTAGCTAGCTGTCTGTCAGCCGGGCCCTGCAGAGCCACCCTGTGGAGTCCGCACGGACTGCTCCCCACTTCTAAATGAGGGAACTGAGGTGCAGAGTTGGACCAAACCCCACCCACTGCCGTCACATCAATGCGGACTCCTCTCTGCCCTCTAGGACAGGGTGGAACTGTCCCCAGGGGGTCCCCGAGACTGGTGTCTTTTCAGAGCGGTCTGCTACATCTTTCTCCCACACAGCCAGCAGGCAGTGAGTTTGAACCGAAGGCCTTCTGGTTAGTAGCCAAGAGCTCGAACCTGGCTCCCTTGATCCCCTCCTCACCCACACCACCTTGAGGCATGCCTTTCTCACGGCAGTGCCTCTGGCCGTACTGGCCGGGGACGGCTTGCAGCCTCGTCCCAGGCCCAAACCCAGACACTCACTCCCCGCTGGCCCAAGCCTCTTCCTTGCACTGCCTTACATGGGAATGGAGAGGTCAAGGCTTAAAGTACACTGACAGATGGAAAGAAAAGCCTCCTCTAGCCTGCAGAGCGCCGTGAAATCCTGCATTATGGGATCTCCCTCGTCGGGGCTGCGAGGAGAAGCCTGAAGGTCCAGGCTAGAACGGACGACACACAAAAGCGGTCCAGGGGGGAGGGAGAAGGGAGGGGAGGAGAGGAAGGAAAAGAAGGAAATGGCCAGCACTGTGACTTCATTTCCTGCCTGCTGGCCCCGGGCCTGCTCCCGTCCCGTGCTCCATCAGAAGGAGAGGTCTTTTAAAAAGAATGCAGCAGGAAAGCATTAGGCTAGACCCAAGGAGGAACACCAAAGCCACCAGAGGCTAGAGGAGACCCAGGCGGGGTGAAGGCAGCTCCTCCCTTGGAGAGCTTTGGGACTCATTGTTTTGGGGTGGGGGGGTGCGTGGAGGTGGGGGTCCTGGTGGTGCTCTGGGTGAGTGCTCAGCTGCTTTCCAAAAGGTTGGAAGTTTGGCCCCCCAACCACTCTGGGGGAAACATGAGGTGGTCTGCTTCTGCCAGGAGACCCTGTATGTGGGGGTGTGGGGTGGGTGGGGGTTGTTCGACTCTGTCCCACTGAACAGCAAGCATGGAGGCAGAGACATGGGCCTATGACGGTGGCTCCATGGCCCGGGGAGAGGGTGGTCAGAGATCGTCAGCAGAGACCTTCTGTTCTCCTCCAGCAAAGGCCAGGCTGCGACAGGAAGTCCAGAGAGGCCTGGCCAAGAGGTCGGTGTGTATGATCTGATTCTGCAGGAGTGAACTCCAGAAACCCTAGCCCCTGGAATAGGAAGAGGTTTCTTTAAAAAAAAAAAATGCAGCAGGAAAGAGTTAGGCTAGACCCCAGGAGGAACATCGAAGCCACCCGAGGCTAGCGATCCAGGAAGAGAAGCAGCAGCCTCCCCTCCACTGGAGAGAGTTAAGACTCATCATTTGGATCTTAACATGCCGCAAGCTCCGTTGGCTCTGGACTTTCCAAGCCTTGCTCATTTCCTGTGCCCTTGGGAGCTTCCCTTTGCCCCTGTGCAAAAACAGGACATGTGCGGTATGGGCTTACCACGCGGAGGGAGGAAGATTTCTGATTCACTCACTGGGAGAGATGGGTGGCGTGGTCCTGGTGCCCAGCTTGGTGGGGCTGCCTACAGCATGAGCATGAATGAATTGCTTTCTCTCCGTTGCCCCCTGTACTCTTTAGATGGGGGACCCCACAGTCCTTTTATGCAAGGGGAAGCTACAAGAGAGGCAAGGTCGCATGCCCCATCACCCCTGAGAATATACTGTATGCCCAGTGTGGGGGGGTGGGATGTGTGAGAGTGACAATTGTGTGGCATGTGGAGGTTAGGAGTCTGGGTTCCTTGCCAACTGAACAGCTGTGTGATCTTGGACAGGTCAGTTCACTCCCTCTGGTGTCCATTTCTCCTTTGGGCAGAAGGGTACGTGGTAGCGACCTAGTTTGCCTTGCAGGGGAGCCATGAGGAGCGAGGTAGATAAAGGTCTAAGAATGGCTCAAGCCCATGTATGCGTGGCTGTGGTGAGTCTGAGGTGCAGGCTGTGGAGGGTCCGAAAGCAACAAGAGGCTGCCCCATCCCCCCTTGCCAGAATTTGCCAGGCCTCCCCAGTGCCCACCAGACCCTGCCGGGAACTGGGAGAGGAAAGGGGCTCCTGAAGCCAGCAGATTCAGCGCTCAGGGAGAAGTGTGGTCACCAGTCTGTGCCCAGCAGAAACCGCCCCACCTCCCTCCCAGTCCAGCCTGCTCCAAACCCCAGGAAAGTCGGAGTCTCTGCGGTAACTTAAGCTGCGCCTGCTGGACCAGGCTGGCCTGGGGGGTGGAGGGCTACCCTCTGCCAAATGGTGCTGGTGGGCATGGAGGGCGGGCGACAGCTGCAGAGTAGAGCCTTACAGGAGGAAGAGCCCTTTTCCCGCCAGCCTGCGCTGATCCTGGGAGCGCTGGTCCCACTGCCTGCTCTTGGCCAGCTGAGGTAGGGCAGGACGAGGCTGGGAAGTCCTGTGTGGGGCATGCTGGAGAGACCTCGGGCCATCAGGTAGGCCGTGAGTCCCTGGGGAAACCAGAAGGCCTGGAAGTCCCATGGAGGTGACTCCTTGCTTGGCTTAGAAGCCAGGACAAAGACCACTGGACTTACTTATCTGCTGCCCCTTGGTGTAGAAAGACCCCTCCCTCGGCCTCCCCCACACTGTTCCAACCACTTTTCCAGGTTGTTCTGTGGACGCAGGTGGGTGTCGGCTCTCTCTCCACCTGGGCTCCTGGCAGGGAGAGCCACCAGTGAGTGCTCTGAGCACTTTCAAGATCTGCCCTCCAGGCGGTTGTACCCTCCGAAGCTCGGAGTAGCAGCTTACAGAGGAGCCTGATCCCTGCACTCAACTGGATTCTGGTACAAGGATTCTGGTAGAACCATCCAGTTGGGATGCTCTGATTCAGAGTTCAAACAGACCAAAGAGTGCTACTCGTACAACACACGGAAGAAGCACAACCTACTTTAAGACCACGGTAACTAGCACATTTGGGGGTTTCAACACCCAAAAAGTGTGCCTGTTTTTTATCCGCAACAACTGGAACCAGTGACCGTGGCTCCATTCGGCCCACGGCACCCCCAGTGCGTGGCTCATCTCTACCACAGGTCCTCTCCCTGCCCGCCCCGCCCCGCCCCACGGCCTCGGGAGAGCAACTGGGCTTCTCGGAGCTGCAGCTGTCTCCTCCTGGGAAGGGAGGGAACAGGCCAGGTTTCCTTCTGGAAGGAACGCTCCGGGATGACAAGGGTAACAGTCACATGGACTTCCCAGACAGTGGCCCCTCCGACAGTGCCATGGGGAGTGCCTGTTTGGAGGCTTGTCCGTGACCAGGACTCATGGGGAACTGGCTTCTCTTATCGCCCTCCAGAGAAGGCATCGACTTTCATCTTCGTCACAGACAGGAGACGCAGGCAGGAGAGGGGGCGCGCAGAGCCGAGCGGGCAGAGCTGGTGGTGTGGGGTCCTTGGTTGTTTTGAATGACCCGGGCCGGCTCTTCCTTACTAAAGAATGGACAGGTGGCTTCAGCGCTCTGGCCCTGAGTCTGAGGTTGAGGGCCACACAGGATGGTCTCCCAGAAGCCTGCCCACCCTCCTCCTCCTTCTGGTCAGTCAGGGGGAGAGGGTTTGCATGATTCCGCTTCCAAGCCCAAGAGTCATGGCTTTGTCGGGCGGAAGGTCACCAGCACTCGGGGTCTAGGAGAGCAGCCGCCACCTGGGAAGTCCATGGAGCTGCCAAGCGCCTTCCAGCCAAGGATGCCAGTGACATTCTGAGAGAGGAGCCGTGGGGTGTGGGGGGAGGGGGTGTGTCAGGGAGGTTGTGGTGGGGTGTGGGGGGAGGGGGTGTGTCAGGGAGGTTGTGGGGAGAAGGCCACAGAGGGGAACAGAACTCAGGGGCTCAGTGACTTTATGAGGCCACCGGGTATTTTAGGGAGGACCTTTTGGAACACTTTCTGAGGAGGGAGAGAGGCGGGTGGGAGGCAGCAATAGCTGTCTCAGCCTCTCCACACTGACTGCGGGGCTAGGGGCGGGCATTAGTCCTGGGGGTCTGCAGTCTAGCAGAGCTGTCATCCATTCATATGGTCCAGGTAGAGGTGACTTACAAAGAAGACTAGCTTCTTGAATTCCGCCCCCTGGTGAATTCACAAAGTTGAGAGACAGGCAATGTGGAGTCTGCCTTTACCAGAGCATTGAAGAGGATTTCCCATAGGGTGGTCCGACATGCTTACCTTCTTCCTAGGGCCAGGGGAGGTAGGGCAAGGCGCTGTGGGGAGGGAGAGGCAGGAGAGGAGTTGGAGTGGGTTCACAAGGCTTAGACTTTCTCTTCTTCTGGGTTCGTGGTACCTCCTCTGAGTCCACCCTCCTCCTGCCCATTTGGGGATCCGAGGGACCTTTTACAGGAACAGAGTCAGCCACTTTCTCCAAGCCCAGGTTCTATGCAAGCTCCTCCTGCTGGTTCTAGAAGCTCTGGCCACGGATGGACTAATTCATATGATCCTTCTGTCTCCTGGCTTCCCACATTCAACGTTACCTCCTTTCACGGTAATGGGCACACCTAGCTTAAAGGAGGAATCCCTGGATAGCCCAATGGTTCAAAGCTGCCAAGAGGTGCCTTGGGAAACAGGGCTGATACCTGCTTCTAAAAGATTACCATCAAGAACCTGCTATGGAGCGTAGTTCGGTACAGCTCCTGGGGGGTGCGGGTGGGGGTCACGGTGGGGCGCAGTGGACTAACCACAGCAGCAGCTTCAGGAGAGGACCATCCAGTTGGGATGCTCTGATTCAGAATTCAAACAGACCAAAAAGTGCTACTTGTACAACACACGGAAGAAACTACTGATCAACTTCTCTCAGCCCACTGCTCTCCCTCCCCACATCAGTCACCCCACCCCTGCCGGTTCCCTCAGGGCAGAACACAGCAGGGGTTATGCTCGTGTTCCCTTCCAAGGGTGAGGGAGACAGGAAAACAGAGTAGCCAGCACTCCTGCTCTCCACAGTGCACCGTCTCTCGCTGGACATAGGTGGCCTTAATGTGCACAATTCAGCAGTAAACAAGGCAGCTATGGGAAAACAGGGATGGGGCAGGGTGTGGAGCTCACGGCATGGGATAGGATCAAGGATCAGTATCTATACAGACTGGCAGATGGGATGGGATCAAGGATAAGTATCTATACAGAATGGCAGGTGGGATGGGATCAGGGATCAGTATCTATACGGAATGGCAGACATGGGATGGGATCAGGGATCAGTATCTATACAGAATGGCAGACATGGGATGGGATCAGGGATCAGTATCTATACAGAATGGCAGAGACTCCCTTTGGATCACGGATATCAGAGGGGAAGTGGGTAGTGAGAGTGGGGATTGCAGGGAGAGTTTCCAAGGTGGCGTTGGAGAGAACGTGGGTCCCAGCCAGATTCTGGAGGACATTACATTCTACCCTCACGATCCTGGATTTTATTCTTTCGGCACTGTGGGTCCACGGATGACAAAGAACAACATTTATACTCTTTTGTACCCACAGCTGGGTGCCCAGGCTGGGGTGAACCCACACGGTGAGCCAGGACCCTGTGACCAGAACTGTCTCCTGTGGCCCTGTCCTCTCAGCAGGGAGCCAACGCGCTAGAGGGGCAGGCAGGAGCTATGTGGAGTTAAGGTTCCTTAACTTCTGCTACATGAGCCTGTGCAATAGGAGCAATTTGGTGCAGGGACAAGAACCCGAACACCCGGGTTCCTGTTTGGTCTTCCATGCATGCGCCGAGTGGTGTTTGGAGGGAGAGTTCATGCAGCATACTTCTGCTGAGCACAGATTGAGTGCCAGGCACGGTGTAGACGGGGAGCTGCTGCTCAATCGACCTGGACTCAAGGCAACATTCTGTACAATAGACCGATACGCCTTCACTCTTCAGTGCGGTTGGAACAGAGCGCACAGCTAGCTGGCCGTACCACACGAACCTATTTCCCCACAGTTTAGGAGACTGGATTCAGACGTCTGGTTTCAGCGTGCCAACTTGAGGAGCAGGTTCACTCTCCTGGAGGTTCTAGAGCAGCGGTTCTCAACCTGTGGGTCCGGACCCCTTTGGGGGGTCAAACAACACTTTCACAGGGGTCGCCCAATTCATAACAGTAGCAAAATGACAGTGATGAAGTAGCAACAAAAATAATGTTATGGTTGGGGGGTCACCACCACATGAGGAACCGTATGAAAGGGTCTCAGCATCAGGAAGGTTGAGAACCACTGCTGTAGAGGAAGATCCTTGTCGCTTTGGCTTCTGTGGCCCGGTCCTGTGAAGCTCTCCATGTGTCTTGGCATCTATTTTATCCCATCTCCTCCTCTGCTTACATCTTTAATCTCTTTTAATATCTCCAAAGAGATTAACTCAAGATTCACCCTACACTAATCCCATCTCATTATCACAACAAAGACAGCCCATTCCCAAATGGCTTCATGACCACAGGCTCAGCCTTAGGATTTACAACCCCTACTCCTGAGGGCCCGGATCCAGTCCACAGCAGAAACACTGCCCATCCCGGCGTCATCCTCATGACGGCTGCCAGGTGCCAGACCAGCATGACAGCTACCGTGCCAATCTGGACCACGGGTTTCCCATGCCCTGGTGGGCTCTCTGTGCCAAGCACACGCAGTGCAGAGTAAGCCAGTGGGACAGTGTTCTGTCGGGACCCTTACAGTTTTCCCTGTTGATTTTTGGCATGAAACGGTCAGGTCTTCATACCTAGTCTGTCTCAGTGTGGAAGCGCTTCTGAAACCTGCCCGGGGTGAGTGGTGGAGAAACCCTGCTGGTATTTGAAATACTGGTCGCGCAGCTTCTCACGCCCCAGTAACATGCAAACCGTATGGTACAGCAACCTGACAGATGCATGGTGGGCTCCAGATGTGGAGCCCCCCCTCCCAAATGAGACCCCAGCCCCCATACTTGGGGTTGCTTATAGGCTCGATAAATAAACTCCTGTTTTAGTCCCATGGGATATGTCCTTACGTTTCTTCTGGTTCTGACTGCAACCTCCTTGTTCAAGGCCTCTGAATAAAGCAGGCATCAGTGGTGGCCAGGAGGCAGGGCCACCCACCACAGCTCTCTGGGATGGTGGGCTACTTCTTTCCTGTCTCCTCAAGTGAGGAGAAAAAGATCCGGGAGCCCTCTGAAGAACTCCTTCTTCTCCCAGGCATCTTCTCTGCCCAGCCTCATGAGTCCTTGCTATCTCTCCTGGTTGGGAGTCAGCACTTGAGAAGAAGCGATCGCTCAGGGTCGTGTGGAGTGTGCAGTGGGGTGCAGTCAGTATGCGCTCCAGAAAAGACCGTGGTTCTGTGATGGCTCTTGACGCTGTGGCCTGCTCTGGTCAAGGGACTCTTGGTGTTTCCTCCAAGATGATGTCTGCCTTTCAGCTACAGTGACTTCCAAGACCAAGGGAATTCCCTGGCGGGCTTTAATGAGGAGCCAGGATGCACAGAAACCCGCAGAAAGGCTCCTCCCCAGGGAAGAGGCCAGGGCCTCTGTGACCATGTCTCCTGAGCACCCTGACTCGTGGCCTTGCTCTGCACTTCTCTCTAGCCCACGTTCCTAATACAAACTGGGCGCCACCTCACTGCCGTTGCTCATTCTCACTCCTGGGGTCACCCTCCACCTTGTACCCCATCTCTTCTTCTGCCAAAAGCCAGCCCCCTGGCACCACCTGCAAGACATCTTCTGAACTCATCTTCAGTACTGCTGGGCATGGCCAGTACTCATGCGGTTTAGCATCAATACCATCCCTCTCGTGCCTCCGTCCTGCACGCTGGCTAGGAGACTGGCAGGCCCTGACAGAGGGCCTTGAACTCTCAGGGAGCACTTACTTGTACTGCAGGGGCTGCACAGGACCCACGGCTTTAGGAAGAAAGTGCTCAACTCTTACTGAGTTCAAAAACACCGTCCCACCCCCGCCTCATTCACAAAAAGAAAAATCCATCTCTAAAAACACCATCCCGGAGGATGGCAACCTATGTACAAATGTGCCCGACTACCATTATGGGCCCTTCTAGCCAGGGGAATAACAGAAGGTTCCAATTAGAAGGAGAGAGAAACATAAAAGGAAACTCAAAGCCATAAAACAAGGCTAGAGTTACCAGACTGATAGAAAGTGGAGGGCCCCCGACTCCTCCGACACGGTCACCCAACAGTGTCCCTCAGACCTCTTGGGACTGAGGCCATTCCTACAGGCACCTTCCTCGGACGAGTGACTGGCTAGGAAAGGCACAACCACCCCTGGGAGGAACCAGCTCCTGTAAGCAGTCCACTGTGAAGATATGGCCCATGTTCACCCGGAAGCAGTGATGAGATGACAGGGGGGAGGGACACTGGATGGAAGGACGCTGTGCATGTGCAGGGACCAGGGAGGGTGCTGTAACCCATCCAATGGACCCACTAGTGTCTGAACTGTTGAATGGGAATCTAATGCGCTGTGTAAAGGAGCACCCCAAGTACAACATGAGAAAAGAACATTAGCATCCTCAGGGACCGGCATCATGTAATAGGTCGAAGCTGTCATCCTCAACACAATCACCCTCACCTGTAGGCTTCACATCATAACCATCTTGCTACCTGCTCCTAGCCACCCGAAAAGACAGGGTAGAACTGCCCCTGTGAGTTTCTGAGACTGTGACCCTTACGGGAGCAGGGAGACCCATCAGGTGGTTTAGAACTACTGGCCTTGCTGTTGGCAGCCCAACCCATCACTGCTATGCCACCAGGGCTCCTCCTCCATCAGAGAGCAGTCATGTGTCAATGTGGGTTCGTTCATCCACTGGGATGCACATAACAGTCATTTAGGATGTCAGTGATGGGGAAACTGAGTGTGGAGGGGGCGGTGGGAAATGGTCGTCACTGTTTTTCTCTGAATCTACTACCCCCAAAATGAAAGGTTTATTATTATTTTTTAAGTCATCTTTTTCACAGTCTCTGTTTTGCACAGGCGTTATGACATAAATCATACATAGTCACAAACGCATAATGTACTTTTTTAAACACCCTTTTGAAAATGAAGAGGTGCAGCTGCACACCAGCTGCAAGGCAGTAGCCATTTCTAGAGGTGGGTGGCCCAGTTTGGGGGACGGGTCTGCTCCCACAGGCTGTCCAGAGACCCGGGTGCCTTCTCCCTGGCTGCGTCACCACTGTGAGATTTTACCCTTGTCCACAGAGCCGAAAATGCGCTGCGACGGAATCCACGCTCCAGCAGGCGGAGTGGAGAAAGCGAAGTCGAGGGGGCAGGCCCAGGAATTTACACTTCACGTCTCCTGACATCCCATTGGCCGGAACCTAATCCACATGGCCATACCCAGCTGCCGTTGCTGTTGTTGCTAGCTGCCGGGAAGTCTACCCTGGGCTCCTGGCAATTCCATGCACCACAGAATAAAACCCTGCCTGGTCTGGCATTATCTCCATGATTGGTTCCAGATTGGACCTGGGTAACCATAGGATTTTCACTAGCTTATTTTTTCAGACCAGGACACTCCTCCTCATCTTTCTTAGTCTGGAATCTCTGCTGAAGGTGGTTCGGCTTCAGAGCCACGGGCAAGCCTACCTGGATCGGCAGGTGGAAGCGAGCTGTGTGTGCGTGCACTGGGGTGACCAGGAACAGGACCTGGCTCTCCTTCCTACAGGGGGGCATTCAGCCGCGGAACCCCCAGTGTCTTACACCCAGCTGCTAGCGGCTGTGGTTAGATGCCATTGAGCCGCGTGCGACAGCACAGAGCACCGCTCGGTCCTGCCCAAAGGTTGCTGCTGTTGTTCGAGCCGCCCTGTCAATCCATCTCAGTGAGGGGCTTCCTCTTTCTGGCAGACTCTGCACTTTACCAAGCGTGATGCCCTTCTCCAGGGACCCGTCCCTGCCGATAAACAGGTGCGAAGTTCGTGAGACTAAGTCCTGCCAGCCTTGCTTGCAGCTGATAGGCACTGGAAACACAGTTTTCATTTTGGATGACTGTGGGTCCAACTGAAAGTTAGGAATTTCTATGCTGTGAAAGACAAGAAAAGGAGGAAAGGGGGAGGGCAAGCTTCTTCGCCACGATTGGTGGTTTAATTGTATTTACGATTTATAAGCAAATACACATCGATGGAGGGTGCTGCTCAGAAAACCCATTTTTGGGTTTTCTTGATAGAGGAACACAAGAATAATCAAAAGAAGAGCCCACCTGATTCAGATGCTAGACAAGGGACAAGTCACACTTCTCCTTAGCCTTCTCGGACCTCTGAGCAGTGATTGCACCCAAAAGTATAATCAAGTCTGCAGCAAACGCTGATGTCTCTCTGCTATTCTGTTTGGGACACCCAAAGCTTCGTCTAGTTGTCCAGGATCTGCCAACATCCCCCATTCTTATCCTCCAGGAAGCAGGCTTGTGTTCTCGGGAGAACCTGCATGTCTGTGTGTCCTTGGGAGGCCCTCGTGTCTGTGTGTTCTTTCTCGGGAGGCCCTCCGTGTCCGTCAGGAGGATTAGAGAGTGAAGGAGGGCACGAAGGATGACAAGGACAGGGCCTGGGAGAGACAGGCAGGCCAAGAAAGAAACAAGGACCGATAAAGGGTGAGAAGGAGTTATAGAGAAAGAGCCGCCAGCCCGTGGGCCCAGGGCCCTGGACAGAGGCTGCAGGGAGGAGGCGGGTAGGGGGCTGGGGGGGGTGGGGGTCGGGGAGCAGGTGGAGGGAAGGGCCACAGGGCAACTGGCTTGAAAGGAAGCGGATGGACCTTCACCCGGCTGTGATGTCCCTCACCTCGGCAGGTGGGGAAGGAGTGCAGTGTGGAGGCCAGACTGGGCGTGCTGCTCCTGGCCAAGATGCCTGGGGGCCCCAGCCAGCCTGCTTCGCCAAGACTGTCCCCCCACAGATGAATCAGAGGAGAGGGGAATGGGCCGTGTTACAGGTGAGAGAAGGGTCTGTTCCCTCTCTCGTCTTTGTGGCACCTCCTCCTGTTGGTGTGGGTGCACGCTCGGTGTCCAGGCTCACGGCCACGGCTGCCGCTTGCTGATCCTGGGTCAAGCCCAGACTAGAACTGTGCCCCGTGGGACTGTCCATGGCAGAGCTTCGGGAAGCAGATCCCTCCCATGCTTTTAAAAGTCTGCGGTGCCTCTGGGTCAGTTTGGAACCTCTGTCCCTTTGGGTTAGCACTTGCCCCTCCCAGGAGGAAGCTCCTTCTGGTCTCCCACGGGACCACTTGAACTCCCTGCCGTCAAGCCCATCCCACGCACAGTGATCCTCTAGGGCGAGGTAGACCTGCCCCTGCCAGGCTTCTAGGACCATAGGACCTGTTGACGGGAGTGGACAGCCCCCTCTTCCTCCCTGGAACTGCTCAGCGTATGGTTAGCAGCCCAGCACCTAACTATCATGTCACCGGACTCCTTCAGAGCCCCCAGCACCCACCCCACACCCCCATCCTTAGGAGAACAGGTTCAACCAAGTGAGACCAGAGCCCCTAAGCCAGGGGTTCTCCACCTTCCTAATGCCGCGGCCCTTTCAGACAGTTCCTCATGTGGTGGCGACCCCCAACCATAGAATTATTTTCGTTGCTGCTTCATCACTGTCATTTTGCTACTGTTATGAATCGGGCAACTCCTGCGAAAGGGTCATTCGACCCCCAAAGGTTGGGAACTGCTGCCCTACTGCTAGAGGTGATTTCCACTTGGGGGACGGGAGAAGGTTTCATGGAAGACATGTCAGTCTGGAAGGGCAAGGAAGAAAGAGTTTAACAATTAGAGATGGCTTGGATAGAGAGGTCATTTCTTGTAGAGGCAGGCAACCCACCACCCAGCACCGAGCCGCTCCAGCGTAACTTCATACCTGGAGGAAGGAAGTGGGAGAGAGGGAGGGAGAGCCAAGAAGCTGCAGCTGTTCCCTGTAAGGTTAGTAAAAATGCAACAAAGTAACTTCCTTCAAATTATAACCCGTCAAGGAAACTCTGTTTCATATTCTGTCTACAGCAGATAGGGTGAGAACCAGGTGGCAGGACTCACAGCTTGACAAAGGGCAGCATTCTGTAAAGTCCACTCTCCAAGAAGCAACGTGGCTTCCATATCTTTAGAGGGACGCTTCCCAAGGTTTCCAAGTCTTCAACACCTGCGTCATCCTGGCCTCTGTGGGAGCCCCTGGGAAAGGGCCTACAGCTTTCCAGCAAGCAAAGAACGCACCAGCAAATCCTGACTCCCTCCACGCTTCTCACTGGCTCTTAGTGCACGGCCCTTTCAGGGTTGTTTCTGTACACGATTTCCTCCTCCTCCTCCTCCATCGGTTGCAATCATGTGCATGCTTCTGCTGCCCCTGCAGCTGCTCTTTCTCCCTTTCCTTGGCTCTCGATTCTTCTTCTTCTCAGACTCCACACGATTGGCTTCGTCAGCCGCCTAGTCCTCCCTGCAGGATAGGGCGTACACACTCCAGTGAGTCGTAGAAACGCTCTTGTGACTGTCTGCCATGTCGATGGTGCAGTGACTAGAATACTTTGGGCAACAGTAACATGATCTTGACGTCCATACACCAGAGGGATATTTCCGATCATCTCACAGAAAGCCCCGAGGTAAGACTGACTGGGGTTGGATGCTCTGGTGGTTCGAGGAAACCCCATCTCTGGGCTCAGCCGGCACGCAGCGCTGACTTGTGCCCTCGGGTGCATAGATGGCCTTGGCTGCAAATCCTCCTCTCAGAGCCACATCTAAAGATAGAAAGAGGGAAGATTCTCTTATCACCTCTTTCAAGATGTGGGGATGGTTTTTCTAGAATCCTCCTGGTGGACTTAGACTTCCTGTGTCCTTTCAATTTCCTGCCGTGAAAGTATTTTGGCGTTTCCAATGGCAGTCTCTTTTGTGATGGACTGGGTTCACTCAGCATGAAGTCCTCCATGGGATGAAGGGCCTGGGGGCTTCACGGTTCCTCCTTCGCTGCTGCACAGGATCACATGGTGTGTACGTGCCCAATGCACGCGTCCTTTCTTCCACCGATGGGCATTCCGGTGTGTCCAGCCTCGCCTTCTTGCTCCTGTGCAGAGTGTTTCCCCGAACGTGGGTGCGCATATCTCTCGTCTTATTGCAGCTCAACTACTCATTTCAGTCACTAGAATTTTTGGACTATCCTTCCGAGCTTCAAACACCGGTAAGGAATAATAATGATAACTATGATCATAAAGCACACACACACACCGGGTTGCCCTTGAGCTGGTTCCTGCTCCTGGCAATGCCATGCGTATAAGGATAGAACTGTGTGCCCCACAGGACATTCACGGGTTGATTTTTCAGAAGTGGATCACCAGGTCTCTCTTCCAAGTCACCTCTGGGCAGACTTCAACCTCCAACCTTTCACCCAGAAGCTGAGTGAATTTTAGGGCCACCCAACAATGATAACTTTTTGTTGCATAGTCTAAAAACAATAAGTTAAAGCAATCTACCAAATACTTACTGAATACCTAATACTCACCTGTGCTCCAGATCCAGAAATAATACAACGTCCTTGTACTGATGGGGGTTCACCTTCGAGAACCTTGATCCTGGCAACATCATGCATTTCCAAGGAATCCCAGACCCACTGCATATGCACCCACACAGAATGTCCATCTTCAGTAAGAGGCGCGGGTGTTTTCTGTACCAGGTTAGGCTTGAGAAGCATGCTCAGGTTTGAATGGAATGTTCTAATGAAGGAGAAGGAAGACCTTGGTCCAGCAAAGCTTCTTCACCTGTCTGTGCCTCGCCTGCTTCCCTTAAGATCCGTTGATCCCCTCCAGGGCACAGCGGTCTATGTGGGCCGTGGGCTGTATGCCAGCTGATGTAATTTGCACTTGACTCAAGAGTCAGAAATCCTGAGTTCGAGTCCCTGTTTAGAAGCCCAGGTAATATAGTGGTTACGGATTGGGCTGCAATTTGAAAGGTTTGAAACTTTCTTTCTACTCCCATACACAGTGACCGTCTCAGAAACTCACAGAACAGTTCTACCCTGCCCTACAGGATCACTGGACATCTGCATCAGCTGGAGGCCAGCAAGAGGAGAGTCCCTGCTGGTATCTAATTTGCTCCATGGCCTTTGGCAAGTAAGTCACATTAACTTTCTGAGCCTTTACTACCTGCTCCCCCAGGCTCTCCTTGTTCTATAAGAGCCCTTGGTACATCTGCTCCTCCTCAGCTTAAGTCTTTAAACAGGAGGCCTGGTGGTTACACGTGGGGCTGATCCTCACAACGCCAGCAGTTAGAAGCTTCTCGCTACCCCTCAGGACACAGGCTACCCTGTCAGGGCTCACGGTCTGTCGTGGAAACCCACAGGGGCAGATCTGCTCACTATGAGTCAGGCTTGGGGTCGGATCAACTCAGGAAAGGAGGTGAGAAATGTTGCGAGACTCGGAATAGAATCAGCGTCATTAAAC
Organism: Echinops telfairi; assembly: GCF_000313985.2. Taxonomy (NCBI): domain Eukaryota; kingdom Metazoa; phylum Chordata; class Mammalia; order Afrosoricida; family Tenrecidae; genus Echinops; species Echinops telfairi. The sequence goes on from NW_022111383.1 coordinate 315,257, forward strand.
GGGACACATCGAAACTGCTGAGTGGGTCTATGTTTAGCTGTGTGTATTGTCAACAACAACATAAATAAAATCATTTTTATTAGACACAGAAATATATTAAACACAGAAAATCCGAAGAAGCGCAATTCTACTCTGACGCGCGGCGCGGGGTTGCCATGAGTGAAAACCCTGGCTAAGTGGAGGGTATCTGCAGGCTGGGGAGCGCGAGAAAGAAAGAGCTCAGCCAACAGCTGACTCCGGATGGCTCTCCGCGTCAGAGAGGGGCCTGTGCTTCAGATCAGGGGTCTCCAAAGCAAAGACTTTTTACTTCCCAAGCTCCTGGGGCTGCCCACCCAGCGTGTTAGCTCTTCCCACAAAGCACAGTGAGAGGAGGGGTGGTGTCACAGCAGTTCCTCTCTCTCCCAGCCTCATTCACAAGCCCCCCTCTCTCCCCTGCCCATTGTACACCTGAGAGTGAAACATCTGGGGTTTAAGGAAGCTCCCGAAGGACCCCCTTGGGATATTCAGAGGGCGACTGCCGAGCTTGGAGTGATGTTGCGGTCAGAAGTGATGAGCAGATGTTTTGCCCTTACCTGTTGAGACCCCTGAGGAGCCCTGGTGGCATAGGGGTTACACTTCAGGCTGCTAACTTCAAGGTCAACATGCAGGGTCTCTAGGAGTGGACATCAACCACATGGCAGGGCAGGTATTAATGGCAGTGGAGGTGGTAATGGTTATGCGTGTGGTAATGGCAGTGCACATGGAAATGGCAGTGCACGTGGTAATGGCAGTGCACGTGGAAATGGCAGTGCACGTGGTAATGTGTTTGTTCTTTGCTTTGTGAGACCCTGGGAGAAAGGGGACAGATGGAAGCACTTTCCTTAGATATCCGAGTAGTACGACTGAGCATCCATCCATCCTAGCACACGGAAGTCCAGAGGCCTTCCCAGGAATTGCGATCGTCTCTGCTTCCTAATCCTCACCCTTCTGAAACGCTTGGTTCTCCCTTACATTCTGCTCCCGGCATCCACCCTCGCCCTGGGGCGGCTGTTCTTCCTCCTCCTCCCTCCCCGGGACTCAGACTTCAGCTTATTAGCCTTGCCCCCCAAAGCTCCACGAACACAAGGCCATTGTGTTCCACAGGCTTTCCCAAGCGGTGGGAACTGCTGGCTGGTGGCACAGGGCAGGGGAGGGACTACACACTGAAGGTCAGTCACCAGGGTTTCTAGACACCCCAGTGGCCCTTCTCTGACAGGGAACATTTGTCCCTGGCAGGACCCCCCCGGCCTTTGGTTTCACCTTCCCTGCCAGGTTCCTGGGATCCCTGGCTCCCAGCTCTTCTCCGGATTGTAAATTTCTCTTCCAGCCTGGCGCCGCACTGAGCATCGAGGGCGCCTTCTGCTCTTCTCAAAGGCCCTCCAAGGAGCCGTCCTGAACCCCAGAGTCCCACACTCCCTCACGTCCACCAAGAACAGAGCTGCTGCTGTTTGAGGGCCATCGAGGAGGGCCAACCCATGGCGACAACAGAGGGAGACACTGCCAGGTCCTGCCCATCCTCACAACTGCTCTGGCGCCCGCGCCATCGTTTCAGCCACAGTCTCCGTCCATCCATTGAGAGCCTTCCTCTTCTCCACCGTCCCTCCACGTCACCAAGCAGGACATCCTTCTCCAGAGACCGGTCTCTCCTGACAAGATGTCCAAACTATGGAAGACAAAGTCTTGCCTCTAAGGAGCACTCTGGCTGTACTTCCTCCAGAAAGATCTATTCCAGGAGGAACTTCGACATCGCAGTTTTCCTAAACGGGGCGGGAGTCCAGCCTGCACCCAGCGTGGCGACACGTGAGGGCGGAAAGGACATTTACCTGACCCCGAGCTTCTGGGGAAGGGAAGGTCAGTGCTGCTGCTGGGGGAAGCAGAGGCAGGAATGGCCAGCCGCACACTGCCTGAGGAATGAAGCCCGTGTTGGAGGTACAGGAAAGGAGCCCAAGTGGCACAGTGGTTACAGTACTCGCCTGCTAGTCTGAAGGTTGGCGGTTTGGACCTGCCCAGCAGCTCTGTATGAGAAAGACCAGGTGGCCCACTCGTGTCAAGATTACAGCTTAGAAAATGTGCGATGTGGCCAGGGCAGGTGGGGGTGGGGTTGAGCAGTCCTGCCCCCAGCGCATGGGGTGGAGCGGCGTTGAAACTGATGCAAAAACAGTTGCCACCGGCTAGACATGGTGACCAAGGGCATAGAGGAGAGAAACCAGAAACAGACCAGTGTACGTATGACACCGTCAAATGGGACAGAAGTGACATGGCCGGTGGAGGGGGACTGGAAGGACTAGTTAATAAAGAAGCCGAAACGATGGTTATATGTTCTATGATATAGGATGTTACGTGATTTGGACATTGTGCAAGCATCCTATACAGTAGATGTGCTTATATCTATTAGACACACAGATATCCGCACACCCCCTGCCCCCCAAGCTGCTCTGAAGCCTCAGAGATTGAAAACTAAGCCTCTGGAGAACTTGGTCAGCACCAGGAGTCCCAGGAGATGGAGCAGAGTGGCCACAGGCCACTCTGTTTCCTGCTGTCCTTCCAAGCAAGCCCCTCCTCCCCACCCTGCAGATGAATATGTGGTCAGAAGTTGTCCAAGCAGATCGGCCCTTATGTGGGGAATACTTGCATAGAAAAGAATGATGGGCTAGAGTCCCTGCCTCACACCATATAGAAAGGAACAACGCCAGAGGGCCTCATTGCCCAAGTGAACACCTACACGGTTACAACAAAGTTTAGAGTTGAAGTCCTAAGTGTAGTAGAAAGCAGAAAACCACACTCAACACACAGAAAGGGTCAACTTTGAAAGCATCACAGCAAAGGGGATATCAAATGACACTGAAAGAAGGTGAAAAGCCACATTATAGGCAGATAAGATTAAAGAATGTAAACAAAAGTTTCAATAAGAAAAACTTTAGCAACTCAGTCACAAAATGGGCAAGAGACCTGGACAGGCATTTTACAGCTTCTCATACAGCTAATACACACAGCTAATAAACATCTGCCCCACCGGCAAAACGTATGGACAATGCGAAGCTGTTAGGTATCGGTCAGTGGGCACTGACTCATAGCCACCGATGTACAACAGACCAGAGCACCACCTGATCCTACTCAGTGCCCACGGTGGTTATGTTTGAGCCCATTGGTGCAGCCCCTAGGCCAATCCGTCTTGTCCAGGAGCTTCCTCTTTTTCCTAGACCTGCCCTTTGCTAAGCTCCAGAGATTGGGTTCTCCTGATAATGTATCCAAAGCACGTGAGACAAGGTCTCGCCAATGGGAGACAAAGGTGAGAACCGTTTTTGTTTCTAAAGAGCATCTGGTTGTACTTCCTCCAAGACTGATCTGTTCGCTCTTCTGGCGGTTGATGGCATAGTTCATATTCTTCACCAAAGCCATAATTCAGCTGAATCAGGTCTCCCTAATTCCATGCTTGTCTTTCTTCCCTCTTGCTGGACACACTTCCATACTGCGGTGACTGTATGTTGTTGTGATCTGGAAGCGAAACCAGACACAGACAGGCTAGGAGAAGGAATAAGCTGTTTTATGAGCAGCAGTGGAACCCATTGCTATGGGAGTGTAAGTTGCTACAACCTCTTTGGAACATGGGCGCATACTGTACAACCTAACACTTCCAGCCTCATTACATTAAACAAAAAAATTGCACAAGGTTTACAGTCAGCTACTCACCTAAAGGTTGGTGGTTCGAACCCACACAGTGGCACCATGGAAGAAAGGCAATCAACTTCTGCACACAGTGTAACCAAGACAACAGTAAAGCAAAGCACATTGGTCCCCTGTGGTACATGGTCTCACCATGAGTCAGAATTGCCTTGATAGCAACGGGTTTGGTTTTCTTTGGCAGGAAGTTGATGACAAAAGGATTTCAAAACCCACAAACAATCCAAGTCCTCATCGGTAAGAGAAGAGGTTCAAACTTACGCATGATATTCCACACGACGGAGTATCAGACAAGGTGCAACGATTACACAGTCCTCAGCAAACGAGCCACGGTGACAACAATATGATTGGCTCCGCGTGGTCCATCAAGCGAGAAAAATCAAACCCCCAAAGCGTATGTGCTCTTTATGAACTAGAGAAGCCAAGGCAAATTAAGAATACGGCATTTAAGAAAGCCTGTGAATGAGATAAAACTATAAAAGAAGGGAAGCCAGGGAGCGGTGTGTCTAGCATGGCGTACGCGGATTAGATTAGGCACAAGGAGTCGGGCAGGATGGGCGGAAGCAGAACCACATAGGTTTGGGGTTGGGTGGTGTAGTCGCAGGAGTTTGCTATGTTAGTAACAGCAGTAAACCAGCAGGCAAATAAAGGCTGTGTACGGAGTGGGGTAGTGGAAAAGGCGGCGGCCCTGGGGAGATGAGTTGACTCAGAGGCTAGGACAAATGGGCTCACAGTTGTGAGGATGGCGCAGCGCCGGGCAGTAATTCCTTCTGTCAGGCCGGGACGCTGTGAGTCAAACGGTCGCGGCACCTAACATGGAACCATGTAAGAGTCTATCAGGACATGAGCAGCGAGAGGAACACAGTTTGGTGCTATGGAGACCCAATTAAAGAAATAAGAGAGAGGGGGACAAATTAGATACAGGATTTGAAAAATCAGAATATGGTAGCCTGTGGTTTCTGAGAGCTATTTGATCACCACAGGGCTCAGTCCCTGCTCCCGTAGGATGGGTGCAGGTACCGAGAGAGCCGCATCCAATAGGTTTGTTGGAGGACAAAGTGAGGAAACGCATGTGGAAGCCTGTTGTGTAAACTGAGGCATTGTGGACACTGGCGGCCTCGTCTCTGCTGTGGGCCCTGCCAGCAAGTGTGTCCGTGTGGGGAAGGAGTGAGTGGTCATTAGGGGTAACCCTGCTGGGAAGAAGTCACAGAAGAGCGACAGTTAGCATGAGGGGGAAGGAAGGGGCAGTCCGGCACCTCTGTCTGGGTGATCATGAATTAGGTGGGGGATTTTGGGGTGGATTAAATGTATCAGAGTTATGTGACTTTCCCTGGTGACTAGCTCCCCCAACTCTCCCACCCCAATCTGTGTATCTGATGGTATCAGTCAGAAGATATATTTTAGAGGCAGCTTAGCGTGGTGGGAAATCCCCCAACGGGTGCTATCGGTCTCTGTGCTCAGCAGCTAACCTGAAAGTTGGAGGTTCAAGTTTGCTCAGAGGCACCTCAGAAGAAAGGACTGGTGACCAGTTCCTGACAAAGGGCCCATGGGAAGCCCACTGGAGCACAGGTCAATGCATGCACACGGGTCGCTGGGAGGCGGAGCTGACTCAGTGGCAGCTCCTCTAGCTTGCCTGGGGCTTCCTGGTCGGTGTGATTACGGAGGCTTCTCTACCTGTTGACCTCTCCCTGACTTGGACTCTGACATCTGCACTTCCCAGGCCATGCGGAGCGAGTCATGTGGGCCATGCGCGTGACCAGCTCTTGGAATCTGAGTGGAAGTACCGTGCCTGCAGCTCCAGGACCCGCGTGAAAGCCCCTGGACAACCAGCCCTCCAGCCTTTCCTCCCCAGAGCGATCAATCACAGAGGCCGGCCGGCCACATGGAGAGATGACCGTGCCCCAAGACAGAAGACCCGCCTCCCCATCGCTGCATGGAGGGCACTGCCTGGGAAAGACCCAGACCCTGGAAGCCTCTGGAAAGTGCACGTCCATCGTAGAAAGCCACCAACTTTTCAGACTGCTGGTGACCACTGCCGAGGTTAGCCTGCCCTGGCTAGTACAGTCAGTCCGTCCTGGTGCGAGGAATACAGACTCCATCACGGGCAGGCTGTGAGAGGTGGGGCCGTTCACTGCACCCATCGGAGCTTTCATCCTTCCTCTGAAAAATGGGACTAGGACTATCCAGCCCATGGGACTGTTGAAAGAAAGGAGTGTGTTAAAGCCCCATCGGCAGCATCTGGGATGACGCAGACCCTCACACTCCAGTTGTAATTCCCAATGTTCCTGTCACCACTGCTGCTTGGAAAGTGCCCAGCTGGCGCAACGGTTAACTGCTCGTTACTCCTGGAAAGGTTGGCGGTTCGAACCCACTCAATGGCTCTGCTGGGAGCCAGCCTGGCAATCTGCTCCCATAAAGATGACACTCTCTCGCTGGGGACCCTGTGGGGCAGTTGTCCTCTCTGATGGAGTCCTTATGAATCAGAATTAACTCAATGGCATTCACCACCACCAACAACTACTATCAGACTTTATAGGAGGCATGGTGGAAGCCGTGATGAAGTTTAGGATGTATCCTCCCGCCTCGGGTGCACATGTAGCAGTGGAGAGAGTCGTCTGTGTCTCAGGAGATCCGGACAAAAACCTCAGGAGGGATTGTGGACCCTCGGACAGACAGTGGAGGAGGGAGCACTCGGGAAAGGTGGAAGGAGGAAGGAAGTTGCAAGCTGGTCCATCAGGAGGAAAAAGGGGACCTGTACGGTTTCAGCCCTCTGAAGTGACCAGAGGAGCCGTGGTGGTGGTGCTGCTGTGGGGTTAGGCGTTAGACTGCTAACCAAGGTCAGTGGTTCAAACCCACCAGACGCTCCTTGGGAGAAAGGGGAGGCTGTCTGCTTCTGGAAACGTGTGTGCAGTCTTTGAAACCTTCAGGAGCAATTCTCCTCTGTCCTGCAGGTTCATGATGCGTCAGAACTGACCTGATGGTCAGAGTAAATCAGCCAGGAATGCACAGCTTTGTGCCTGAGCTGCTTTGGATCTGACTGAAGGGTTCAGCAGGACCCAAAGAAATCAAGACAAGAGAAAGGGTTCTGGGGACCTAAGGGCATACAGTGCTGTCTGGGTCCTCAGAGGCTACAATTCTGGAAGCCAGAGCTATAGGAGCTGGAGGTGTGTGCAGCAAGTCACTGTGCTGGGAGAACCAGGATGAAGAGTGCTTTGGGCAGGTGAGCATCCAGTGCCGATACCAGGCCACTGGACACCCTGCTCTGTTCCTCTTGAGGGTCTGAAAATAAGGCTCAGAAGGCTGGGCCGGGCCGGGCCGGGCCGGGGCCAGGTTGCAGGTGCGCCAGGGTTGCTGTTGAGAGAGAGAGAGAGAGCCTGCCGTGTCCCAGTGGGTGGGCTAGCTGCATGCCGAGTAAGCAGGCATGACTGATCATGAGCGAAAGGGCCGCTTTCCCCCCACCCACACACTCACCACCCCAGTCAAGGGAAACCAAAAGCAAATGTTTGTCGCAAAGATTTGGTCCGAGCTTCAGTGACAGGCACAATGGCAACCGCGGGCCCTGGTTGTTGGATCTAGAAGCACTTTGTCAGGTCCCTTGATGAGCTCGACCCAAACCTCAGCTGCTGCCGTCATTTCCTGGATGGCTACATTCTGCCAGCAATCGGAGCCAAGCCTGGGGCTATGGCGGCCTTCTTGCCGCCACCGCACAGGGCCCTGTTCTGTGAAGACATCTGTAGGGGGGTGAGGGGTGGTCTCAGGTCACTTCAGGTTGCTGTGTCTCCCCTGCCCCACGCTCACAGACGGAGGCTTGGTGGGGACTGTGGAATTGGCCTGTACTTGAAAGGACCCTGTGGGTCTTTCTGGACTGTCATCTTTATGGAAACGGATCACCAAGCCTTTCCCTCGTGTGACTGGTAGGGTGTTTGGACCACACAGCTGAGTGCTTTACCACTGCACCTTCAGGGTCCCTTCTTGGGAGGCTAAGGCCGGGGAGGAGAGGAGTCCCGGTGGAGGAGCGGGTTACGTGTTGGGCTGCTAACTGCAAGGTCAGCAGTTCGAAACCACCAGCCGCTCCGCAGGAGAAAGAAGAGGTTTTCTACTCCCGTACAGAGTTACAAACTGGGAAAGCCACACACAGAGGCAGGTCTACCTTGGCCTATAGGGTCTGACTCTTCAGTCAGAGCTGACTCAGTGACCGTGAGTCCTGATAAGCCCTGGGACGGGGTGGTGTGCGTGAGCAATCTCCTGGTCGGTTAGATGCAGACCCGTAATTCAACTGCACTCGCCTTGGAGAGCAACCTCCCTCTCACCAGGAGATCTGATCTGCTGACTGCCTTGGCTCAGGCAGGGCATTAACTCCGTAACCCTCACTCACATCATCTGAAGTATGGGGACCATGTTGCTATGAGGAGCCGGTGAGTGGGGTGCAGGAGACAGCATCTAGCCCAGGGCCTGGCTTATATCACCGGGCTTCGGGACAAGAGGTTCCTGAAATCTGAATGTATAGACCATGCCCTGGAGCAGCCTGGCCCTGCTCACAGGGCGCCTCAGAACTGCTCCTGGGGCCTTCTCACACCTCCCTCTTCCTCTGTGACCGGCCCCAACCATGTCCCCTTCCTGTCTTGTGATGGAGAGCGGATTCCATGGTTTGGGACAGATGCACCCTGGTCCTCGGAAATGCTTCTTTCTTTCTTTTCTTTTTTTGTACAAGTAGGAAAATCCTTGCCTTATGCTCAGTGACTGGAGTAGGGGTGTGGCCATTTGAGGGGTGTGGGGCTTTGCAGTTCGGGGGACCATATTGACCACCGGCTTAGGAAGCTCCTTGCTTCTTCCTGTTGGCAGTTGAAACCCACAGCCGGCTCTCCGGAGGACAACGGGGGAGCACGCTAGTTCCGTAAAGAGCGACAGTCTCAGAAACCCACAGGGCAGTTCTGCCTTGTCCTTTTGGGTCACTGGGAGTCCACACTGACTCGATGGCAGTGACCTTTGCTGGCGGCTTTTGCTCCTTCCTGACTTCTTTCCCTTCCTTAACTTCCTTTCGTGAGTTTTGAGTTTGGGTTTGTTGTTTTTTGACAATCTGCGACGCGCATGTAGAACAGGATAAAATTGCTGGCACTGGAGAAGCCCCCACAACAGGCAACTCTGCCCCCACCAGAGACTGGTTTGCTCCTCACTTGCTGGACCTGGGTCCGGGCAGTGGGGGTTCTAAGGAGGAATTCTTGCCTTCCATGCAGCAGACTGGGCATGTAGCATTTCATATATAGCCACCACCTGTCTGTCTGTCTGTCGGAGTTTATGTGTTGCTGTGACGCTGAGCAGGTGCCAGGGAATCTAACAGAATAAGATGGACGAGGAAGAAAGGCCTGGTGATCAATCCGATCACAACAGTCTGATCCGCCTGTTCAGGGGTTCATCATGGAGATGGAACCAGGCCGGGCACTTCATCCCATGGGTCGTGGGCTTGCCATTGGTTGAGGGTTGACTGGTTGGCAGCAGCAACCTCGGCATACTCATTTCACGAGCCCATAGAGGGTTAGGGTGCAGGGTGCCTGCACACAGCCTACCAAAGAACCACTGCCATTGAGTCTGACCCGTAACAAACAAACAAACAAACAAACAAACAAATAACTCAAACTCACTGCATCGAACGGATCCAGCCACCCTATGGGACGGAATAGAACTGCCCCTGTGGGCTAGGAGACTGCCCATCTTCAAGGGAGTTAAAAGTCTCCTTGGTCTTCCATGGCGCTGCTGGTGAGTTTGAATCACTGACATTTGAAGTTAGCTGTCCAACGCGTACCGGACAGTGCCACCAGGCCCCTATGGACACACAGTAGGCCTCACCAAGGGGCTCTGATGCTACTTGTGTCTCAGGTACCATACGTCGTGCTGGGCACTATCGATGTTGGAACTGTTGCCATCTCCCCCTTTGCTTGAAAGCTGCCCTTTGGAGTGACATAGCCAAGTGTCCTGGCTTCTACATAGCAGCCCTCTAAAACGGGAAGACGACACACAGGCCCGTCCGAGCTGTCTTCTCTGCAGGTTAAGTAGGCCTGGGTCCTCCCTCACCTGGGTGAGTGCTCTCCCCAGTGAGCTCCACTTCTGTGGAAGGATCCCAAACTTACCAGTGTCCTTCAGCATGTGGGACCAGGGACTAGATCCAGAAAGATCTCCAGAGCAGCTGCCATCAAGTTTTGTGACAGACCCTCAAAGCGAGCTGATACCAATCGCAAGTGACCTCTCCCAAGCATGCTCAGTTGAGGGGTCTGGAGATAGGGATGCTAACAGCACACACATGCCCTCCCAGGACAGCGAGAAGCCTCTGAAGTCCTGAGGGTGGTGACCCTCTAGAACAGAGCAGTCCGGCTCCTGTGGCTTTCCCAGATTTTAACTCTGTATGGGAGTAGAAAGCCTCTTCTTTCTCCTGCGGAGCGGCTGGTGGTTTTGAACTGTTGACCCTGCAGTTAGCAGCCCAAAGCATAACTCGTTCCTCTCCTCCCAGGCCTTTAGTCTCCCAAGAAGGGGCCCTGGAGGTGCAATGGTTAAGCACTCAGCTGTGAACTAAAAGGTGTGCAGTTCAAACACTGCTGGCAGTGCCACGGGAGACAGACTTGGTGATCCGTTTCCATAAAGGTGATAGCCAAGGAAGCCTGCCAGGGCCACTTCACGCTGCTCCCATGGTTATTCATTGAGCGGAACCTTTTGTAAGTAACAGCTTTATTGAGTTATGATTTCTATACCATGCGATCCACCCCTTTAAAGGAAAGGACCACCGTTTTATAGTATATTTACAAGCACAGTGATTACTACAGTCAGTTGTACTACGTTTTCATCAGCTCCGGGAGAAACCTCCTACACTGGAGTCGTCAGTTCCAATCCCTGTTCCCCCACCAGCTCTGAGCCCCATTGATCTGCTTTCTGTCTGTGGGGATTTGGCTCTTCCAGGCATTTTATGTAAATGGAACCAGATACGATGTGGCCTTTTGTGTTTCCAAGGCTCATCCGTGATGTAGCATGTGTTGATAGTTCTTCCTTTTTTTATGACTGGATAATATTTCCTTGTATGGAGGAAATATTTGCCTGTCCACTCATCTGTTGACTGATCCTTGGATTTGTTTCCAATTTGGGGCTATTGTGAATAACGCTGCCATAACCATCCGAGGAAAAGTTGTTGAGTAGATGTCTCTATCTTCATTTCTGTGGAGTAAAATCGCCAAGTCAAAGGGTAATGCTACGCTTAACCTTGTGAGGGGCACGGACACCAGGCTGTTTCCACAACTTCCAGTTTCTCTACATCCTCACCAACTCGTTATTGTCTGACTTTTTATTCTAGCCCATCCACCAGTGCAGAGAGTGGCATCACACTGTGGCTTTCACAGCCTGTCCCTAATCATTAATGCATGAATGTGCTTTTCTGAACCCCCTTCCCGCCTCAGTAAACCATGTTTTCAAAAGGCGCTGTTGGTCCATGATGCCCATAAAGTTGCCCAGCACTGAACGGCCAGCTGCCAAAACTTCAGACGTTTCTCAGGTGGATTTGCCTCTGGGATCAACCAAGTCCTCCTGACTCTAAGCTAGAGTGGAGCCCATCTTCTTCCCAGCAAGGAATTGCCCTTGTGCTGAGTGTACCTGTGGACAGGTAGGTGTAGGTCGTTCCTAGAGACCCGCTCAGGCTGCAGACTGGGGAGGATGGCTCCTATTATCAGAGTTGGATTGTGTATGGCACCAGACACTTTGGGCCTCCTTAGGTCTTGCCTCTTCATCGAGACACAGAGTCCAGGGCAAAGGGGTTGATACACTGGTTACAGCCATTGGACTGTAGAAAAGAATCTTCTCTGGATCAAGCGCAAGGTGCGGCTTACCAACATGTGTTACTTTTCCCCCTTTGACCTCTGGAACCACGGAGATCAAGAGCAGAAAATCTATCGAACCACGTGTCAAAGTAACCTAGATTTCAGAAAGTCTTGCCTCCAATTCGCCCTCCTCTTAGAAGAATAAGGAGAGGGGGGCGTGTGGTGCCTTGGCATTGCCTGTAAGGGCAGTGGGCTGTCCTGGGAATGGGGCCCGGTGTTCTGATCCTGTCCAGCCCTTGTGCCAGTTGCTACTCTCCAAGCCTCTGGTTTGCTTGGGAGTCAGGGCTCTTTATTTTCTCCTGTCATCTTTGTAACATCTCCGTGGTCCAAGCTCTGTCCAGCGCTAGGCATCTGCATGACTTTGAAGCTGAAAGGAGGCAGGTCTGTTGGGTTTACCAGGAAGCAGAGGCTGGGGGCGGGGTGGGGGTGGGGTGTAGGGGTGCACAGGTTGCAAACATGTTTCTAAGGAGAAGCACCTGTGAGAGAAAAGCAGGCAAGAGGAGCCACGAGACTACAGCACACACCTAACCAAACCCCCACCAGCTCGAGGGGGGGCTTTGGAACAAAGGTTATCCCAATGAGCAGCCCCATGCTGGGCAGAAATGGCTATCGATCCTTAGACTCCCACCATCCTCAGTTATTGGTTTCCCCATACCACCCTCAAAGAAGCTGGAATGGGCCTGAAAGCACATTTCTTTTTGAAGGGACTCCTGAGTGGAGCATCTCTCCGGGTGGCACAGCAGGTCATTGATGAAGCCAGGGCTCTGTATCAAACATCCTTGCAGAAAACTGGCCAAGTCAGAGAATCACCTGGAGCCCTAGAACCAGAGACTATAGACCGGACCTATAAATGAAAGAGCAGATTGGTGCTTTCTTGCTTCTTTTTTCCTGTTCAGAGTAGTTTCTCAACCCACTTGAGGCATTCTGCTGTAAGGTCCGTGGACCTCAGTGCTCCAGGACTCAAGAAGCACTTTGTGCTGTAGAAGCAATCCAGACCCCGGGGTGTGGTCCTAGCCATTGCCGCCAGCATCATTCTCCTCACCATCACCATCTTTCCGGGCAGATGACCAACAACATTCGTTAAGTACCAGCTTGTCTTCAATGCTGGGCTGAATTACAATGAAAAGGAATTTCAAGGTGTCCTTCCTTCTAGAAACTCAGTATATCAAGGGCAAACAAGCCACATAGAAAAGAGACACAGGGAACGTCGCCCTCCAGGAACCTCCGCAGAAATTCAAATTTCCACTCAGACACAGGGTGCGTGAGGACGGCCTGCCAGCCCTGCAGGACCAGAAAGACTTCAGTGAGATCCTGGAGGTGAAAGCCTTTGAGGACCTCATCCCCAGGTGATCGGGGCATCTTTTGCCTAAAGCTCTTGAAACCTCTTTAAAAACACAACCATGTTTTTATCATGTAAAAATTGCCCAAGAGAGACCTCGTCATTACCAGCCCTTGGTGGGAACCTGGCATTGGCCCTCCTAGTCCCCTGTGATCACAGGATTCGGTTGGCCAGGGAGACCACCAAGAGCATCTTCCGGATGGCGTCCCTGCAGGGCAATGTGAGGCAGAAGCAGAAGCGTCCGGGCCCTCTTCCTTCTCCCCTTTGGGGGCCCGCCCTGTCGTTGACAAGATGTGGTCCTCAGCCCTTAGCGCCTCCGTGGCAGGGTTATGCCGCTTGGTGGGCTCTTCTTCTCCTTTTTTTGCTCCGTGCTGAAGCGCAACTAAGAGAATTTCGCCCACATTCATAGCCATGCGTTCATGCGGGGCCAAGCCCACCTGGTGCACGGTGGAAACACAAAGAGGCCGGAGAAGACAAAGCCTATTAGAGCCAGCAGGAGCCTCCCTCCACCTGCTCGTGTATCCGTGAAGGCGTCCAGGGTGGGCTGGTGCAGTCAGGCCGGACACGGTTGTCAGTGAAGCTGAAGCGCTCCTGGTTCTTGCTTCGGAGATGGAGAAGTGGAATGGGAGGGGCTTTCGCTTGAGAGCTCGTTAGATCTGGATCTGCCTCTTCCTGTTTGATGTTGGGGAGGTGACTAACCTCTCTGCTCCTCAGTTTCCTCACCTATAAAATAGCGATAATAATAGCCACCTCTGGGCTTGCTATGAGGATGAAGGTAGCATATGAGGGCTTGACATCCTAATAGGACTCAATAGATGGTCATTATAATAACCATTACTGTTTCTGTTATAAATTCAACGAGCAGCTATTGGATGTGCACTTTTTTCCTTCATTGGTCCAAACATCCATTCATTCATAAAACATTTATGAGCTCAGACCTGTGTTGGGCTCCGTAGGGAGTTACCAAGACATAGAAGGTAAGGGGCCTTGAGCTCGACAACCCCACAATTTGAGTGGGGAACGCCAGAGAGGAACCGAATTATAAAATGGAGCCGATTAGATCGCCCTCGTCACATTGCTATGAGAATCCTGTGAGATACCTTATCTGGCCCAAAGTCGACCCGCTAATAGGTAATGAACTGGAGTTGTATCTCACACATAGGCAGAGGTGGATCCAGCCAATCATAGGCAGCTATCGAGTTCAAGTATTAGGCCCCTCGACTTAAACAGGTTTTTCTAAGGCTCTGTTTCAAAATCTTTTTCTTAAAGCCCTAAATCCAAACATCCTGCCATCATGTTGCCGATGATGCCTAGTATCCTGCAGGACAGAGTAGAACTGCCCTGTCGTGTTTCCACGGCTGTCACACTCAGGGAAGCGGGTCACTCACCCTCCGATGAGCACCTGGCGGGTTCAAACGGCTCATCTGCTGGTTAGCAGCCAAGTGCTCTAGCCACCGCACGGCTAGGGTTCTCCTCCTACAGAAAGACCAAACTCGATGCCATCTAGTCCGCGCTGATTCACCCAGCAATGGACCCCTGTGGATTTCTGAGACTGTGACTGTTTGCGGGAGTAGAAAGCGACTGTGACTGTTTGCGGGAGTAGAAAGCCAAGTCTTTCTTCCTCGGTGCTGCTGGTGGTTTCAAACTGCAGACCATGCGGATCACAGCCCCCATGCGTATTTCTTGCCGAGGGTCCCTCAAATTGCCTAAGCTTCAAAAGCCTTGGGTCATTCTTGATGAGGGATTGGTGTTAAAGTCAATGGTACAATAGAAACCTCTAGGTGCACGGTTCACACCTGAGGCTGGGGCACACCGGAAAGGTAAAGAAGCAGGATACCTTGAGATCTGAAAGGAAGATTAAAAAATCCAAAAGCAACACCCCAAAACCACACCCACCCCATTGAGTCAATTCCGACGCATAGCGACCCTACAGGACAGGGTAGGACAGGGTAGAACAGTCCCTGCGGGTTTCCAAGACTGTCACTCTTTTATGGGAATCGAAATCCCTCTTTCTCCAGCAAAGCAGCTTGAGTGAGGTTAGAAGCCCAATAGGTAACCACGATGCCACCAGGGCTCCTGAAGGGAAGAGATTAATCAATAAAGGCTTAATAGCCAGGTGATTTAGAAGGAAGGACTTGAAAAACCCTTGCATGGACTGAGAAGACTCAAAGGAAAAAACACCCACTGTTTTCACCCTCTGTGCTCAAGGAACCCAGGGACCCACTGGAGTTTGCAGCCACACTGACTGGGACTCCACTGATCTGAGTACCTTGAGTTTAGACAAGCCTCTCCAAGTGTTAGTGTGCACATTTGAGAAATGATGGTAATGGTAATATCTGTCTCAAACACAGTGCAAGGAGAAAGAAAGGGGAGGCATTTATGTGAATGTCTTCATAAACCGTTAGAGCTCTCGATCAATATTGTTTCCAAATTCCTTTTCCTTGAACTCCAGACAGGACTTTCTTGTTGACCAACATGATGCTATGTAACAACCAACCAACCAAACCAACCCTTTTAGAAAAATACCCCAAAGAGCCCGTGAGTATACTCTCTCTGTCTTTACACGAGTCTGAAACCACCGCGGGCACAATGAATAAGAACTCAACCAGTAACCAAGAGCTCCGCAGTTTGAACCCACCACCCGCTCTGTGGGAGCGAGAGGTGGCAGTCTGCTCCTGTAAACATTTACCTTCTTGGAAATCTTTGCCGCTGGGTCACTATGAGCTGGAATCGACTCACTGGCAATAGCGTCCTGTTTCTGAGCAATCCTTTTTTTTTAAATTAAATAATCACTTTATTAGGGGCTCATACAACTCATCACAATCTGTACATACGTCATCTGTGTCCAGCACTTTAGTACATACGTTGACTTCATCATTCTTACGACACCGCTTTCCACTTGAGCCCCTGGTGTCAGCTCATTTTTCTCCCTTCCTCCTCGCTCCCCCCTCCCCCTGAACCCCTGATAATTTATAATTTATTATTATTTTATCATATTTTACCCCATCCAACGTCTCCCTCACCCACTTCTCCATTGTCCGTCCCCCAGGGATGAGGCCACATGTAGACCTTGTCCTCTGTTCCCCCTTTCTCCCTCTCCTTCCCTCTACCCTCCCACCATCGCCACTCTGAGCAATCCTTTTAACGTCTCCAAGCCTCCATTTAAAGCAGGAAAGAAGTATACTTTGTCCTCAGTGCCATTATTAAAAGCGAGTGACAAAATGTTGGGATTGCGCTGATCTTCAAGTTCCTTGGGAGGAAATACATGAAAAGATCCCAAAGCACGGTTTTGAGTCTGACCTTATAATGGGCCAGAGAGATGTAGTCGGGTGGTCGTCGCCATTTTACATGGACATCTAACTTCTGATGTCAAAGTCTTGTAGCATGCCTACATGCTCAGTGTCACAACGGTAAGTCCTAAAGGATTGCGACAGAATATAGAACCCTTTCTTAAACAAACATATCAAAATAGGAAACCATTGTTCCGGAAAGATCACCCACCTGTTCTAGGAGAGTCTGAGAGAACTCTCAGAGGACTAGATTCACAGTGTGTCGAATGGCAGTGCGGGCATCCTCCAGCCTCAGCCTGTGTGCCTTCTCAGTGTTCTGTGAGTCTGGGGAGCAGAATGAAGTCTGAAAGGGCAAGATCGGGGCTGATGGGACCAGTTTCCCACTGGGATGTTCCTGGGACAGCCCTTGCTTGTCCTCAAAGAAGGAGCAGGTGCCATGACGGAGGCAACAATTGTCCGCTACAATTTTCCTGGAGTTTTGTTTTTTCGTCAGATGCAATTTCCAGTTTTCTTAAAACTTCTTCATGACAAGCCAATGTGGTTGTCTTGTGTCCAAGAAAATGTGTCAACACGAGCCCTTTGGAATTCCAAGAAATAGCCCCCGTCCAGAACTTTCTGAGTTGTGGTGGCCCAGCAGGGTACTCTTGGAAACCACTGTTTTGATTGTTTTTTTCTTGCTGTTGTTTGCTTATTTTTTAAGGAACCCTAAATCATAAGACAAGGAAACCTGGGGCTCAACATACTAGCACAACTTCCCAAAAGCCCCATGTCTAGTAAACACAAATTCTATGCTTCCTGCTGTTCCAGGGTACGTTTCCATTCTCTGTGAGCAGGACAAAGAGCCCGAACCTTTGTCCCACAGGATGAGACCAAAGCCCAGCAGCAGGTAAGATTATGTGTGGGTAAGCCTGTTGTTGTTGTTGTTTGCCCTGTTGTTGACTCCAGCAGTATTGGCGATCGTTTTTACGGGATGAGTTATAACTTTTCTACTCGAGTACCCACACTGACACTACTCGTGACGATGCGTCCACTGGAGTCCCAGGATGGCGCACAGGGTGAATGTGATGGGTTGCTGAGGGTCTGGAAGTTTGGATGCTCAAGCCCACGTGGAGGTACGTGGGAGGAGAAAAGCCTGATGGTGATGGACTTCTGAAAAGGACCGGCCACTGAGAACCCACAGTCCTGCTCGGACATAGCTGGAGCCGTCGGGAATCTCGGTGGTGGACTCGACAGCTGGTAGGAGAAGGTTCCCACTCATGCTCTTGCACAGAGGGAGTTGCATTTTGATGTCTGCATGATTTGGGGTGTTGTTTTTTTTCCTTCCACCATCGCCCTAGCTAGAAATTTCACAACGTTCACAGCAAGACTTCCTCGTGTGTCTGTGAGCAGTCCACTGAGTCATTATAACGCCTGCATGCCCCAGGAAGAGCTTGGGCCCAGGTCTCCATGGTGCTTGTGCCTGGTTGAAAATCAAAGACTGAAGCCCATTTTTAAGTATACATTATTCTGCCAGTCTGTGGTTTTTCCCTTTTATTGGGTACCAAAGGTCGCTGTGCGAAATGTCTCTATCATGGACCATTTGCCCTTCCCACAAACGCTTCCCACGTTGGTTGCGCTCCTCGCCATATTGCACAACCATCCCTATCACTCGTTTTCAATCCCCCCGCCCTTGCCTTACAACTTCCTGGGATGCCTGAAGTCCTACGGACACTGTGGGGAGGGACTGCAAGGACCAGCCTCTTCCGGACACCATACTGTGGAAGAGTGACATCAAGTGGGAACACTCCTTTCCCCACGGAGAAAGACACACCCATAGCACCAACACCCTCCCTGCCCACCGTCAGGGCAGGCTCGCACCCGTCGGTGCAAAGGTCACCCCTCCCAGATAGGAAATAAACAGCAGAGGGGAAGCCTTGTCTTCTGGGCCAGCCCCGTGCGACAGCAGCATGTTCAAACACCCTACTTTTATTACGAATGATAATAGGAGAAATAATGAGCAAGAATTGCTTTCATGAAGTGAATCTGTAAAATGGACTTTACAACACGTTCCAAGACTGTCAAGAGGCCCGGTAGGCGCTGGGATGGTGTTGGGGCATGTGCGGCGAGTCATTATAAGGACGTTTCCGCCCAATTACTAGGTTCTCGACAGCAGGTTAGGACGCATCTTATAAATATGTAATAGCATAAATGGACTTTCTGTTTATCAACTACTACCATGTAAGCGTGTGTTTCCCGCCTATAAACTCTCATTTTTAATAAGTGCATTTTAGAAATGATATCATAATTGTAGTCATTAAAAACCAAGATATATAACCTTCACTCGCTATTTTCCTCAATCTTGCAGCAAATAGAGAACTCATAGATTTCTTATCGCTGTTACCGTAACCACCTCCTGGGCCAAACACAGGGCTCTAAACATGTTCAACCCACCCTTTGTGAATGAACACTGGCAGGAACAGATACTACCACGGCCCTCTAGGCCAATTCCATCCGTCCTTGCTTGTACCCACGCCGTTCTAGCAGAACAGCGGCAGTCATTGTGGGCTGGGAGCATGCTGTGTGAGTAAGATACACCCACTCCTGGATTAAAATCCAGTGTGTTTGGCTAAGTGGGACACACTGATTTTTGTGTGCTACTGTATTTCACACCCTTCTCCCTCAAAAGCTCACTGCCCTCAAGTCATTTCAGACTCATAACGACCCTATCAGACAGGGTGGAGCTCCCCTCCGGAATTTCAAGAGTAGGAAGCCTCCTCTTTCTCCCACCAAGGGCTGCATGGGCTCAAACTGCCAACGTGGGGATTAGCAGCACAATGCAAGACCACTAGGCCACGAGGGCTGCTATTTCACTCACTCATTGAGTCCATGCCAACTCATTGTGACCCCATAGGGGAGGGCAGAACTGCCTCTATGAGTTTCTGAGACTGTAACTCTTTAAGGGAGTAGAAAGCCGCCTCTTTCTCCCACAGAGGCACTGCTGGTTTGGAACTGTTGACCTTGGAGTTAGCACCCCAATGTGTAACACCCCACCCCGCCAGGACTTTATTTAACGCCAGGATCGAGACATTTTTACATCTCCTCTCTCTGTTCCTCAGAACTAATTCAGCAGTCACCGTGTCATAATCATTACTTTCTTGGCTCACTCTTAGTTCTGAATTCAAGAGAATATTAAATAGAAAGCTGTTCTCCAGATTTAGTAAAACATTTCATGTTCGACATGCCATGAGCCTTGTTTGCCCAAACAAAATCGTCTACCTTGTTAGATTTTAAACACAGATCACAACTCGAAACCCTTATGTAAAGCAACAGAATTGAAGCAACTCACATTCGAATTCTTTGTCTTCGCAATCCCAATGCTATCAGGATTTCTTTCGGATCAATAGTTCCAGTGCAGGACTATGTGGCGCCACCAGGCTTGACGACAACGTGCACAGTTCCCGGAAGAGAGGTGGATGACTGAGAGCCGTCCTGGTGGCAGGTGGGACGGGCGTGGGGAGACGGTTGGGTCTGGCTGTGTGGGGTGATGGACTGGGGAGGAAGGGAGGGGAGTCCTCTGAATTAATTGCCATGACAGAATAGCAAACCAAACCTCCTGTCATCAATTCCAATTCACAGTGACCTGAGGGTTTCCCACACTCTAAATCGTTAGGGACACTCATCTTTGCCCCACAGAGTGGCCAGGGGGTGGGGGTGGGGTTGACCTGCTGGCCTTGAAGTTGACAGCCCACCCCTTCGCCCACAGTGAAACCAGAGCTTCTACGAGAGGATGCAATGCTGATTCCAAACAAATAACAAAGATGTGTTCATTTGAAGCACACGAGGGGGGTTTCAAAAGATCCTGAAACAATGTCACAATCCTGTAATTCCATTTTCCATGAGCTTTTTGACCCCCTTTTGCGGACATACTTACACAAAACTGTTGTGCTATTGTCCAGTCTGGCTCACAGAGCAGATCCACATATCTAAAGATATAGATGTATATAATAGGTTAGGCTCCATATGTAAGAAAGTCGGCCCCTTAGGGTTTCCAAGGCGGCAAATCTAAATCTAGATGCATTTGTTGTTGTTGTTGTTGATGTTAGGTGCCGTCGAGTTCATTCAAACTCCTAGTGACGTCACGTCCCGCAGAACAAAACACGGGCCAATCCTGTTCATCTTCACAACTGTTGACACGGATCAAATGGCTGACTGTGAGGTTTCTTGACTTCGCACGATGAAAGAATTCACTTTGTAATTTGGATTACAAAACAGGACAAGTTTCAGGTTTTACTGTCTCAGAGGGGTTCACAACTGGGCCCAAACAACCACGTGGAAAAGAGCACCCACATGTGCGGATGTGGAGGGCGGGGAGGGGGCTCCAGGGGGCCAGAAGCCCAAGAACCCTAGAGGCTGAGAGCATGTGGCCCAGAGGCTGTGAGCCCTGAGGATGCACAGAGGGGCGCATGTGCGTCCACTCAGGGGAGGGAGACCCGCCCCCTCTACCTTCCTTTGACCAGGAGCAGGGTAAGAGAGTGTCCCAGAGTGCGCTACCTGCCTTTATTCTAGCCCACCCCCTGGCTGGGGGATGGCGTGGTTGATGGTATTTGAGGTAGTTAGTTTATTGTGTCAACCTGGCCAATAAACACACGTGGGGTTACTTGAAGGGCAGAGGGATAAGTGGCTCAGCGAGTCTCACCTTTCTAGTTCTCGGATCTTTTGCTTTTTGATGGTGGGACCAGGGTGCAGCTGCCTTAGCCAGTTCCCCGCTTCAGCTAGCAAAGTTCACTTCCTGCAAGATATCCCTGAGGAGAAGCCACATGGACCTACCCCAATGCAGCCCTGGGTGCTGGAGCACCTGTGTGGAGACCCCTGCCAGCGCTGAGCTGCGCTGAGATGCTTACACATTCACCGACTCGGCTTTCCTCCTGCAGTCGGCACCATTGCGTGTGTTTTGTGAGATGGAGGAGGACTTTGTGGACTGGTGTTGGACATATGGGTTAAGTGGGTAATGTTGGACTTGTGGGCTTGGGCAGCACTGGGTTGGGATGTTTTCTTGATGCACACTTAACCTTTATATAAAACTCTCTCTTATACATGTGGATTTGTTTCTGCGGATTTGTTTCTTTAAAGCACCCAGACTAACATAGTATTGGTTGACCCCATTGGCTGAGTTAGGCTCACCTGGGTGATGTCATGAGCCTGGACCTCATTTGGCCTGCCCAGGTGTACCTCCCACCTGGCTCGGGAGCTTGAGGATGAGCATACTCAGGCTGGGGTCTTCATAGGTGTCTAATGTTTGCCTGATTTCTTTCCAACCTCCTCTATAGGGGCCTTTTGCAGGCATGGGAGGGACAACCCCCTGTCCCTAAGCTAGCTGCCTGACATGACCTTGAAGTTAGCAGTCCAACATGTACTCACTACCCCACCAGGGCTGCATGTACATATGGAGCTCAACCTATTTTATGCATGTATGTATGTATGCATGTGTGCATGAATGTATGTATGTATATGTGCATGTGTATTTATGCATGCGTGTATGTGTGTATGCATGCATGTATGTATATTGTTAAGTGCTATGGGGTTGGTTCAGACTCATGACAGACTACTGCCCAATCCTGACCATCTTCACAATTATCGTTACATTTGAACCCACTGTTCCAGTCGCTAAGGAGCCCTGGTGGCATAGTGGTTACACATTGGTCTGCTAACCTCAAGGTTAGTAGTTCGAAACCTCCCGCTGCTCCTTAGGAGAAAGATGAGGCTTTCTACTCCTGTAAAGAGTTACGGTCTTGGAAACTCAAAGGGGCAGGTTTACGTGTCCGATAGAGCCACTATGAGGTGCCATGAACTCGATGGCAGTGAGTTTGATTCGGTGAGTGGCAGCCACTGTGTCAAAACCGCTCTTTGACGGCTTTTCTTTTTCAGTGACCCCTTTCTTTTCCACGCCTGGCGTCCTTTGTCAGGGACAGCCGCGCCTCATCACATGCCCAAAGTACAGGGGACTAGGTTTCCCCAAACTCACATCAAAGGGGCACCCCGGCCGCCCTTCTGCTGGCGCTCCTTGCTCGCTATCCAGCTTCCCCAAGCGTAGGTGATTACAGAAAAGCACCAGGTCGTGGGTCAGGCACGCTTCAGTCCTAAGGGACATCTTTGCACCTCAACACTGTGAAGGCATCTTTTTGCAGCAGGTCAGCTCAATGTCAATCGTTCGATTTCCTGACTTCGGCTTCCATGCGTTTTGTGTATGAATGTGTGTGTGTGTATGCATACGTACATGAGAATACGTCCGAAGGTACGACTACAAAACCATAGCACCCTGATTAAACATTATCAGCATGGGAAGCTACTGTGTGTTGGCATAGCCTCCCTCCACCCAGGTCTGCACCCTGCTGAAGGTAGTGCTTCCAGCCCTGTCACCTGTCCACCAGGCACCCGCTCTCCTCAATTGACACGGCAAGTCAGAACCACAGTGGTGGCAGGTTCCAAGACGCAAAGCCTCTTCGTTTGCGTTGAGTTTGGGCAACAACAAACAAACAAAAAGCAAGAGGCAAGATCAGGGCTGGAGGGCGGATGGGGGAAGGCTTCCCAGTGAAAATCTCTACTGGAACTCTTATAGAATAGCCTTGTACACTCAAAAAAGAGGCAGGTACATTTTTCAGGGTGATTAAAAAAATCCTTTAAAAAATCATTTTATTGGGGGTTCATACAACTCTTATTACAATCCATACATACATTATATACACTAATTTTTAAAGTTAAACTGGAAAATTAAAAGTATTTTTTTCAAGGCATCTGATATTTTCTAGATTTTACAGGACTCTTTCTTTCTCTTTTTTATCATTTTATTAGGGGCTCATATGACTCTTATCACAATCCATACACACATCAATTGTGCAAAGCATATTTGTACATTCATTGCCCTCATCATTCTCAAAACATTTGCTCTCCACCTAAGCCCCTGGCATCAGCTCCTCATTTTTTCCACTCCCTCCCCACTCTCTCCTCCCTCATGAATAAGTTATTCCCTCCTCCCTCATAATAAATTATTATTATAAATAATAATTTATAAATTATTATTTTGTCATATCTTGTAAACAATTCTAAAAAAATTCTTGAGTCCCACTTTCCTGATCTTTTTGCCACCAGTGCAATTTTTGATTTTCTTAAAACATCTTTCTAACAAGCCCCTATAATCTATAATCATCCTGTGTCCTTTGAAAAAAGTCATCAAAATGATTTACCTCTAGAATCCCCCCAAAACAAACAGTTGCCATAAGCTTCTGGGCTGACCTTTCTCTTCCTTGAATGAATGAATGAATGAATGATGATTTTATCGGCACATACTTCACAAATCATACAATTCAAGAGTTCAATCATATTCTCCACTGTGACTTTAATTGGCCTAGCAGATTCTCTTGAAAACCACGGTTTTGATTGGGCTTTTTTTTAAGGCACCCTAATGAGACTAAATAGGAATCAGGTTGTCATGATGGGTTACGCATTGGGCTGCTAACCACAAGGTCAGCAGTTGAAAACCACCAGCTGCGCCCTGGAGAAAAGACGAGGCTTTCCGCTGTAAAGATTTGTAGTCTCTGCAACCAGAGGCAGCCCTCCTCTGTCCTCTCGGGTCTCCACGAAGCAGAATTGACTCGATGGCAAAGAGTCTGAGTTGAATGAGACTCAGTGCATTTTAAGATAGGCTGTGCTACAATTTGTCACCCACTGAATGCTGAGACTTGATTCCACACATTCTGTGTGGAATAACTGTGTGCATGTATGAACTGGATGCCCGGTAGCAATACTGTTTGAACCACACATATATGTGCACATGAGTAATATAAATAGATGTGTAATAGCAATAACATAAAATAAAATGAACTTAGACATGTATGTTATATCTTTATGTATGCACATTTAATGTGTATCTATATATGTGTACATACACAATTCAAATTCAATAGTAGTTGCAGCAACTATATAGATTTTTTATCAGTATGAGGGTGGGGGGGGGTGGAGTATTTCATCACTGATTTTGTTTAGAATCGCTAGTGCCTGGTGATAATGAAAGGAGCCCTTACAAATCCAGGCAGATTTGTAAGATAGACTTGGGGTCATGATAGTGGGGGGAGGGGGGAGGAAGCATTAAAGAACTAGAGGAAGGTTGTGTGTTTTGTCAGTGCTGTACTGCACCCTGACTGTCTCATTTCTTCCTGTGGCCCTTCTGAGAGGGGTGTCCAATTGACCACTGATGGGCTTTGACTAGACCAGAACATGTACACTGGTACAGATAAGAGCTTGCAACACAGGGAATCCAGGACAGATAAACCCCTCAGGGCCAATAAGGGGAGCAGTGATACTAGGAGGGTAAGGGAAGGGGGCGGGGACTAAAGGAGGAACTGATCACAATAATCAACGTATGGTCCCCCCTCCCAGGGGGATGGACAGCAGAAAAATGGGTGAAGGGAGACAATGATCAGTGTAAGACATAAAGAAAAAAAGAATAAACTTTCAAGGGGACATGGGGGAGGGAGGGGAAAATAAGGAGCTGATACCAAGGGCTCAAGTAGAAAGAAAATGTTTTGAAAAAGATGATGGCAATGTATGTACAAATGTGCTTGACACGATGGATATAAGTGTGGATTGTGATCAGAGCTGTAAGAGCCTCCAATAAATTAAATTTTTTTTAAAAAAAGGAGCCCTGGTGACATGGAAGGGTTTACGTGTTAGGCTGCTAGCTGCAAGGTCAGCAGTTTGAAACCACCAGCTGCTCTGAGGGAGAAAGAGGAGGCTTTCTACTGCCATCCAGACGTCTGGGAAACCCACAGGGGCAGGTCTTCCCTGCCCTCTAGCGCCGCCAGGAGTGGGAATGAACTTGACGGTGCTGACTTTGAGTTGGTGATGAGAAGAGGTCGACCAGCTGCGTGTCATTCCTGATTTCAAACTCCCTGTCAGCTGAGTCCTCTCGGTTTGGCTTATGGACAAGTCATGATTCCCTTAACGTCCACTGTTGTGAGGCTTGGAGGCAGCTCTGCTGGGAGATTCAGGAGCCAGCGAGCACAGCGTGATCTAGTAGAGACAGGGCTGGGTCCCCAGTGGGAAGGGCATGCTTCTCAGCACAGCCTGTCTGCCTCTCGTGCTGGTCCCCTGCACCGCTCCGTCAGATGCCGGTCTGAGTCTTCAGAGATGAGGCAGCAGCAGAAGGGACTGCTGATGAAACACACCGCGGGATCGTGGCAGAGGACAACTATCTAGGTGTCCTGGCACAGGTTGGCTGTGCCAGGCTGGGTGACTTTGGGAAGTAGATTCACCAGGCTTTTCTTCCTCATTGATTTAGTCTTAAAAAACTCCACTGGAACGTGTTGCGTATGATAGCAACACACAAGCCTATAGTGCTGGACGGGTGGTGCCTTGGCCAATAATCAGTCTGACTCACCCGCATGGGAGGTGAGAACACTACCTTTGAACTACAGGTATCCTGTGCTGGTCCTTACCAACCCAAGCAGTGACAGGGACTGCGGCGCCCTGTCATTATAGAATGCCTTGGAGCTCAGGAACCTTTACTCTCCCTACAGGACTCGGCATCCAGCAGAGGGTGACAAGCACAAGCCTAGAGGGTGTTAAGGCAGAGCCCGGGTATTGGTGACCACAGTCGGACCCCACAGGCTCTCCAGGCGTCCATCATTAATTGCAGAATTACTAGATGAGAGTCAGTGGTCTTGTAGTTAAACGAGAACTTTCCCAAACATTATACTTTCAGTTTCCCAATAACTCCCTGGTGTGGATATCCTCATTATGAGTCCCATTTTATGCTGAGAAACTGAACTCCAGGGAGGATCGTCAAGTTATCTAGAATCCCAGCGGTAGAACTGAATGCTCGTGTTCCCAGTAAGTTAGCTTCTTCAAGCTGAGGAGGCTCAGAGACAGCCCCTTTAGGAAGCATGCGGGTGGTAAGGGTGACCTAGGGGGTACCTGCCAACATATTTGTGATGTTTGGAGTGCTGCACTGGATCCTGGAATCAGAGAGCTCCCTCTTTATTCCCAGATGGAGGGATTTTAAGTCCGCATTTTCCCCAGTGACACTGCAGCTTTGAGCAACCCGGCAACGCAGAAACGAAGAAATGTGCACCAGAAATCCTGCCATTACATAGCTGGTAAATATGTGGCTTCAGATGCCAGGAGTGAAAAACTACAGCTTCTCTCTTCATTTTTTAAAGATTGGGGTCTAACTTCGTAACGTGCAAGGATCATCAGGGTTTACACAGCAGGCTGCGCCCTTCCTGCCAGCCCCCTGCGGGCGGAGTTCCAGAACATCTCCAGCCCGTCCGCCCCCTCCCAGAAGTTGCCGCCTCTCCAGGGGTAACCACCGACCGATTCGACCGCAAGAGATCCATTAGAAGCTTCTTTTTCTTTTCTGTCTGCATGTGGGATGGAAAACGGTTGATCTGATAGAGTGTTCTTTTCATGCAACCCACCACTGATCCTTGTCGTCAACTGGTGAATTGGTTAGTTTATTGTGCCAACCTGGCCGATAAACACATGTGGGGTTAATTGAAGGGTGGAGAGATAAATGGCTTGGTGAGCCTCGCCTTTAGAGTTCTCGGGTCTCTTGCTTTGTGATAATTGGACCAGGGTGAAGCTACCTTGGCCAGTTCCCTCCTTCAGCTGGCAAGGCCCACTTCCTGCAGGACATCCCGGAGGAGAAGCCACATGGACCTACCCCGATGCAGCCCTGGGTGCTGGAGCAGCCCTGCTAGTGCTGAGATGCTTACATGCTCACTGACTCGGCTTTCCTCCTGCAGTCGGCGTCATTGTGTGTGTTTTGTGAGATGGAGAAGGACTGTGTGGATTGGTGTTGGACATATGGGTTAATGTTGGACTTGGGCTTGGGCAGCACTGGGTTGGGATGTTTTCTTGATGTGCACTTAACCTTTATATAAAACTCTCGTACATGAGTTTCTGTGGATTTGTTTCTCTAAAGTACCCAGATTAACACAACTGGGCAATGTTGCCTGAGAACTATGTGTTTTCTGTCCACTCCTGAAGGCGCTTTCCCCAGGTAGCCAGGCAGCTGCACCCCCCTTTCCATGCGTGTACAACCACTCGCAGAGAAGACTCAACAGATCAAGAAGGCACTTCTCCCAGGGGGCAGTGTGAGTGGGTTACACATGTTATGATAATTCCTCAGAAGGCAGCATCAAACCACAGGGCAGGGTGCAGAATGGGTCACCAAGGCGGTACCGTGCATCCTAAAGCATCCTCTAGTCTAGCCAGACCCTGCAGTTCCTGCTTCTTCAAGATTGTTGCACAGTGATCATTTTCCAAAATTACCCAGTTCCTAAAGCCGAACCATCTCCACTGAGGTGCTTACCGAGTTTGAGGCAAAAGTTACCCCAGGGAACCAGTTCCTTCAAGATTCAAACGGACACCAAGGGACCTGGCTGCATGACCCCGATTCCATAAACCCCAGAAATCTAGATTCAGGGAGAAGCAAAGTGATTTTGTCGGGATGCAATGCCATCAATAAGCCCTTTGGCCAATGATGAAGGATTTTATCCAGCAAGTATTTACGGAGTACTTTCTACGTGCTAGGAGTCCTAATGGTGCCCTGGGCTTTGTTTTGCGCTGCTGACTGGAAGGTCAGTAGTTCGACCCCACCAGGCACTCTTTGGGAGAAAGAGCAGGCTGTCTGCTCCAAGAAAGTTTAGAGTCTTGGAAACTCTAAACCCATAGGGGTGCTCTGGGTTGGGCTTGGCTGGACGACATGGAGTGTGGTTAGGATTGTGCTTGGTTGCCATCAAGTTGGTTCCAATGTATCATGATCCTGTGCACAGCACAATGACCCCCTGGCTGGCCCTGCCCCCTCCTCACAAGCGTTCCTGTGCTTGAGCCTATTGCTGCAGCCCCTGGGGCAGTGCATCCTGCTCAGGGCCTTGCTCTTCTCCACTGCCCATAGACTCTCCCAAGCGTGATGTCCTTCTGCAGGGACTGGTGTCTCCTGACCACCCGTCCAAAGCATGTAAGACAAAGTCTCGCCACCCTCGCCTCTAAGACAGTGGGTGTTGTTATGCACTAAACACAAGACAGGATGCTGAGGCCACCCTAGGGAGCAAAACAAAGTCCTAGCTCTCTTGGAGTTAACATTCAGGATGTGGTCTGGGGAGACAGACAGCAAACAGGTCAAAGTGTGTCCTTTTTAAGGACATGGCAGTTGGGCTCAGACCTGACTTAGGAGACTGGTGTAGACAAAGGCTCTGAGGCAGGAAGAAGCTTGGTGGATGCTTTGAGCAAATTATGTCATTTCTAGAATAAGATACTTGAACGGTATTATGGCATAGGATGATAAGAACGTATTAACTGAAAACCTTCCGTCGGTAGGTGACACTTCCTGCTGAAATCTTGAAGCCTTTGCTGACGAGGATCAAGGACTGCAGCCTTCAGTACAGACTGCAACTCAATGTAAAGCACCCAGAATCCTCCACTGGACCGGTAGACAACATGATGGATGAATGGAGACAAGCTGGAGGTTTTCAAAATTTCATTCTTCTTGAATCCATAACCAATGCACAGAGGAGCAGCAGTCAAGAAATGAAACCACGTGTCACATTGGACAAAAGCGTTGAAGGGCAAGGATTTTCATGGTGAGAGCACCTGACCCGAGTCATGTACTTTCACGGATCTCAAATGCACCTGGGAGCTGGATGGCGACCAAAGAAGACTGGACTGGAGCAGCATTGACCTTGAATGACGGGCTGGTGAGGAATACGGAAAATAGCACGGCGTGCCAGAAGGACAAACAAATCTCTTTGCAGGAAGGACAACCAGAGTGCTCTTGAGAGGGGAGGCTGGCGAGCCCTCCGGCCGGGTGCTCTGGATACGTTGTTAGCAGAGTCCAGTCCCTGTGATGGGGGATAACGGAGCTCATGGTAACCTTTCAGGTGAGTTAACCACAGTGGCGTCCCTGGATTTTAATCTGAAAGCCTCTGATGCTCAGGAATTGTCTAGGGGTTTGTCTGGAGTGCGCAACGTTGGGTGATTTCCTCCCCTCTGTGCAAAGTAATGCCTGTTCTCTTTTCCCTCTTTAAAGCCTCCAGAGCAAGCCTCTGGTTCCCACACACAAGAAAAAACCCCTAACCTTGCCTTGGCACCAAACCGCTGGACAAAATGTTTTCAGAGATCTTATCTTATTTGATCCTGGCAACTCTCTAAAGGAGGCAGGACAGGTTTTATTTTTCCAGAGAGTGCTCCGTCTCTAGCTGTCTCATGTCATCTTAGCTGTGTCTCCCTGGCAAAGAAGCCTTCGAGTTTTGGGCTGATCCTCGTAGGCTAACTTCCTCTAACTCCCAAAACAGCAAAACCAAACCAAACCGAAACCACTGACCTTGGAGTTGACCATTGCCTCTGACGCCTCCTGCCTCGGTGGAGGGTTTCCCAGGCTGTACAAGAGCAGGCAGCCTCATCTTGCTCTCAAGGAGTGGCTGGTGGATTCGAATCATCCACCTTGTAGTTATCACTCCAATGCTGGTGTGCTGTTGATGTTAGACTGCTAACCCCAAGGTTGGTGGTTCAAGCCTGCCAGCAGCTTCCCAGGGAAAAACCAAGGCTGTCTGCTCCTATAAGGATAGGTAGCCTAGGAAACCTCCTATAGGATCGCTGTGCGTCCGAGTCAACTCAATGGCAGTGACTCTCTAACTAGGGTGGTGGTCAAAAGCTTCGGCAAACACTCCCTCATTCCAGCTCTGATTAGCCACTTACCAAGGACCCCAGGTGGCACAAAAGCAAATGGGCTGTGCTTGACCACTCTGAAAGGTTGGGTGTTGGGACCCACCCAGTGGTGTCACAGGAAAAGATCAGACAACCCACTTCCCTTGAGATCACAGCCAAGGACACCTACCAACCCGCCGTACTCTCGGCACATGGGGTTGCCATGAGTCAGGCTCAGCAGCTTGTCAGGAAAGCCCTGCTGTGATCGGCAGCCCTCTCGCTGTCACTGTGGCCCGGTCCTCCGCTTCTACCATCAGAGGAGATCTGGAGCCCCTTCTCTGACACCCTATGGTCGCCTGATGGTTGCCTCCATCAACCCTGGTGGATTGTTCCAGCAGCATCGGGTCTTAGGACCCTGTAGATCGAGTTGGACACGTGGGAATCTGAGGCCTCGTGGGACGGGGCCCTGAGTGGGAGAAACACCGTAGGCCTGTCCTATTGAGGTCCTGACAAATTCAGTGTCCTGTCACCAGGGGTGTTCTTCCATGTTCCTCGGGATGTCACGGCAGATTCCCCCAGCAACCCGGACCAGTGGTTAGGACGCGGCATACATTCAATGCCAGTAGTACCATACAAGCCAGGATGACTTGGCCAGGGAACTGAAATGACCTAGATTCCTCCTTGTGTGGGGGTGCGCAGTGAGGAGACTGAGGGGAGACGAAGCGTCATGGGAGACAATGGGGGAGAGGAGTTTCCCGGCGCGGACACTGAGAGAAGGGCAATGAAGCTTAAGGTTTTGGCTGGTCTCTGCCCTGGGCAGCCTCTGTCGGAGGGCTACACGATGCAAGAGCACGAGAGACTCCGGAGTCTGAAACAGAGTCTCATTTCTAATCTCTGCTGTTCCACCGACTGACAGGAGGTGGGGGACTGCCTGTGTCTGAGCCTCAGTTCCCCTGTCTGCGAACCAGAGAACAGAATCATGGGATCGTTTGCTGATGGCTTGGGCAGCTTCTTCTCTATCATTTGGGTTGTGCCTCCCGAGCTTCCAGCCAGAGTTGGGGTTTGGAGCAAACAGGCTTAGGAGCACGTGGCCCTCCAACAAGCTTTCCGACCTTGCTGAGCTTCTTTCAGGGACTCACACACCTGTGAATTGCATTACCATTAAAATCCAGAAAGTGTGAACATCAAGGGAAAACATGCAGGAGACAATATAACTGCGGCCTTGCCTGTCTCAAAATCCTGCGGCAAACAAACTCACGAGAGATGTTCAACTGGACCAGCTGGCTTCTACAACCACTGCAGTGGCTCAGCTGGGCGGCAGGAGGAACCGGTGACGGCCCTCACCCCCACCTCTCTAGGACCACACCCACAGCTCCCCAGAGCCAAGATGAAGGAGGGGAGACAGGGTCACTTGTACAAAAGGGTATATAACACAATTCCTTTCAACGTGTTGTCGTATGAACTGCCTTAGAGGTGGTCTCCAACGCGTGACCGCCCATGTGCAACCGATAACAACACGGTCTTATCCTGTGTCGTCGCCACCATCCCATGCTGGTTTGTAATCCACAGGATTTTCACCAGCTGATTTTCGGGAGTTGACCACAGGCCTCTCTTCCCAGTCTGTCTTCATCTGGAAGCTCTGCCGAACCCTGTTCGATATCCTAGCCACATGCAAACCAGCACACACACACACACTGGCTGGTAGCTTTGCGGGGTGTCTTAGCTGGGAATTTGAAACGGAAACTCCCACATGGTAGGTGAGAATTCTACCACGGAACCTTCAAATGCACATTGTCAAATGATCTCATTTCCTTTCTTAATCTTTTTTTTTTTTAGTACTGGTTTTTGTTTGCTTGTTTGCCATGTGATTGTGTCCCTCTGCAGGGATACAGTCATCTTAATGCTTCTGAAGTACCCAGAGGTTGTTGTCCCTGGGGTGGATTCACCTTCAGCTACTTCAGATGAGGGCAAAGTCCTTTTTGTGCGGGGGCTGGGGGGGGCGTGAGTAGACCAGAGATGGGTGCTGACAGCAGAAAGAAGGGGCTTGGGGATTCAGGGCTGCTCTAACAGAAACACCACAAGTGGGTGGGTGGCTTTAATCAACAGAAGTCCATTCTCTCACCTGTCGGAGGTTAGATGTACCGGCTCAAGGTAGGGGCTTTCTCTGTTTTCTCTTGGGGAAGGTCTTTGTTACCAATCTTCTTTTGGTTCCAGGCAGTTCTCAGAGTGGGGACTCATTCCTCTTTCTTGGTGGTCATAGGTCCTTTTGGCCGCTACTCATTAGTTTAATCTCTTTTATACCTCAAAGGAGCTTGGCTCAAGCTGTGACGGAATCCTGGAGCCTGCAGTCCTGCCTCATTGACCTAACTGCTACTCACCCTGCTTCCGTAACATCGGTGTTGTCAAGTGCCCTGGAGTTGGGTCTGACGCCTACTGACCTTCTGTACAACACAGTGAAACACAGGCTGGTCCCGCACCGTCGGCACAATGGTTCTTACGTTTAAGCCCATGGTGGCAGCCACCATGCCCTCCACTTTACCAAGCACGATGCTCTTCTGATAGCATGCCCCATGTACACGAGATGAAGTCTCACCATCCTTGCTTCTAAGGAGCATTCTGGTTGTTCTTTTTCCAAGACAGAGCTATTGTTGTTTTGGTAGTCCGTGGTACTTTCAGTACTGCTCACCAACACCATCGTTTAATTGCACCGATTCGGCTTCAGTCTTCATTAGCCAATGTCCAACTTCACATGCATCTGAGGCAATGTGCACCTTCTTCCACAAAGTAACTTCCTTGCTTTTCAACACCTTAAAGGGTCTTGTGCAGCAGATTTACCTAATGCAAGGTGTCATTTAATCTCTTAATTGCTGTTTCCATGAAACATTGATTGTGGTCCCAAGCAAGATGAAAGCCCTGACAACTTCAACCGTTTCTCCATTGATCAGGATATTACTATGGGTTCAGTTGGGGAGATTTTTGTTTTCTTCATATTGGTTGGTGATCCATACTCAAGGCTACAATCCTTGATCTTCATCAGCAAGTACTTCAAGTCCTCCTCACTTTCAGCAAGCAAGGTTGTGCCACCTGCACATTGCAGGTTGTTAATAAGC
The DNA here is from genome assembly GCF_000313985.2 of Echinops telfairi. Classification (NCBI taxonomy): domain Eukaryota; kingdom Metazoa; phylum Chordata; class Mammalia; order Afrosoricida; family Tenrecidae; genus Echinops; species Echinops telfairi. The sequence continues at coordinate 348,228 of NW_022111383.1, forward strand.
CTTCCTCCAATTCTGATGTACATTCTTCATATAACCCAGCTTCTCTGATTATTGACTCAGCCATCATCAGATTGAATAAATATGATGAGAGGATCCAACCCTGACACACACCTTTTAGGATGTTAAGCCAACTAGTAACCCTTGTTCTTTTCTCACAACGGCCTCTTGATCCAGGTACAGGTTCTGCACGAAGTGTTCTGGAATTCCCATTCTTCTCAATTTTATCCACAGTTTGTCATGGTCCACACAGTGGAATGTCTTTACATAGTCAATGAAACACAAGTTAACATCTTTCTGGTATTCTCTGCTTTGAGCCAAGATCTGACACCACCAATGATATCCCTTGTTCCCTGCCCTCATCTGAATCTGGCCCGAACCTCTGGCAGCTCCCTCTCAATGTACTGCTGCAACCTTTGTTGGATAATCGTAAGGAAAATTCTAATAGTATGTGATATCAACGATATTGTTCTATACTTTGATCATTCTGTTGGGTCACCTTTCTTTGGAATGGGCACATATATAAATCTCTTCTGGTCAGTTGGCCAAGTAGCTACGTCTTCCACGTTTCTTGGCATTGGCGAGTGAGTTTTCAGTGTTTTATCAGCTTGTTTAAACATTTCAATTGGTATTCCATCAATTCCCTGAGTCTTGTTTGGCTAGTGCCCCAAACAGTGCAACTGGACTTCTGTCAGTACCATTGGGTCTTGCTCTACCTCTTGAAATGTTTGAATGTTGACTGGTTCTTTACGGGACAGTGACTCTCTGTCTTCTTTCCATCTTCTTTTAATGCTCCCTGTATCATTCGATAGTTTGCCCATGGAATCTTTCAATATTGCAACTCAAGGCGAGAATTGTTTCTTGAGTTCTTTCAGTTTATGATATGTGACATGTGTTCTTCCTTTTTCGTTTTCTAACTCAAGGTCTTTGCACACTTCCTTATAATATTTTAATGATAATAATAGTCATCAGATCACAGAACAGAGGAGGGTTACATAATACTGAGGCTCATGGTCTATCCAAGTTGATACATATTTTAGGGGGGGGGGGCACAATTCAATCCATGACAGGAAGCCAGACCTTCGGGTATCCCCAGATCAGGGCAGATGCCCATATTCTGACTTAGGCTTGTCCAGTTGTTTCTTTGTCCCTGTGTTAGTCTGGATACATTAGAGAAACAAATCCATGGAAGCTCGTATATAAGAGAGAGTTTTATATAAAGGGTAAGTGCACATCAAGAAAACATCCCATCCCAGTGCTGCCCAAGCCCACAAGTCCAACATTATCCCATATGGCCAACACCAATCCACAAAGTCCTCCTCCATGTCACAAAACAGATGCAATGATGCCGACTGCAGGAAGAAAGCCGAGTCAGTGAACATGTAAGCATCTCAGCGCTGGCAGGGGTCTCCACATGGGTGCTCCATGTGGCTTCTCCTCTGGGACGTCCTGCAGGAACTGAGCCCCGCCAGCTAAAGCAGGGAACTGGCCAAGGCAGCTGCACCCTTGTCCGACCATCACAAAGCAAGAGACCCGAGAACTAGAAAGGCGAGGCTCGCTGAGCCATTTATCCCTCTGATCCTTCAATTAACCCCACGTGTTTATCGGCCAGGTTGGCACAATAAACTTCAACTCTCTCAGTCCTGTAAAGCCTTGGTATGAGCTGGTAGAATTTGTGAGGCAGGGAATTGCTGATGCGCTGCCCACTGGTGGGTTTTGGTGTTGACATGGCAGAGAACAGCTGTTTTCTGATCAGACCGCTTTCCTGCATAGGCTCTCCTTTGAGATCGAGCCTGGGATGCATGGGAGAAGGACGTCTTCCCCTATGAGACACTCGACCGGAGCCCTACTTCACCGCACTATGTAGCTCACTGGGAAATAGTCAGGGAGCTGCAATTCTTGCTTTCCTGGGTCCTCCATTTTGCATTTAAATTTAGTGCTGCTCACACCAGCTGCTTGCTCAGCACGAGGAGTTTCCCTTTGCCGATGCTTATAAAAAGCAAACGCACAGAAAACGCACTGCCCTAGAGTAGAGGCTGACTCAGGGTAGGGTAGGATTGCCCCCTTTGAGTTTCTGAGACCATAACTATTATTTATTAATGAGTTATGAAAACCCTTTCTTCTGCAGAGCATCTACTGGTTTCAAACTGCTGACCTTTTAGATTGCAGCCCATCCCATCACCACAATGCCACCAGGACTCTTGAAATAGAGAAGCTCATTTCAACAGTCTGGGGGAGCAGGAGGTAGTGGAGAACGCCTTTGTGGGTGTTAAAGCATCCACATTTCACAGGAGATACGCTCCCTTGGGGAAACTACCCCTCGCCTTCAAATCAGCTTTTGAATGTGTCCTGTCAGGAAACTACGTGAAGGTTTGGATTTTGCTCTGACAAAAGCAATACCTCCTCCGTCTCATAGAAGGAGCAAGCAGGATTGATCGCATCTTCCCAGCAAAGCAGACCAGGGTGAGGGTTCTGTAAACAGCCTGAGTCGGAAATGACACGGGTTGATGGATACCCATACATTAGGTATGGAGTGGAATTTTGCACCTCTGCCCTCGCCCTCCCCTTCCATTCCCTCCCCTGCTGTTGACCATTGATACGAATCTAGGGTGTTCTCCTCCAGTAACTCAAGGGGTAGGCATGGTGGGAGAGTCCCTAGAGGAGGTTTAACCCCAGGACCCTTTCACCAGGGAGGCGAGGCATTGTCTAAACAATCTGTCACAGGAAATATTGGCCTCTGGTCTCGGTGTTCGGGAGTGCATGCGAACAGAAAATCATTCCTAAAAGGGGATGAGAAATCCCTTTTGATCTTGCCCGGGGGTTCTTTTAACCACCCTCAGGTTACCTCCCTGATGAAAATATTCTGAATGGCTGTTGCTTGCTTCCTATCTGTTTCCAGAGAAGAGGACACACCCCCTCTCCCCAGTTCTTCCACTCCAACTAAACATTGTACATGTTTGCAAATAGTTGCTTGCCTACTGACCCAGAAAATGGAACGATGTAAGCTGAGCCAAGCAACATTTTTGAACGTTAACTTCCTTTGGCTTCCATCGTGGAATGAAGGGTCAGGGCTACCCCATATCTGTGTGGACAAGCATGGTCTGCGGAGCTGAAAGGTAGTTTGGCAGTAAAAGAACAGAGACTTTGGGGTCAACCAGAACTGAGTTCAAGCCCCACCTCTACGACTTAAAAAGGTGTGTTCCTTTGGGCACATCAGTGATTGCTTGAGTCTGTTTCCTTGAGAGGTCATCATAAGCCCCTCTTTGCATGTTGGCTTTGAGGATTAAAAGCCACGAGTGTGATGTATATAATTCAGTACCAAATACGAAGCCATGGATCATGATGACACTCTTGATTAAAATTACTCATAGTGCATACCTCCAGACGTCGTTATTTCATTCCTGCTCTTCATTCATGCAAAGCTCCTAACAATAGCACTGAGATAGGTAAGGTTCATTGTGCCAGCCTGGCCAATAAACACATGTGGGGTTAATTGAAGGGCAGAGAGATAAATCGCTCCGGGTGAGCCTCGCTTTTCTAGTTCTCGGGTTTCTTGTTTTCTGATGGTTGGACTAGGGTGCAGCTGCCTTAGCCAGTTCCCTGCTTCAGCTGGCAAGGCTCACTTCCTGTGAGACATCCCTGAGGAGAAGCCGCCCTCATGCAGCCCTGGTGCTGGAGCAGCCGTGTGGAGACCCCTGCCAGCACTGAGATGCTTACACCGCCACCGAATTCAAAGACGTTTCTACCCACTGGCCTGTGACCCTCCTGCAGTCGGCATCATTGTGTGTGTTTTGTGAGTTTGTGGAGGACTTTGTATATCGGTGTCGGACACATGGGCTAAGTTGGACTTATGGGCTTGGACTGGACTAGGGTGGGATGCTTTCTGAATGTCCACTTACCCTTTATCTAAAACTCTCTCTTATACATACATGAGTTTCTGTGGATTTGTTTCTCCAGTTTACCCAGACTAACACAACCCACAAGGGGAAATGAGTAAGAGGTTCTGCCAGGGTTACTGGACTTGAATTGCCAGTCAAAACGCTAAACTGGGTGTCGTTTGTCAACAGAAGCATGGATTTGATGGTGAGGGGTAGAGAGGGCAACTCTCTGGACCAAGCTCAGGTGCACAGTTCCATTGGGGGTGCTCTGCTTTCTGCGCACGCTAATAGACTTTACGTTTTCCAGAGAGCAGTCACTCCTTCGAATTCATCCCCTGTGGAAGTTGCTTTGTCGATTGTGACAGCTTGCTCAACAAGACCAGACCCACAGACGCAGCCAGTGGGAGGGGCTGAACGCTGGGAGGGCTCGCTTGGAACTGGCTCTGGGAAGATCCCGGGGGGTTGGGGTACAGAGTGGGTCCTGGGTCCTCGACTCCTTTGGCCACTAACCTGATATGACGCTGGTGAGAGGACCCCCTTTCTGAGCCTCAGTGTCCTGGCATGAAAGAGAAAGGGGCTGATGGTGAACATACTGTGATGTTCTTCCCGGATTCATGTTCACAAAAAGTGTGGTTTGGGAGAGTTAACTGACTGGCTGGCTGGATTAAACGTGTCCTGCTTATAGATGCCAGAGATTTCTGGGTAATGTATATGTAGTAGCTCTTGGGGGGCTGAATCTGCCCCTTTCCAGACAAACCTTGGATTGTTAATGACGTAACAAGGCCAGGTATTCAGGGATCTCAGCTTCCTTCTTCACGTAGCCTGCTCAAGGCTACGTCATGGACTTAACTTCCAAGGAGCCCCCCAGGGATGGCTAGGGAGGCGTCAGTCTCTGCTTAACCGTGTTACAGGTCTCCAAAAGCAACAACTCGCTGACATCAACTCGATGTCGCCTCCTAGCGACCCCACAGGACAGGGTAGAACTGCCCCTGTGAGTTTCCGAGACTGGAACACTTCCCAGGAGTAGAAAGCCCAGTTTTTCTCCTGAGGAACCGCTGGTGGTTTCAAACTTCAGATCTTGTGGACAGGAGCCGAAATGGGTAACCACTAGGCCACCCAGGCTCCCATTACAGCTCTGGGTCCATCTACCATTCCATCTCGGCAGGGAGCTTTTGGAGAAACCACAATTCACTTCCTGGTGCAGGGATCTTCCTGTTAAAATCTTGGAGTTCCAGAATCGGTCATCCTACTATCATCAGACCTACAACCCCAATGCCATCCAGTGGATTCCCACTCTAACAGTGACCCCCCAGGGCAGTGCAGAACTGTCGCCCGGGGTTTCTGAGATAGAAATCTTTGTGGGACAGACTGCCTCATGTTTCTCCTGAGGAGTAGCGGGTGGGTTTGAACCGCTGGCCTGGTGGTCAGCAGAGCAATGCCTAACCCAGCACCAGGACTCCTTCCTACCTACGGAGTTGCTGGGGATTAGAGTAAGATAGGAAGTGCTTCCCTATTGCTGAATTCTTCCTCTTCATTCCTAGTTCCTTCCACAAGCAGCCCAACCCACCTGGATGGGAGAGGGCCATCCTAAGGATTATCAACTCAGTGGTGAACACAAACCAGACAGACAGACCCCTTGTTCATATGGAATTCATCATCCAGCGGGGAAACATTCGTAAGATACCCAAACTAATGAAGACCTGTTCTCGGAATGCCTATGGGGTCTGGGTGGCTGACAGTCTGGGGCAGATCCAGCAGTCCCTCTGCCCTAGCAGGAAGCAGGAAGACCAGGCCCAGCTAGATGCCTGCATTACCTAACCTTGCCGGAGAAGAAGAAAACCCCAGTTGTCCTGGGACGGATCCTGACTTCAGGCATCTCTTGTGTGTGGATGAGAACTGCCTCTGGTTGATTTTTTTTCAGAAGTGACCACTACTAGGTCCTTCTTTATTCCAGGGTTGGCTAGAACCTCCAATCTTCCAGTGAGTTGAGTGAACCTTCGGTACCGCCCCGGTCCACTCAAGCATGCTGTTGTTGAAGGTCACGGAGTGGATTTCGACACCGACTCACTCCCTGTGGGCGCAGACTACAGCTGCTCCACTGGGCTTTCAAGGTAGTGCTCTCAGGGAGCAGATCCGCAGGCCTTAGGCACCTCTAGGAGATTTGAACCACCAATCTTTGGGTTAGTAGCTCAGTATTTAACCACCCTGCCATCGGTGGAGCCCCTACCAAAGACCAAAAAACCTCCAACGACAAAACCAAACTCATTGTCATTGCGTCCGTTGCGACTCCCGGCGCTCCCTTAGGACAGAGTAGACATGTCCTTGTGGGTTGCTGAGCCGGTAGCTCTTTGCAGGCGTGGGAAGCCTCCCTCAGCTCCTGTGGAACCACTGTTGGTTTCGAGCAGCTGACCTTGCTGTTAGCAGCCCCACTCAGAGGAGAAAGGGAAGGGATTGAAGCGAAATGCAAAATAGGTTTGAGGTTTACTTCTGTCGCACACACAGTACACACAAGTACCGTATCTGCAAACTGGAGACAATCCCTACCTCCTTGGCTGGCCAAGCCAGGCCAAATAAGATGCTGTGTTCAGATCATCGGCACCGTAACATCTTCACTGGCTGCCTTTCAGAAGTAGATGGCCAGGCCTTTCCTCCTAGTCCCCTGGCACACACATCATTGTTAAATTACCTTATACATGATAAAATATGGTGCTAATGAAGGGATTATTGTATGGAGAGTGGGAGGCTTTGGAAAGAGCCCCTCCCCCAGATCCCCACTCCTCAGGCCTTACCCAGATGCTTGACATTCCAGCCCCTGACCTGTTGGGAGCCACTGTTTAAATGCAGATTTTATCTGTACCCTTTAGAGGCAGTCATTTGGGTCATTAGCACCTTAGCCTTAATCAGATCAACCTCTGGGGGTGGGTGGTGCCGGAGAAGACCCCTGGAGGCCGGAGATGAGGAGAGAGGGGAAAAGGTGGTTTGTTGGAACTCCCACAACCTGGTGAGCCTTAACCCTTAGAGGGCCAGAAAGAACTGGAAGGGCAACCGCCAAGGGACCTGCTCCTCTGCTGCGCCATCAGCCTTGTCCGCCGACGGATGGGATGCAGGCCCGGCCCAGGCCGGAGCCCGGGGTGATCTTTGAGGCTTGCAGATCCCACTGGGAATATACACTGTCAATGCATTCACAAAGGGCGTAAGGCGTTTACAGCAGCCTGGGCCGTGCTGCAATTTCTCAATATCAAGAGATCTGAAAAATTCAAATACTTTCCCCTGGGGGTCTGGGGGAAGGGAGGGCCTGATAGGGTCTTTGGACTAACTTTAAGGTTAGGGGTCTTTATCCTGGAGATGCCTGGGGGCAGTAGTTTGTGGTTGGACTTTGTCGATGTGCCTTTCTGGAGAGAGAACCACGACTGGTGGGGGGTGGGAGGCTGGGAAAGACCCAGCTCCCCAGATGGGGCGACTCTCATCAGGCTGGTCCCACACCCAGGGAACGTGATGAACACCTTGTTTTCTTACCTAGGGAGCTTAGGGAATTGGGCCGCTGAGGACAAGATCCGCAAGTCGAACCTGCCAGCAGCTCTCTGGCGAGAGATGAGCTTGCTGTTCCTGTGAAGAGTCGTCTCCGTCACCCACAGGGGCGCCTGCCTCTACGCGGACGGACGCAGGGTCCCCGTGCCTCAGAATTGAGGGGATGGCAGTTAGACTAAGGTTTCCCTTTCCCTTCCCCCTTCCATCCTTTGTCCTGTTAACCCTCCCCTGCTCCCATAAAGACCCAACAACTCGGAGTTCTCTGAACTTCGCTGTGTGTGCCATTTTGAACTGTCGTTTGCTCTGTTTCTTAGTCCAGTGTTTTGTGTAACAATCCGTTCTGCACGGGCTCAGCCCAGCCTGGTCCACATGTTGCCCAACTCCATCTCATTCCACAGCCTTACACATCCTGTTTCTCGCCCTAGGGGCTGGGCTTCCTGGGGAATTCAGACAGGCAAGCAGGATTTGTGGGGATATCCCAAGTAGAGACGGGATGCAGGAGCGTGAGGATAAATACTTCTTCTTTTTGTTCCCAGGGTCGTGCTTCTGAAATGCATTTTATACATTCCTCAAGAGGTTCCAATAATACATTCCTTCTACTCTGGTATCACTGCCTTGCTCCCTAGGATCACATTTCCAGGAAAAGAAATGGTCTCAGACTCTGCTTTGGGGACAACAGTGACTACAACCCTTGATGAAGTCACTTGCCACAGTGTAGATCTAATAGCCGGAAGTGGAAGCCATCTCCTGACGCTTGGCCATTTTCATAGCTCATGGCACCTGGTTTATGGCTCCAGAGAAAGACATTCAGTCGTCAAGTGACAGCTGCCTCCCTTTTGCTACTTTGAGTAGTCAGGGTTTCCAACTCCCAACCACAATCTATACACGCTCATGTCGCATTTATTACACTGCTTTGTAATTAATTGTTCCTGTGGCCAGATTGCCACCAGAGGGGAAGCTCATGTGGCCTAAGGACCAGAAGAGATTCATACGTGTGCCCATTCTAAAGAGAGGGGACCCAACCGAAGGCTCAAATTATAGAAAACGATCACTGATTTCACATGCAAGTAAAATTTTGCTGAAGATCACCGACCTACCAAGGATTGTAACACCGTACATTGACAGGGAGCTTCGGAGGTTCAGGCTGGATTCCGAAGAGGACGTGGAACAAGGGCTATCATTGCTGATGTCAGACGGATCTTGGCTCAAAGTAGAGAATACCAGAAAGGTGTTTACCTGTGTTTCATCCACTGTGTGGACCATATAGCCAACTGGATAACCTTGAGAAGAATGGAAATTCCAGACCATATCGTGTGCTTAGAACGTGTACATGGATCAAGAGGCAGTTGTGCCAACAGAACCAGGGCGTACTGCATGGTTTAAAATCAGGAAAGGTGTGCCTGAGAGCTATAACCTGTCACCACACGTGCTCACTCTGTGTGCTGAACAAATCATCAGAGAAGCTGGCTTATACGATGAAGAGTACGGCATCAGACTTGGAGGAAGGCCTGTGATATCCTGTGATGACACAACTTTACTGCTGAAAATGAGAAGGAATTCAAAGTACTTGCTGATGCAGATCAAGGATTGTAGTCTTTAGGATGGATATCAACTCAATGTCAGGAAAACCAAAATCCTCACAACTGGACCAATAGGTAGCGTCATTGAAGAGGAAGGCAAGGTTGAAATTGTCAAGGGTTTTATCTTGCTTGGATGAACAGTCAGTGCTCATGGAAGCAGCAGTCACGAGAGCATAAGGCACCTTACATTAGGTAAATCAGCTGCACAAGACTTCCTTTGAGTATCAAAGAGCATGGATGTTACTTTGAGGACTAAGATACGCCTGACCCAAGCATGGTGTTCTCTATTGCTCCGTATGCATGTGAAAGTTGGACATGGACTAAAGAAGACCGAAGAATGATCGATGTGTGTAAACGCTGGTGTTGGTGAAGACTATTGAAAGAATGATGGACAGCTCAAAGGACAAAGCGATCTGTCTTGGAAGAAATGAAACCCGAGTGCTTTTTAGAGGCCAGGATGGCAAGACTTTGTCTTCCATACGCCGACCCTGTTGTCAGGACACCGACCCGCTCCTGGGGAGGAACGCCGTGTTCGCTAAAGGGGAAGGCCCTCATGGAGATGGATGGACACAGTGACTGCCTCAATGGGCCCGGCACTGACACAAGTGTGAGGATGCCACCGGACCGGGCAGGGTTGGGTTCTGCTGTGCACAGAGTCGCTGTAGGTTGGAGCCAACTGGATGACACCTAGCACCAACCACAAGAGGAACTCGCGGAGGGAAAAACCCAATGCCGCCGCGTCACTGCTGACTCAGCGACCCCTAGGACAGAGTAGAACTGCTCCTGTGGCATTCCCAGACTGGGACTCCTCCTGGGAGTGGAAATCCTCGTCTCTCTCCCCCAGAGAGGCTTGTGGATTTGTACTGCTGACCTTGCTGGGAGTGACCCAACATATAACCCCCTACACCACCAGGGCTCATTGAGGGACGAAATGGTTTTATTCATGTTAGGAGACTGCTTGTCATTCAGCAGGTGCTCAAAGAAATATCTTATCTATCCTTTGGGTTATAACACCATCACTGAAATAAACGTGACCCGGTGTGGCACAGTCAAGGACTTGGATCCTATTTTCAGTGGCCTTGGCCCTGGCTCTCAAAATAGGCTGAGGCCCTGCACTCTCCCTGGGAGGGTCCTGGGAGGTTCATTCACCTTCTGGGGGGTTGCTATGTTTTGTTTGGGGTCCACCATTTGAGGACTTCTCCAATGACTGCTTTGGTGGCAAGAGCTCTGAACACCCTTGTTATCGGGCAGCGACCACTGTTATCTGGAATATGCTGGCTTGAACTCTGTTCTTGGCCGTGACCTCCCTATGGATCCGACCTGTTCCGTGACAGAAATCCCTTCCCTGGCTCTTGAGATGTTGTTGGGGTCTTTTCTTTCTTACTCATTTTTTTCATATTTTGGTCTGTATCTTATTATTATTATTTTATCCTGACCACCTTATTTCGATGGTTTCTGTTGGGTTTCCCAGCTTGTGATGCACAGGAGGGGTGGATGCTTAGTGATAAGAACTGATCCAAGGGCTGATAGGGGACGCAGGGGGGGAGTGGGTTACAGGGACAGAAAGGGGAGTAAACAATGAAGGCAGGAGGTGGGAGGGAGTGCTAGAATTGACTGTGATCGCACAACTCAATTTAAAGGTGATTTAACCATGAAGGGGGGTGTTCTAAAATTGATATGATAATGAGTATACAATTCTTCTTGCTATGATTGGTCAACTGAACTATGGAATTGAATGATATGTAAATTATGTACCAATAAAACGTTTTTTAGAAGAAAATAAATACTGTGGTCACTTCTATTTTTTAAAATCATTTTATTGGGGGTTCATACAACTCTTATCACAATACATACATACATCAATTGTATAAAGCACGGTTGTACATTCGTTACCCTCATCATTCTCAAAACAGTTGCTCTCCACATAAGCTCCTGGCATCAGCTCCTCATGTTTTCCCCCTCCCTCCCGGCTGCCCCCTCCCTCATGAACCCTTGATAATTTATAAAGTATTATTTTGTCATATCATACACTGTCCGATGTCTCCCTTCATCCACTTTTCTGTTGTTTGTCCCCCAGGGAGAAGGTCAC
>NW_022111383.1:359859-434740 GCF_000313985.2 Echinops telfairi
CATTTGCTTATGCACCCACTTTGTCTTCAGGGATCATGTCGGGAAGGTGAGTATCATGGAATGCCAGTTTAATAGAACTAAGTGTTCTTGCATTGAGGGAGTACTTGAGTGGAGGCCCAATTCCATCTGCTGTACTGTGGTCACTTCTGTTTCTCTTTCCCTAACAGACATAATCACTCTTGAGATGGTTCAGTCCCCTTCTTCAACAAACTAGGGTCCGACTTTGCCAACAGCCTCTAACCTGCATTACATGGGGAACATATTTCTCCTAGAAAATGCTGCTTACCTAGGTCCATGAAGCATTAAAAAAAATTGTAATTCTGAACAAGAAAAAGTCAGAAATTTAGATTAGAAAAATATATATTGACTTGGGAAACATTGATGCTATGATTATTATTTGCTCAAGAATGCTAATGAAAATGACTAAGAGACAAAATCATGCATGTGTGATCACCATGCCTCCACCACTACACTATGATGTGTTGGTGCTGCTCGGTACCGTCCAGTCACTTCCTGGTGGTTGACAGCGTGAAACACTGCTCGGTCCTGCACTTTTGAGTCCATTCATTGCTGCAGCCACTATGTCCATCCGTCTCAAGAAGCTCTTCTTTCTTTCTGTCACAGCTGTGTTTGCATATCATGCACATGTCATGCAATTCTTCGATGATACCAGGAACGGTTGTATAATTACCCCATAGTCAGTTTTAGAACATTTTCTTCATTATTGTGCTCATTGTTATTAGCTCCCCACTTCCTCCTGCATTACACCCAAGGAATCATGAATCTAGTTTCCTATCCTATACGGAAAGACATGAAAACAGCAACATGTTTTCCATATCCGGAAAAACATTAAAACAACAACCACCACAAAACGCTGATGAATAACAATAACAGGGAAAAGCCTGAATTGAAAAGAAAGCAGAATTATTAAAAACGAGAACAGATTTTAAATGGATCAAAAGGGAAATCAAATGATGTGTTAAATGTTAACCTCACTGCACCTGTGCTCATCCCCTGTCCAATTCTGCAGGACAGCAAAGCATTCCCTTTCCCATTCAAAGATCAGAGGGAATTCACCAGATCCTTGCTCAACATGCATTTCCCCTTCACTTAAAAATCAAACAAACCCAAACCCTGAAACAACTCTACAGTGAGTCAGATGGGAGATCCAGGGATGAGATATTCCACTTTAACCCCCCATAATTGATGCACCCCTCAACTGTGATCAGAGGTTCACCAGAGGCTTAATCCACGTGTGGATTCTGCAGCTGGATTCTGGACTTTTAGTGTCATCCAAGGAGGTGCTATGATCACATGTGTCATCCCTGGTGACCCAGGCTTTACCATGTGGCCTTAGCTGATGCCTCCCATAGATGGCTGCGTGTTTGAAGGCAAGCCTTTGCAGCCATCCAAAATGGTGCTGAGGTCCCCCCATTGGAGCTAACAGTCCTACCAGAATGAACTGGAAACCAATTGGAAATCCAAGGCAAGATGGAGACCGGGCATGTATGTCTCTGAGAAGGCACTTACATTTCTATCCGTGAGAATCAAATTCTCATGGGGGAGAAATGCTGAAAAATACTTACATAGACCCCAGTGGGAGAATCTGCCTGACTTTCAGTTCCTAACTGAACATTTTCGACCTAGTTTCTATCTAGCCCTTGGTCACCACTGGGACTTTAGACTGTTCTTTCGAGGCACACAACATCCTTCATGAACCACATCAGAAGAATTCGATGTAGAAACCCCACGAAGTGAACTGGGCTTTACCTCACACTGACCCGGCACCCTGGGTCTAAGGCTGCAACTCCCTAGTGTGGGAAGAAGCAGAGGAGTGCTGACCCAGGGGCAGGGAACTAGCAGACCATGGACTTTGGTTGGAATCGCTTGCCTTGAGAGGGTGACCAGTGAATGGTGTCCTGGAACTACCATATGCTTACTATTTTAATGCCCTGTCTTTTTGAATGAATATTATTCAAAGTTATTGCTTTATCACCCACCCTCATTGTTTGTATAAATAGTATCCAGTCACTTAAGAGCTTAATCTGTACAAGTCAACATTTCATGTATTATGGTTCATAGCTGACCTATACTGCTATAATTTCCTTTTCTCAACAGTGCTTTACATTCTATACCATGGGTTAATAAACTAATGACACTATCAATGCTTAGTGGTTACACATTGGGCTGCTAACTGCAAGGTCAGTGGTTCAAAGCCACCAGTCAGTGAGACTTTCTCCTCCTGTAAAGATTTATAACCTCGGAAACTCACAGAGACAGTTCTACTCTGTCCTAGAGGGTCACTGTGGGTAGCGTGAACTCAATGGCAATGGCAGGGATACCCCAGGAGTTTGATTAATAATGTTCCTAGCATAAAATGACCGTGATGTCTCTAAACAGAACCAGAGACATATAGAAACCACAGACGCGGGAATGAATTTTCAACTTGTACGTAATTCAGCCCCAATCTAAGAGCAATTAGTTTTTATGAAGTGGCCCAGCTTGATGCTCACCCTCCTGAAAAGATCACTGAAGATATGGGTGCTCTAGCAAAGTGTGGTGAAGAAACCAGATGGTGCCTGATTATCAGAAGGAATAGCCTCTGGGGTCTTAAAGTTCTGTCTTCAAACAAGCAACCATCGAAGTGAGTCCCCTCTTTTTCAACGGCTGTCTATTTTGTCAGGCATGATATCCTTTTCTGAGGACGGGTCTCCCCTAAAAATGTGTCCAAAGTGTGTGAGATGGAGCTTGCCATCCTCACCTCTAAGGAACCTGCTATCTGTTCTCAGGAAGACTTGCTTGCTTTTGTGCAGGTCTATGGTACTCTCAGTATTCCTCACCAGCACTGCAATTCAAATGCATCTATTCTTCTCTGCTCTTCTTTCTTTCTTTTTTAATAAGTAAATTTTTATTGGGAATTAGATGGGAGGTCATCTTCCTTATTTATTGTCTGGTTTTCACCTGTGGATGTGCTTATTTTTGTGCTTATCAGGAGAAAAAAGACTGGAAAATAATCACAGAAATGATAAAAAGTTATCGTTGGGATTGAGATGATGTTTTATTTTTCTTCGTTAGTGTTTTTATATTTTCCACCAAACTCACTGCCATCGAGTTGATGCTGAATCATAGCAACCTCACAGGACAGGGTAGCACTGCCCCACGAAGTATGTTTATGGGAGTGGAAAACCCCGTCCTTCTCCCTCAGACCAGTTGATGTTTTGAACCGCCAACTTTTTGGATTGCAGCTCAACGAGTAACCACTACGCCAGCAGGGCTCCCTATAATTTCCACAATGACTATGTAGTACCTTATTTATTTTTGGGGTATATGTTCTATATTCATGTGTGGAACAGCATTTCAAAAGGAATAAAGGATACTTACTGAAAAGGTTTTCTTTTACCCATTTACACTTCCTTCCCTTTTCCTACCCGCCTGGTTACTTTTCTCTGAGTCAACTAGACTGTCCTGTTTCTTGATAGATACAAATACACATATGTGTTAGTAGGGGTCGACTAGAGAAACAAATTCATATGCACTCATATGTGTATAAGAAAGGGGTTTATATACAAGAGCAATTGAGTATTGAGAAAATAACCCGGCCCAGTCCAGATCAAGTCCATAGTCCGATATTAACCCACATGTCCGACACCAATCTATAAAGTCCTCTTCATACTCACATACACAGGCAATGACACCAAATGCAGGAAGATCACAGGCCAGTGGGTGGGACATCTTGTGGATCCAATGGCGGTGTAAGCATCTTGGTGCTGGCAGGGGTCTCCACGGGGCTCCTCCAGCTCAGGGAACTTGAGTAGTTCCATGTGTCTGGTCAGCTGCAATGTCTCCCAGAGAGTGATCAGAGAGAGAGATTGACTCCCGCCTCCAAAGAGGAATATAGGAGTTCCCAGAATCCTTAGGAGAAGGTCATGCCCACACAGAGGCCTCACTGGCTATGACCTGATCGATAGGCTGGACTCCACCCGTTCACTCTGAATCCTCAAACTGACACCACAACATAGTAGGTTTTATACAAATTGTAGCCTTTATGTGTACTGTTTGATACTTTGCTATTTTCTTTCATGATATGCCTTACCATTTTTTCTCTAATGAAAAGCTGTTTTATTTTTCTAATCATGATCCATAGTATTCCATCGATAAATTATAAATTATTATTATTTTCGTATCTTACTGTCTCCCTTCCCCCAAGGTTTCTGTTGTTCATCCCCCAGAAGGGGTGGGTGGGTGTGGTTATGTGTCAATCATTGTGATAGGTTCCCCCTTTCTACTCTCTTCTACCCACCCTCCCCTTACCTTCTGGAATTGCTACTCCCATTCCTGTCCCTGGATTCCATGTGTTGTGAGCTCCTATCTCTTATTTGTACCTGTGCACATGCTCCGGTCTAGCCTGCAGTGAAAGGCAGGACTGGGGTCAATATGGTGGGGGGTGAGGAAGCCTCAAGGAACCAGAGGAATATTGTGTGTTTCATCGGTGCTATACTGCACCTTGGTTGACTCATCCCTCCCTTGTGACCCTTCTATGAGGGAATGTCCCATTATCTACAGATGGGTTTTGTGTCTCTGCTCCAACCCCCCTTGTTCTCAACAATATGGGTTTTGTTTGTTTGTTTTGGGTCTTCTGGTGTGCTATCAAAAGATACAGAGGCTGTGATCTTAAAGGATAGATGCACAAGGCCACATGGATGAAGCACACCAGCCAGTGTGATCATGAGATGTCAATGGGACCAGGTAACAGGTATCAATATTCCATTGAATAGACGTTTCAAAATTACTCTATAGAGAGGAGCATTTAGGTTGTCTGCATCTTTTTTTTTGGTTGTTTGCATCTTAAATTCATTATTCTGTTGTTAGGAATTGCTGTGTAACAGTAATTTTTATATACAGAGCATATCTGTAGGGTTGGTATCTAGAAATGAAGTTGCTGACTCAAAGGGTATGTGGATTTATAATTGTGGTACACATTGTCAATGCCAGTGCATAGACTAGCCATCTGTTCACACTCTCATTGTCTGTGTGTGAATGTCTGTTTTCCTGCATTCTTATCAGTACAGTATTTCTTTGTAGCTTCAGTTTCCGCTTATCTTATTCTGAGTGACGTTCAACACCTCTTGATATGTTCAGCACTTACTGGGTTTTTTCCCTGTGAACTGCCCCACCCTTTGTTCATTTTCCCATGAGATTGTTGATGTTTCTCTTATGTGCTTGTAGGCAATCTTGATACATTAAGGAACAGAGAACTTGCTTAAAAATCAGATGAGTAGTGGGGAGAGGGAGGGTGTTAATAAAAATAAATCAGTAAATGGACCAGAAAAAAAAATCAGATGAGTTAGATATCGGTCCCCAGTTTCTTGTTGGGTTTTGTCTTTATTGAGATACTATTATGATGATGATGTAATTTTTGTCTTGCAGAGTTTTTGAACATTTTGCAGGGTAAAATGAATTCTTTTAAAAAATTACTTCAAGGTTCGCATCACATTTAGAAGGGCTCTTACTCTCACTTGAGATTATGAAATGCTTTATGTTTTCTTATAGTAAGTTTATAATTATACATAATTCTCTGGTCTATATGAATCTATTTTGCTATTAGTTGTGACATGGGAATCATTTAAATTTTTCACTTGACACATATGCATTTGAATTCTGGTCTTCCCGAGGAACACTGCCTGCCAGCAGGTCTGTCTTGGAGGGAATGCAGCCAGGATGCTCCTTGGAAGCAAGGCTGGTGAGATTTTGTCTCACATCCTTTGAGCTTGTTGTCTGGAGGAACCAATCCCTAGAGAGAGGAGCTCTTGTTAGGAAAAGGAAGCCCCTCCATGGGATGGATTGACAGCTGGCTTCACCAAGATGCTCAGGTATGGGCAGGGTTGTGAGGATGGTGCAGCCCCAGGGAGTCGCTCATTGGGTTGTCCCTGGGGGTAGCCATGAGTTGGAATCAACCTGATATCTAACAACCACCACAGACCTAAACAATAAGTTGTTTTTAGCTTCTTGTGTTTCTTCTACTTAGGCCCCATTTATTGAATGTTTCAAGTGGAAGATGACAAATTAACTTTCTTTCCTTCCATCTATCCCACTGTGGGTTCGCTACCGTCCAATACAATTACAATTCTGCTTAGACCAATCTCCAACATGAGTCTTTTTATGAATGTGCATGCATGGCTGAACCACACAGTGGATTATGACATTTTTTGCTTTTATATATAATTTTGCTTTATTGCCTTAGTAGTTGTCAATCACCTTTTTTGTTTCTTTGCTTAGCTTTCTTTGTACTTACTGCTAATTTGTCTTCCTCCTCGCCTGTATATTCAAATACATCAAGCATTTAATCCATTTCATCTACTGACAGAGATTGCTTCTAGAGACTTCGGGCCCGCTCCAGTATTTACTGGTTCCTTTTTAGATCGATGTGCAGGTATAATCCTGACATCCTCCTGATGCATCAGCCTGGGGGCTCCTTGGCTTCCTCTCTTGCTAGCTCCCTGCTTTCCTGGATCCATAGGGGTATTCGCTAGAACAAGGATCAATATAGCAGTCGAGGACACAAGATGGAAGTTTATTTCTCTTATGACAATTTCTAGACCCATGGCCCGTGTGTTCGTTTTTCTTCACCACATCCAGGGCATGGCCTTGGCTTGTGCTGTTCAAGATGTCTCCGGCTACGCTTCCATTCCAACTAGTGGAAAGCGAAGGGAAAAATGGAGATCGCATCCGCTCTTCTAGGTCCCAAGCCCAGAAGTGGCACACAGCATACCCGAGATCCCATCCTGATGGCAAGAATTGAGTCTCGCCGCTCTACCCAACTGCACGGGAGTCCGACCCGTGTGTGCTTACAGCCCTGGGCAGAGGCTCTGTTGAAACACCTTCCAAACTCCCTGCCGTCAAGTCCCTCCCAGCTCAGAGCAGCCCTGAGCTCTGAGAGGGTCAAATGGCTGCTGTGTGTTCCTGAGACTGTAACTCTTTACGGGAGGAGAAAGCACATCTTTCTCCTGTGGAGTGACTATGGTTTCCAACTGCTGACCTTCAGGAGTCCAGTGGCATCGTGGTGATGTGTTGGGCTGCTAGCTTCAAGGTCGGCAGTTCAAAACCACCAGCTGCTCAGACATTCACAGGGACCGTTCCAGCCTGCATAGGGCAGCTACGAGTCAGCACAGACTTGGTGGCAGTGAGGTGGTTTAATTAGCAGCCACTGTGCCAGCAGGGTCCCGGAGACACCGCCCAGTCTATTACAATGGAGGAAGACAGCTAACAGTCTGGGCCAAGCTGTGTCTGCCTTACCTTTTCTTAGTCAGCTTCTTTCTTCAAGCGCTCCTTCTAGTCGTTCCCTGGGAAAGGGCACACTGGTGGCGAGGATGTTGACACCTCACGTGCCTGGACAACAGCTTCATTCCTCCTAGCACTTAATTCCTAGTTTAGCAGGATATAGAATTCTGGATTGGAAATTGCTTTCCCTCACAATCACAAAGGCGTCTCTCCAGTTCTCCCCTACATTCCAGTGTGGCGACAGAGATCGCTGATGTCGTTTTGGACCTTTCATTTGTGATCTGCTGTTTCCTTTTGGAAACTCGAGGATGCTCGCTTCCTTCTCAATTGCGACTGGGCGTGTACTGGGGGACCATGCTCCGTTAAAGAAAATCGAGGCTTCTACTCCCTCAAAGTTTAGTTTGGGAATCCCACAGGGTCACTCTGAGCTTGAAATGACCCGCTGGCTTGTTATCTGAGTCGTCAGGCATTCTGACAGAATACAATGATACAACTCCGTGTGCATTTTCATTCATTTTCTTGTCGCTTAGCAGGTTCTTTCGAAGCAGAAATCCGTGGTTTTCAATTCTGAGAACACTTTCTAGCACGATTTCTTCGATCATCTCTCCTCTCCATTTTGCTGGTCTCTTCTGGCATTTCTAGAAGTTGAGTGCGAGCGCTCTAAGACAACAGCCTCTACTTGCATGCCTGTTCTTTCGCTTCTCCTGCTACACTCTGGATGTTGTCCTCAACTCCACCGTCCAACTCTTGGACTCCCGCTTTATTTTTGCCCGCTTAGTCCCCTTTCCCGTGCAGTCTAATTGGCTAGTTCCTGCAGTAGAAAGTGACCCAACAGAAGAGTGGAGTCCTCTCCCTGCTCCCTCACCTGGAGGAGGGACACCATCACCACCGTGGCCCCGGGGCTGCTAGCCACGAGGTTAGCGGTTTGAACCCTGCTCTCCTAGAGACTGACGTTCGGTCTTGGAGACCCCAAAGCACAGTTCGAGTCCATTTCCGAAGGTCACTAAAAGGGGGAACTGTCTTGATGGCAGTTGAGTTTGTTTGTCTGGAACTGTTTGTGGAATGTTCTTAGAAAATTTCTAGTGAGCAGCCTGCCAGCCAGTGGATGGGATAGATTTCACTGTGTATCTCTTTATCAATCTCATTTCCGCCCATTTCTGCTCAAATACTACTTTATCAGTGGTCCCTGTCCAACTTGTATAAGAGCGAGGCCTTTCTCTGTTGGGAGCCGGTGGCCATTAAGGCCTTAGCCTCAGCCTGAGCCGAACTTGGCTGCTTCCTAGTCTTTCATTTGCAAAACCTGTGGGGCCCTGCCTAAATTCCTGCCTCTGCATTCCTAGCTATGTGCTCTGTAGCACGGGTAGTTGTAAAGTTGACCTTTTCACCCATTGGTTAATAATGCCAGGTGCTCATTGGACTAAGATGGACTTTGCTTTACACCTGATGGACCTTAATCTGCATGCAGGACGTCTTTGAGAACTAGCGCGCTCCCTTTTACCTACAGCTGATTGGTTAACATTCTTATGCTTCATTAATATACATGTTGGATTGGATGTTGTGTCACACCTTATTAAAATATGTACCTCCCAGTTCCCCCTTTTTTATACCCCAGCTTTGGCCAAATAAATGAGCTTGATCAGAGTTTTGTCTTGCTCCACATCTCCGTGTCTTTTTCTCCATCCAGGTTCGTCTTTCCCTGCAGGGCCTTGCTCATGCGTCCCGCAGGCCGGGACGCAACATTTCTCCACACTCACCCAGTAGTAATTTTATTCTGCTTACTTGCATTACTTTCTCCACAGCACTTACTGTACCAGGCACACCTTTTATTTATTTTCTGCCTCCTTCCTTAAAAAACTAAGCACTTTGGAGTAGGGATTCTGTTTTGTTTAATACTATATGCTGCTACCCAGAATGGTGTCCGGGGAGTAAGAAATGCTCAATAAATCTTACTTTCATGAATGAATATATCATATTAGCTAGTATGATCTTTCCAGTCATGTCTATTTTATTGACCGGTTTTGAATTTCTTTGTATACCTTTTTACTCACACGTACGGTGATGATGATTTTTCTTTGATATGGTGAACTGCATTGATAGAGATCCTATTTTCGAGTCATCCTTTAAAGTGTCCAAATGAAGTCCCCTCATAGTGTGATACGTGTAGCCACGGTGTTGTGTATTGTTAATGTGCTGCTGGGTCCTATTTGCGAATATATTTTTTTTTCCTATTTGCGAATATTTTATGTAGGACTTTTGCTTCGATATTCACAGGTAGGAGTGTGTTGTTGTTGTTGTTGTTGTTGTTGTTGTTATACGTACCTTTCTTCATGAGATACTCCTGTGCTTTTTCTTCTTTCGTCTGTTAATATGGTGAACTACAATAATTGCTGAACTAATCTTGAATGTCTTCGATAAATCCCACTTAGTTGTGTCCCTTTGTAGCCTGCTGAATTTGATTTGAAAATATGTGGTTTAGGGTTTTTGTATCGATGCTCATGAGGGATATTGGGCTATAGCAGTGTATCCCAAAGTGGGCAATACTGGTCCCTGAGGGCATGGGACTGAACCAAAGGGACTGCAAAAACAGATTCCTACACTTTATCCTAGATTATGGTCTATAGTTCTAATGTTTTTAATTGCCAGGGGGGAACTGAGCAATACACACATGTAGAGAGAGAGAGAGACTTACATTTACTTTTTAACTAATTTGTGTGTGTATGTCTTAATCCTTTTTTCCTACCCTGAGATTATAGGGATATGTAGTTTGCCTTTTGTATTTAGGGCTGGATTATTTGATTTTTGACCAGGGGATGAAGGAAGGGTAATTGTTTCTGCGGCATTGACTGAAAAATTCACATCACCTTCATTGATATGCAATACCACCTGTCCTATGTCAAGGCCTCCTATGCATGTGTCTGTTCTTGGACTCCGTGTTATTAAGACCTTTTAGTGTGACTTAGCTGAAGGTTCGCTGGGCGGATCATCAGTTTGACATCAGCAATCCAGCGTCATTTTGTTTCAGCTCACCTGCTGCAACCCCTACAGGGTACTTCCCGCTACTCCCCGCTCTTCCTGTGTCTGCTGTTTCTGCTGCTCCCTCTTGCCTAACCCTCTGAACGTTGCCCTTGCGTAGAGGTTGCGGCTCTGATTTTCAGTGGTTGGTTATTCCACGACAGGGGTAATTCAATTCCTGACCTGAAGGGTGGCTGAGAGTCATCGATGTGGGAGCCTCGCTGGATGCTCTGATTAGTAAGCCGGGTCTTGTGATTTTGACTTTTGCTCTGTATTTTTTTCCTTCCCCTTTTACCCGGGACATTTTACTATAATCCTTTTAAGGACAGTTGGTGGTGGTGGCTGAGTACGTCTAGTGCCTCTGGCTTGAGCATCGTGGAGACTGAGTACTTCCAGATGCTTTTTGACTCTCATTACTGTCCTTCTTTTGGGCCGAGAGAGACAGTCCAGTGATTACACATGAGACGGCTGCTCTCAAGCCTTGATGTCCTTGGGCTCCTGGTTCCTTCTCATCCCTCGATTGGTCTGTCTCTCCAACAACCCACCCATTTGCAGCGTCAGCGTTCAGTCATGTCTGACATCTGGTCAACGTGTCTCCTTTCTTCTCTCCCTTCTTCTTCAAGGACTGTCTCGGTTGTTCTTTGGCATTGGCTCTGCCATGTTCAAGCTGAGATTTCTTTTTAGAATTAGGAACCATGATTAGAATTCCATTTTGTTTGTAGAGAATTTTTGAAGAACTGGGACTTTGATCACAGCAAATCTTCCAGTCCATGAACATATATCACTTTGACCATCTTGAATGTCTTTTAAGGAACCCTGTTGGTGTCTTGGTGACATGCTACCCACAGGCGAGCAGCTGGAGACCCCCAGCAGCTCCTCGGGAGAAAGATGAGGGTGTTCAGTCCTCTGAAAAGTTGCTCCAGGCTCGGAAACCCCCAGGGGAGTCTTACCCTGCCCGATAGCATTGCTATGCCGTGGTATTGAGTGGTTGTTGTTTAAAAAATGTGTTATTAAAGTATTTAATGGGCTTGATATATTATTGAATAGTAATTCCCTTCCTTTTCTAATGGTTTATTGTTAACTGGTGGAAATGCCATAAATACTTTTTGCTTATTGATTTTCTATCCAGAAACCTTGTTAAATTCTTATCAATGAAAAAAAATTGGTAAGTACTTGTAATTTTCTAGGAAGGCAATCATCTAGTCTATAAATAATGGTGGATTTATTTCTTTTTATTAGTCCTATGTCTTTTTATACATATCTATTTCTGCTTTTACTATACTGACTAGTATCATGTAAAATGGTGAACTTAAGTACTAATAACAATGCTGTCTTGATCATTTTCTTCAAGTGAATGTAGTCTATAGATGTTCATTATTAAACATGATGTTTGTCAGGAAGTGTTTGTAGATAGCCTTGAGTAGTGAAGGAGTTTCCTTTTAGTCTTTGCTTAAAATAACATATTTTTAAAATAATGAAGGAATATTGAATCCTATTAAAAGTTTCTCCTTTTTCGGCTTTTGGCTTTTGTTGAAAATAATGTGATTTTTCTCCTTTAAGTTGTTATTATGTTGAATTCCATTGTTTTATTTTCTGAGGTTAACTAACTACATTCCTGAATCAATTGAATTTGGATATGACATGGCTCCTATTTTTATGCCCCGTTGACTGATTTGTTAACCTTTTATTTAGGAATATTAGCTTGTAATTTTCTTTCTTATAATGAGCCTGTCAGGTTTTAGTATCAGTATATTCTACTCTCATGAAATGAATTAGAATACACTTTTCTTTTTCCTTCCTTTGAATGAGCTTATGCCGACATCTTCTTTTGAAGAGGACCCCGGGTACCACGGTCCAATCTCGATTTGCTAATCAAAAGGCTGGTGGTTTTACCAACCAGTTCACCGCCTCTGAGCCGATTCCCTCTCCTGGTGACCCTATTGGACGCTGTGGAACTGCCCCTGGGGATGCGTGAGACTTTCTATTTTACCAAAGCAGACAGTCGTATCTTTTACCCTCCGAGTGACGGTTGAGTTTGAACCACTGATCTCGTGGTTAGCAGTTTAATGTGTAGTCCACGACACCCCTGGGCTCTTTCTTATCACACAGGTGTACCAAACTGTCCAGACATAGACCTATTCTTCTATTTGTCCCTAATCACCGGCACTTCATGCCTGGTCTTCCTACCATGAAGGACGGACTCACTGCCAGAGAGTCAAGGCAGACTCACAGCAGCCCCGTAGGAGTGGGCAGAACTGCCTCGACGAGTTTCAGGAGTAAATGAATCCCTTTAAGTCAGGGTGGTAAGCCGCAGGGCTCAGGTCTCTGGTTTCCTGTGCACAGCATTCTCTTCAAGGCTGCAGATCCGCTGGCCCAACGGTGAGCAATCCAATTGTCCTCCGAAGGGGAAGAGAAGAGAAAAGGAATATTTAGAATACACAGAAAACATATTTCAGCAGGGGACCAGGAAAAGATCAACTGGGGATTCAATTCTTCCATTTACCAGGGGTGGAGCTTATGATAGCATATTCATGTACTCTAGATGTCCGCAAAAACTGTTCCTCTCCTAGAATAATTCTAGTTCCACCTTTACTCTTTAAAGAAGACAACATCGAAGCCTTCCCATGGAAATTGCTCTGGCTACCAAACGCACCACCTACTTTCATTCGTCTTCCATTCCCCTCCATGAACAGCTGCCTCCTTTGCCCAGAGACCAGAAGAAATGGAGGGTGCTGGGCTACCATTAAAGCATCCTGATTCTCTGTAAGAATCTTGACCAAAATGGGGGGAAATGCAGGGCAGCATTTCAAATCCTCATGGAATCCAGCCTTTCCCACAGCCCTGGGGACTGGAACGAGCCCTTGAAATGGTTGTTCCGAGATCACCTTTCCAGCTGACATCAAAACTCTCCTGAATTCTTCTGCAAGCCACATGCTAGTTTAGCTCAACCAGCATAGACAGCATGCCTGGAGCAGGTGCTCTTTGAAGATCTATCTCTAGGGATCAAATTCCTAACAGCAACTCAAGTTAAAGGAGAAACTTACAGGGCAGGGAGTGGATGCCAGTATGGGAGAACAGTTGACCAGGGGACGGTGAGAGCAGTTGCGCAACTTGAATGAGGTCATCGGTGTGCCTGAGGTATACACCCAGAAATTGTTTGGTGGGTGTATGCTTTGATCTGTACGTTTTTAACAAGACTAATACAATAAATTGTTTCGAAAAGACTAAGTCATGTTCAACTCTCTTATATTTCCCAAACGTCTCTTCTTTTCTTCATTCCCTTCGTAGCCAATGACTTTGAAAGACTTGTCTGAACTCATTTAATCCTTTCCCCAAGTCTCATGTTTGCCCCTCAGTACCCTGCAGCCTGGATTTGATCCCAACCACCTCGATGAGCCTGCTCCTCAGGTCACCGAGGACTTCCATGCCACCCACACAGCGGGCACTGTTTAGTCATGTGTCTGCAGCCCTCGGCACAGCTGTCTACTTGCCCCTAGAAACACACTCCCGCCCTGGGTGCCATGACAACACACTCTCCTCGGTTGGTGTTATTGTTTTTTTTTAAATCATTTTATTAGGGGCCTCATACAACTCTTTTTTTTAATTTAATTTTTTTGTTGTTTTTAACATTTTATTAGGGGCTCATACAACTGTTATCCCAATCCATACACACATCAATTGTGTAAAGCGCATTTGGACATCGTTTCTCAAAACATTTTCTCTCCATTTAAACCCCCAACATTAGGTCCTCATTTTTCCCCTCCCTCCCCGCTCCCCCCTCCTGCATGAGCCCTTGATAGTTTATAAATGGGTATTTTGTCATATCTTGCCCTGTCCGACGTCTCCCTTCACCCACTTTTCTGTTGTCCGTCCCCCAGGGAGGAGGTCACACACAGTTCCATGTAATCGGTTCCCTCTTTCCTACCCATTCTCCCTTTACCCTCTCTGTTTTGCCACTCACACCACTGGTCCTATAGGGCTCATCCGGTTGTTTTTTTTTTTTGCCTGACTTTTCTCCCATCGACTTGCAATGCCTTCCTCTTCACGTCACTCCTCGAGTGGGGTCTGTCGAACAGAGATTGCCGCCGGGGGTCCAGTTCCTCCCGCACAGGTTTATTGCAAGAAAACATGTTTCGACATGGCTCTGTGATCAGTGGGTGGTTACAGACAAGTCCTCTCAGCAATGCACTTGTCCGAGTTTGCTTCGGGTCCTCGCAAAACTGGCTTCCAAGACAGAAGATGCTGGCAACTGCTTTTGCGAATCAAAAGGATAATCTCAATAGACTTTTTCAAAGGACAGGGAACCGTCATGGGGACTCAGCAGGAAAAAGGTTTAGAAAAACTTAAACCTCTGCAGGGGTGAGAAGAAAGATCAGGTAAGACACATCAAAGGATTTCCCCCCCTTTTCATTTGGTCTCAGCAATGCCCTGGCTGATTTGTTGAGAGTAGCACGGCTGCTGCCTTATGAAAACTTTCATGGAGAACCCTTGTCTCACTTGCCCGACAGCCTGGATCGAACCCCTTCCAACTCGTTTTGTTCTCCAGACTCACAGGACTCTGAGAGGGAATGTGGTGCGTGTCCCTCCAGGGTATGTCCAACTGCTGTCTCAGTGGCATCACGCGGACAGCACGGATTCTTT
Organism: Echinops telfairi; assembly: GCF_000313985.2. Lineage (NCBI taxonomy): Eukaryota > Metazoa > Chordata > Mammalia > Afrosoricida > Tenrecidae > Echinops > Echinops telfairi. The sequence goes on from NW_022111383.1 coordinate 374,791, forward strand.
GGGGAAGGGACAGAGGGATGCACTCACTCCACCGCCTTGGGAAGTGTGTTGACCTAGCTGAAGGACAAGTCCAAGGACAAAAGCTGTGCATCTTGACATTGTTACCTATTAAAGGTATCTCTGATTTGGTAGCAATATATATAATTTCCCTGTGTACCCTCGCCCCACACCCTCTCCTCTGGGGATCTCCACCTCCATTTTCAAATGACCTAGGATAACTCCATGCTCTGGATTTTTGTTCTTTAACGAACAATTCTCTTTCGACGTGTCTCTGGAATCTCACATTCAAGGTTAAGATGGACCTCACGTCTCCTGGAAACGGCCTCCTTTTGTGTTCTCTCTCTTGGTCCACGGCCCTAAAAGCCACCCAGTTGTCCAAGCCAGAGACCCGGAGGGAGGTCCTCCTCGTCACCAGTGCTGTTGCTGTTCCCTTCCTCAGTCAGTTCTGAGCAAGGCCCTCCTGTGCTCCCTCCTCTGGACAGCTCCTCCCTGGTGGACGATGTATCCCAGTGCTGGCAGACTTGGAGGAATGACAGGAGGGCACTTCCAAGAGTAGGGCTGCTCTGTGGGGTTTTCAAGACTGCGCTGTGTCGAAAGCGTGTCGCCCGGCCTGTCTGTCCCTTTGCAGGAAGAGAGGGGGGACACTGGAGCTGGGAGGACAGCATAGTGGGCACCAATCATGGTTTTCTCCTATCTACTCATTGGGCGACTTTGAACACGTCTGGGACGGAATAAAGCTGCCGGGTGCCATCACAATTCCAGAGGGCAAAGGCATTCTCCTAGTGCCCCAGACAGGGGCCACCCACCCAGCCACCCCTGCACACCGTGCTTAGGGGCTGGTCTCCTGGTCGGTGGGCCGCAGCTGAGCTCGGTGCTGTGTGCTGAAGAATGACCGAAGGAAGGCAGCAGAGACACTTTTCTACCTGCTCTTTCTGAGCCCCAGGCCTCTCCCCACCTGCCCCTGAGGACTGTGTGTATGCGCGTGTGCGTGCGTGCCACCAAAATCCTGGAGGATTGGAAAGGCTGCAGACACCCAAAGGAAGTATGCATGAATGGAGAAATTCTGACAGGAGCTGAGGTGGAGAATCATGTTTCCTTCTGGAGGAGGGGAGAGTGGGGAGAGGACCGCCATGCTGCCAGCTGGAGAGCAGACTCTAAGCTGGAGCTGGGGGCTCTCACTGGCTCCGTACCCCGTGCCCTGTGCCCTGACCTTGGCAACTGCAGGAGTCAGAAGGACCCTGTTTCCCTTCGAGATAGCACTGTGAGCAGGAAATGGAGAAACAGGGGTCTCCTGACCTTCCATTCATGCCTTTTATTCTATGGGGGATGGAGTAAGTCGTGTACATGTGTATGCGTACGTGTGCACGAGTCGCTGCATGCGTGAGCGTGAAGCTCTATGGACAGGGTGGGGACGGGATTCTGGTGCAGGGAACGTTTCGCGTACACTGAAGGTCTAGCCAAGCTCATTGCCTTTTCCGTCGCCCCTTTCCCAGAAATACAGTGTCCGTTCCTTCCAAGCCAAATGCTCTGGCAGTCCAGGATGGAGAGAGGGGCAGGGCATTCGGAGCTGGCCTGGGTGGGAGCACGGGGCACCCCTGGGCTCAGATGCTTCCAGAATGAAGTCACATCCTCTCCTTCCCCACTCCTCCATGGGATGAAAGGCAGAGTGGAGCTGGAGGGCCTGGCCTTTGTGCACCCCCCTGCCCCCCCTCCCCCCAGTCTGCATTTACATAGCAGTGATGTTAGTGATCCGGCCCACCTTCCATCGCTCTCTGGGGCGGAAAGGGAGGTTTGGTTGGCAACTATAGGTCCCCAGGCTCCCGGAAGGGGACTGGGGGTGGGGAGAGGACCGAAGGCTCAGGCTCTGTTGGAAGCAAGAGCAAGGCTGGGGTGCCAAGGGGTGGGGGTGAGGAGTGTGGGGAACCCAGAGCTGAGGGGAAGAGGGGCGGAGAGAGGAAGCCTCTCCACTCCATATGCATTCTCTGCAAACAAGCAACTACAGTGCCATTACCCAGCCTGGAAAATGAGGTTAAGTCAGATGGACATGAATTAGCAGATGCAAACACATATTCCCTTCAAAAGAGCGGGAGAGCGAGGGGAGGGTGGGGGTGGGCGGACAGTCTGAAGGAGTGGGCTGGGCTGGTTTGTCTCACCCTCTGGGACCAAGCTGGGACTCCAGCAAGAGAAGGAGACACTGTCTGCCCTGGGAGGGAGGGGAAATACTGAGGGCATGCTGAACTTTTGTTAAAGGCAGGGACGGGTTGGAGGTTGAACACCATGATGTCCACCATGAGCGTCCCGGACTGTCCAGTGATCACGGGAAGAATGGCGACTGTCAAGCGAGGACTTTCTCGGTGCGAAATTGGGTGAGGGTGTACAGAGCAGATGGATTTTGCAGTCAACAACTCACACCTAGCTTGCTTTGCAATCCCCACCAGAAATGGCAACTGTTCATCGTACACGTTGACCATGAGAAAAAAAACAACAAAGGAAAGTATACTGAGGGTGAAAAATATAATAGCAAGTCACCCTCCTCAAGGCCACACAGAGACGCCCTGGGGAAGTACTGCCCCGAATAGAAGCGCTGGGGTGGGGGTGGGGTCTTCAGGCAGAGCCTCACAATCAGGGCCCACCAAGCCTGAGATGCCATGGAAAATAACATTGACAAAGACCTTCCACAAGCATCTCAAATGAAGATCACTGCTAAGGGTGTACCTTGAGCCATGGTGATAAAACAAACACCACCATGGGTCTTGGAGCGGATGCCAGCTCACGGGAACTGGGAGTGATCTTTCTGGGGGCAGATGGCCAGGCTTTCCTCTCCAAAGCAGCTGGGGGGTTAGAACTGCTGACCCGCCAGTTGGCATCCCAGCACCTCACTGCTGGCCCACTAGCATTTCAAAATGTATCCTTCGAATCGAACTCCTTCCTTTCCTTCATCATCCATTTAAAAAGTACATGTACGAACTCCTCAGCATTGGGAAATTGACATCATCCCGTTTCCCCCCTTGAACGCCACAGAACTGATCGGTGTGATTATCCTTATGCTTGAACGTGTTCTGCCAATCATCTGTTATATTTCTATGCCACCATATCCTTATATATAGAGAGAGAAATGAATTTTTCTGGTTTTATGCCCTAAACATATCTTGATGTGCGATTACGAAATAGAAGGTAAATTTCTTCTGAAAATGCATTTTCAGTGATGGAACTGTGTGTCCCGATCGATCTTAGTTACAGGACTCAACCTCAGTTCTCTTCTGATCCTTTCATTTTCCTGGAGTAAGCCCTGAGATAAACAAGCAGAGGGGATCGAGGACGGTGTGCTATGGTTGTGCCATGGGTTATTTGAATGACTTCCTAGTTGCTTACCAAAAATATCCCAAGGCGATACATCATCAATACTATTTTTATTTTTTGTCAGCTGAAGATAGATCAGCTGACCACTTAACTATGTCCTCCTTCAATTTCTGGAAAACAAAGAAATAAAAGCCATTTGACTCACAAATGGATTTGTTACTGGGCCATAGGGTCGTTCTTTTGACCAGTGTCACAATGTCTAGGAGCTAGAGAAAGAAGGCTTGGTGGAGAATATGAAACGGATATTAATGATGCCGGTTCATCTCTCGCTTCAAGGAAGCGTGTGTGTCCTGCTGTACTCCGAGAAGCTCGGGAGACAGAAACATTTGGAAGTCTGAATGTGTCTCCTTCTTGCCAACGCCATCGTCTTACTAAAATGCTTTAGACATATTTCCATCAAAATGTTGAGGTTGCACATTGATCCCATTTAAATTGTGGGACAGGTTTGCTGGATGACCAATCAGCCTAATCAAATGTAGCTGCTGCCAGAAAAAAGCCTCTCTGTATTTCTCCATTAGGAGCACGCACTCATGGGAACCCTTGCTATTTATGTTTTTTGAAATAATACTTTCCAGTGTCTCCGGTGAGGCTGAACAGCAACTTAAGTTCGGCACAAACTGTGGAATGAGACTAGCTCCATTCTTCGTAACGTTCTTGGGACGTCTGGGTTGGCGGTCGATGGCCGTGGAGGTAGCATCCCCGCGTCCTTGCCTTCCCATCTTCGTTGCGGAGGGCTTGCCGACCATTTGTTTTGACAGGTGACTGTTTCCACAGGTGCCAACCTGATCACTTTTGAATTCTAATTCTTAAATAGATGAGTAAATGGACGGATGGAAGACAGATAGATGGAGACAGGTAGGTGGAGGCAGAATGAAATAGAGTGAAATCATTAACAGCTTAAATTTCCTCTCTCGTTATCAGGGTGTTGTGCACCGGTCCAGCTGTAAGGACTTTGGTTTTCTTCATGTTCGGGTACAATCCATCCTTAACGTCTGTCGTTGTAGCCCTTTGTCCGTAAGTGCTCTCAGGCGTCTTCATTTTGGGTAACCCAAGGGGTGCCATCTGCACCTTATAGGTTGCTAATGAGTCTCAAGTAGGTAAAAGCGAATACTGTATGTTGGCGCTCCACAAACTCTAGCAACTTGCTTGGGGGCAGAAAGCAGAGACATGGAAGCTGGTGCTTATCTGTGAAACGTGACACGTATGGACGGGGCTTCTGGGGTAGCCAGGGAAGCATCAAGCTCTAGTCCCTGGGCCGTGAAGGGCTGGACCATGGGTGTAGTATGTTCACTAAGATGTCCTGGGGCTGGTTTTGACCGCTGTGCAGGTGACTTAAAAAAATCAACATTTCATTGAAGTCCACATAATCGGAAATGGACAGTGGCATATTTTGACAAAGTGAATGCTCTTATGTCACTGGATCTAGAAACAGAACAGTACCATGACTCTAGACAACCCCTCTCAAATTATTCATTGCCTGCTCAAGACCCCAGCCTGACTCCCAGCAGCACAAAGATCATTCTGGGGATTTACAAAAACATCATGGTGCATTATGAATTTCTTCCTGTGTGTGGCTTCTTTCACTCAACCTGATGTGTCCGAGATTTTCCGTGTGGCCACATGTCATTGTAGGCCACTCCTTCTCAGTGCTGTTGAGGGACACTGACTCCTAACAGGGATGGCCGGGGAGGTGGCTTTGGCTCCAGTAAGCTTGGGTCACAACAAACTGTCACCTTGCTGGACCACTGTAACTACAAATCCTTTCACCCACAGGCAAGCGGCTGCTTGAATATAGATACAGAGGCAGGGTGGGTGCCCAGTGGTTTTCCGACGGACTTGCCAAGCAGAAACGTTGAAGGCCGGGATTGGATGACAGGAAGCTAGGGAGCAAGGGAGCACATGGGTTTGTTAGGTGCTTCACAGTGCTTGCTCAGCACCTGTCGATCAGTGTCGCGCTGTGCTGGTTTGCATGTGCTGTGGTGCTGGAATCTAGATCATGGCCATCTCCAGGGCCAGCAGAGTCACACAAGGTAGACAGCTTTCAGAGGAGCCTCCAGACTAAGACAGACCAGGAAGAAAGGGCTGGTGGTCTACTTTACAGAACTAGCCAATGGAAAACCCTATGGATCACCTAGAACCCTGTTCAACAGAGGGCCGGGAGATGTGCCTCCTAGGTTGGAAGATGCCGTACAACCATCGCCACATTGCACTCAAACACGCCAATGACCATGAAGGACCAGGTGCCGGCTGGATATGTTACAGGTGGGCTTCCAGGGGTTGGAGCAGACGCCATGGTAACTCACAATGGGCGAAGAGCCCGCGGGGTCAGATACACTACCTCAACATGCTGCTCTTTGGAAAACATTGTTTTCAGGATTCAAAGAAGGAATGTGTAAGAACTAACTTTGATGTCTCATTATTGGCTTAAGGTTCAAGAGAAATCCCACTTACTAAGTGATTTTAAAGCGATTCTGGATTTGACACATCTATAAAATTCTGAATGCCAGAGACCCAACTTGTCTTTCCCCTCTGCACCACCCCCCCCACCCCCCCGCCCCGCACTCAAAGACTCAGAGTCAGCGTTGTCAATCAGCCCTGACTCGTGTCAGCCTTATAGGATGGAGTAGAATTGTCTCTGTGGGTTTCCGAGACTGTCGATCTTTACGGGAGTACAAAGCCTTACCCGGGTGGTTCTGAACTGCTGAACTTGGGGTTAGCAGCCCCATGCACAACCCTTCACCAGGGTTCCTCCACACTCACAAAAGGATAGTAGATTTCATTAAGATGAAAAAAGAAGGGGGGGACCCCTTATCATGAAGAGAGCGATGAATCTGTATTATTGAACCTGGAGGTAACTTGTTCTCAAGGAAGGAAATCAAACAAGGGCAGGATTTCAGTTAGGTCTGTAAGAGAACTCCCGGGGAAGCCCAGCAGAGGAAGACACGCACAGCCTTACAAAAAGGCAGCCAGGAGCGACTCTCCCCGGGGCCGCCAGGATCCAGGAAAATGTGAGACGTGTCCTCTACAGTGGCCAAGTGAGAAGCTGTCAAACAAGGGTGTGTTAGACTGGCGGCTGAAGGAAGGAACAGAGACCCAAAGGGCTCACGAAACTGTGGGGAGAACAGGAGCTCCGAAAGATCCGAGTCAAATACTCAAAGAATCACTGCGCGAACTTTATGGTGACCCAGGAAATGCCGATGCTGAAGGGAATACCTGAGAAATTCACGGAATTTGTTCTCTCGGGCGAAGAACCGGAAAGATGAGCTGCATGGAAGCGCAGCCAGGCAGGACAGAAACCGAACAAGTCCAGACCCGGGTTAGAAGGTGGGTGGTTGGGAGAGGACCTCTGGGTAGGGTTTTCCAGCTTAGGAAGGTGAAGGTGCATCCGATTTGTTTGAACAGGGGTTGTTTTTTAATAGCTCCAGAGTTCATTACTTTATATGCCTCATTATGGGAAATCCCGTTTAAAAATAGAGGATCGTGCTCAAAAGTCAGAGAAAAGGCTGCTTATCTATAAAAAGGGCCTGCTTTCAAAAACAGGTGAAAGGGAGATACAGCTACCTGTCATCAGTTACCACCCAGCTGATGCTGCCTTGACGGAGACCGCGTGCGTCCAAGTGGAACTGTGCCCGTGGGGTTTTCAATGGTGGGTTTTCTGGAAGGAGGGTGCCAGGTTGGATGGACTTGATGCTCCAAACTTCGGATGAATCATCAGGCGCTTGACCTGTCGGCCCACCCTGATGAAAGCAAAGTGCTCACAGAAACAGCATCCAACGGGCTGGAAGGTCCAAACCTGATGACAGAGCGTCTTGAGAAAGAACAGCATGGCACCTGACAACAATAACAACAACAGCAGTCGTACACTCACTTGGATCAACCATTTAAGAAAATCCTCCAAGAGCTTTCTTGAGTAGCAAGTTCGATCTGCCTGATTCCCACGCCTGCCTGTCCATTGGTTTTACGTGGCGAGTGAGGATGCAGACTGTCTCGGGGCCACTCCATCAACCAAACCCAACTCCCTGCCATCAACTGACACCAGACAACCGACACCACAGGCTCTGCCACTGGGGCGGCCGTTTCGGAGTGACCCGAGAGGACGGGGTAAGAGACAAAGGGCCCCTTTTGTTTTCTGAGATTTTGCATCTTTAGGAAGCAGAAAGCCTCATCTTTCTCCTCCGGAACAACTGGTGGGTCTGCAGCGCTGACTTTGTGCTTAGCAGCTCAGTGTCCGCTGTGCCAACCTGACATGGGAAACGTGCTCCCTTTGTGATTCCCTCCCCCAACTGGCTTTGTCAGGTAGCGGCACTAGTGCACTGCACTGCAGCCCGTCCTGTTGTGATGATCAGATGTCAGATGTAGACCATTGTGAACAGTGCCCAGCACCAGGTGAGTGCTGGACAAGGCCTTTATGAATGTCACCAGCTATGAGACCAGGCACATGTTCTACACTTTACGCTTTGTCTTAACACATAGAACTCGGATATGTGCTTTCATTGTTACAAACAGTCACCTCCTCCTTTTCATCAGCTGTAAAATGTTGTATTGGGTGAGTGTACTGCTATTTCTATGACCTGTTCCCTATCGATGGACGCCAGGCTCCTAACCTTTCATTCTTACCAACCATGCTGTCATGAACTGTGCCCATGCTAACTCTGCACACGACAGTACGTTTGTGTGTGTGTGAACACGTTTGTGTGTGAGTATGTTTGTGTGCGAGTATGTGCGTATTCGAGTATGTGTGTTTGTGTGTGTGAGTATGTGCATGTGTGAGTATGTTATGTGTGTATGAGAATACATTTGTGTTTGTGTGAGAGAGTACCCCGTATGTGTGTGAATGTTTGTATGTGAGTACATTTGTGTTTGTGGATGCATGTTTGGGTGTGTGAGTACACTTGTGTGTGCGTGTGAGAGCATGTATGTATGAACAAGTATGTTTGTAGTGAAAGTCTCTGGAAGCTGTCCTGCTGGAGGAGCACAGAGTATCAGACAATATTTAAAGAACACCCACACATTAGAAGGGGCACCAAGTTCTTAGGTGTGCCCTGTTTCCTAGCAGGGAGCCAGACAAGGAACAGAACACAACAGAGCACACTGTCGCCATGGCACAGAAGGTAAGCCACGACTATCAAACCCCCGGTCTCAAGGCAACACTCATCACACTTCTAAAGGTGATAAAGTCCCCAAAGCCCCCAAACGCCCTGCCATCAAGTTGCTGCATACTCACAGCAACCCGTTGGGGTAGAACTGGCCCCGCGGTTTTCTGACAAGCTCTTAAACTCATTATAGGAGTAGAAAGCTTCATCTTTCTCCCGAAGGGCAGCTGGTGGTTCCGAACTGTCGGCCTTGCAGTTAGCAGGCCAGCCCACAGCTACTACATCACCATGGTGGTTGAGAAAGTCTCAAATCCCTGGTTGGCCATCGACTATTTGTACAACCTTGAGTAAATAATTTAAATGAGTCTAATTTGTTTTAAATTTAACATATTGCAATGAAAAAATTAGACCAAGGAGAAATCAGACAGCACCTTGATAGGTAATTAGCCTGAACACCAGGTATGATGTCCTGAGAAAACATGATCATTTATACAGTCTATGGACTGGGAATCTTCATAAATGAAGAAACAACATTTATAAAGTTAATCATGAAGAAACATCTGAAAACTCAAATTGAGGAGTGTTCGACTTTAAAAAGGGGTACTATATTCTCAAAGAAATAAAAAAGACATATCCAGAACATACTGCCATTGAACCGATTCTGACTGATGGCCATCTCATAAATCAAAACCAAACTCACTGCCATCAAGTTGTCGCCAGCACACAGCAACCCCGTAGGAGACTGTAACTCTTTATGGGAGTAGAAAGCCTCGTCTTTCTCCTACGCAACAGCTTGTGGTTTCGAACTGCACACCTTGTGGTTAGCAGCCCAACAGAGCGCCATTATGCTTCCATAGCTCCAGCAACCTTACAGTGCATAGTAAAACATCTCCTGAGAATTTTTGAGACAGTAACTCTTTATAGTAACAGCCAGCTCCGTCTGGACTTGAACCTGTGGTTAGCAGCCTAACAGCCCACTACACCACAAGCGTTCCTCCTATGTATGTGTATGTGTGTATCTGTGTATGCCCATGAGATCCATTATGTATAGGTATAGATCTGTGTGGATATGAGATAAAAGGAAAAGAAGGAAAATGTTCCCTGTGTGAATCACCTGACATGGTCATGCGTGGCTGCTCAGCACTTACAATACGCCCAGTGAGGCTGCTTGCCTGTGTAAGGTACAAATCAAATGCCAGACATTTAATAAAAAAAGAATGTGAAATAGCTAAGTAATGATTGTTATATTAATTCTCATTGCCAGCCATTTGTTTCAAGCTCATCGTGACCTTATAGAACAGGGTAGAGCTGCCCCTGTACGTTTCCGAGACTGTAACTCTTTATAGGAATAGAGAACCTCCTTTTTCTCCCTCAGAGCAGCTGGTGGTTTTGAACTGCAGACTTTGAGGTTCGCAGCCCCATGTGTAGCCCAGTAGGTCACCAGGTATCACCCTGGGCTCAAAATAACAACAGTTGTGGGAATGGTGTAGGACCCGGCAGTGTTTTGTTTTGTTGTACAGAGGGTCGCTCTAAAGTTGGAACCTAATAGCAACAACAACAACAACATACTAATTTTATGTAAGAAAAATTAAGCAAGAAAACTTTGTTCTACTAAACTGGTATTCCATGATGCTCACCTTCACGACCTACATGATCACCTTCACGACCTACACGATTGCTGAAGACAATTGGGTGCATAAGCAAATGTGGTGAAGAAAGCTGATGGTGCCCGGCTATCAAAAGATATAGCGTCTGGGGTCTTAAAGGCTTGAAGATAAACAAGTGGCCATCTAGCTCAGAAGCAACAAAGCCCACATGAAAGAAGCACACCAGCCTGTGTGATCACAAGGTGTGGAAGGGATCAGGTACAAGGCATCAAAGAACAAAAAATCATATCCTTGTAAATGAGGGGGAGTGCGGAGTGGAGACCCAAAGCCCATCTTTTGGCAACTGGACACCCCCTTACAGAAGGGTTTTGGGGAGGAGACAAGCCAATTGGGGTGTGGTATAGCAACGATGAAACATACAACTTTCCTCTAGTTCTTTAATGCTTCCCTGCCCCCCCCACTATCATGATCCCAATTCTACCTTACAAATCTGGCTAGACTAGAGGATGTACACTGCTACAGATAGGAACTGGAAACACAGGGAATCCAGGACAGATAAACCCCTAAGGATCAATAAAGAGAGTAGCGATATCAGGAGGGTAAGGGGAAGGTGGGGGAGAAAGGGGAAACCGATCACAAGGATCTACATATAACCCCGTCCTTGGGGGACGGACAACAGAAAAGTGGGTGAAGGGAGACATCCGGATAGTGTAAGACATGAAAAAATAATAATAATGAATTATCAAGGGTTCGTGAGGAAAGGAGGGAGGGAGAGGGGGAAAATGAGCTGATACTAGGGGCTCAAGCAGAAAGAAAATGTTTTGCGAATGACGATGGCAACAAATGTATAAATGTGCTTGACACAATGGATTGATGTATGGATTGTGATAGGTGTATGATAAAATGTACAATAAAATTATTTTAAAAAGAAATATCCCTGAGATAGAAGCTTAAAGAAAATATATTGTTAAATGAATAATTTTTAGTAAATAAGTTAGTTAAGTGATTTCTATATGCAATTGTACTTAAAAAGAAGTTAGAGAGAGAAAGAGCAAATAGTAAAACCAATAAAGGAGTAAAATGTTGATAAGTAAGCCTGGACAAAGGGCATACATGCGTTTTTCATGCTACTTTTGCAACTTTTCTGTCCATGTGAAATGATTTCCAAATAAAATGTCTTCAAAGATTGGAGTAGGGTGCCCTACCTGATGGGGCCCCACATTCATCCACTCAACAAATCCTTGTGGAGCCTTACTCCGCAAGCAGCAGGAGTGCAGTAGAGAGACAGCCTGGCGCCTGCCCTCGGGGAAATAGAGAAGGCAGAACGTGGGTCTACGGTCCACTGTGCTGGGTGCTGGGAGGACCAGAAAACTGAACTGCGGTGCTCACCTCTTAGACTGTCAAGGAGGACTTTTGGAGACAATAATACGACGTACGTTGCGGCCTGAAGGATGCGTTTGGGAACCAGCCAGATTGAGGAGTTCTTGGGGGCCATTCAGGCTCTTGGCTGCTCACTGGAAGTTCAGAGGAAAGGAGTGGCAACCCACTTCTGAGCAAGCAGTCCTTGAAAACGCTGCGGAGCATGGCTCTACTTTGACATTCCTGGGGACACCATGAGGCGGAATCGACCCGCCGGCTGGTGGTTTGGGGTTGAAGGAGGACTGTGGATGAAAGGGAAGGTGTGAAGGCCCTGAGGAGGGGAAGGACTTGGTGCCAAGAAGTGGAAAGTGGACGGGAGTGGGGGGCCAGGGAGGGAGCATCAAATGGTGAGAGCAGATGATGGGGCTGGAAAAGCAGGCAGGGGCCGCCGGAGAGGGCCTTTGTGATCAGGTGTGGATTTAGACTTTTTTTCCAGGACTGAGGGGAAGTGTTTGGAATGGTCTACAGCCGATGTTGAAGTTTAAAATACAGCCAACCTGTGAAATCCAGGAACCTGTGTAAGGCGGAAACCCATCTGGAAAGAGCAGTCACGCTTCCCACTGATAGAGCACCATAGGAAAGCAGTGAGACGGCACCCCCGCCGTTGAGACACAGGAAAACCAGGCGGTCCTCCGGGTCCTGGCTCTCGCAGGCTCACTGTGATTCCCCCAGCTGCTGAGTACATCGATGTGGACAGGCTGGTTGTGGGACCGTTTCAGTCGGCTAGGGGATGAAGCGGAGCTGGAACGGACCGTGGCACTGAGCATGGTGAGAAGAGAAGGGATTGGAGACCTCTACAGGGCATCGAATCCATAGGGAATGTGGGGCCAAGAAGATGGATGTGTTGAGGAAAACACCCAACCTTCTGGCATAAACCGCTTGGCATTTGTGGAGTTTGCGGCATTCTGGAGGAAGAGCAGAGTTGGGTTGTGGTGAGGGGCTGACAGGTAACTCCACAAAGGATGGGGGGAGGGGGGATTAAATGAGAGCAGTTGTTCCTCCTTACCCGAGGCTGCCCCCTCTGTCTGTGCTTCCAGTGCCAATGGAGGACACTACCCTTCAGCTTCCCCGAGACAGAGCACGGAGTTCCCCTGACTCCTCCTCCCTTCTCCTTTCTCTCACAAAGCACACCTGTCCATCACCGAGAGCCCTACCTTCTACTTCCCTCCCACCTCTCCCAGCTGCATCTGCCCTGCTCTCTCTCTGTGTTAGTCCAGGTGGACTAGAGGAACAAATTCATTGACACTCATATATGTGTAAGAAAGAGCTTTATATCAAAGAGTAATTGTACATTGAGAAAACATGCCAGCCCAGTCCAGATCAAGTCCATAAGTGCGATACTAGTCCATAAGTTCCTCTTTAGACTCCCATAGCACATGCAATGATGCCAAATGCAGGAAGATCACAGGCTGGTGGGGGGAAAGTCCTGTGGGTCCAGTGGTGGTGGACGCATCTCCAGGGCTCTGGCTGCCATCAGCGTGGCTCCATGTGGTATCAGATGGAAGGTGAAACAGAGAGAGGGAGAGAGAGACCTGATGGGAGAATCAAGAGAGAGAGAGAAGTTCCCAGAATCCTCATGAGAAGGCCATGCCCACACGGAGTCATCAGTCAGGCTCTGGCCTGATTGACAGGCTCAATCCCACCCCTTCCTTCTTCCATCAAGTTGACATGAAGCTGTGTGACTACCCCACGCTCTCCCTCTGCTGCTGCCTCCTATCGGGCCTTCAGCATCCTACATCGAGACCGCCGCTCATGCTGCCCCAAACCCTGCACCACTCCTTCCCCTCCCTCTCGCGGAGCCAGGGAGAATTGTTGGAACTCATGAAACCAAGCACGTTTACGGTTCGGTTCTTCTAGTTAAACCACTTCCGCGGCTTCTCGTCACCCACAGGGTGGACACCGTCCTGAGCCAGACCGCTCGGGCTTGGGCTCTGCTGGCTCTTTCGGTTCTGGAGCTCAGCTCACCCTCCTACCGCCATTCTGAACAGCCTTGCCCCGCTGCGGTCCCCAGGGTGGGGCTTCATACATGACTGCCCTTGCGACAGCTGTTTCCTTGACATGGAGTGCCTAGCGTGCCTCGCTGGGAAGCACCTAGCCATCTGTCGAGAATCACTTCCCCCAAGTCGCCGAGAACAGTAGGAAACGCCAGCAGGCCTTATATCACATTCTCTTCCATTTGGCCTCTTCACTTGCTTTGTTGGTTCCACGTGTCTCCGTGTGTTTTGGCTCCTTGAATGTTTGATTTTTTTAAAGCTCCGTCCCAGAGGTCCAGAAAGAGACACTCTTGCATAATAGAATACATGAAGACATAGCACTGGCTTAGTATCTGTGGGCTCGACGCGAGTACACATGCCTGAGCATGCACCGCTATAAAATTCATCTAATAAGCAAATCAGTGAATCGATTTGGAGAAAGCGAGCACCCATCTCTCCTATAGAAGTCCAATCAGTGTAGAAGGGATGATAGAAATGGAAACAAAAAACAAACCCTCATTTGACAAACACCCCTGCACTAATTGTGCTAAGTAGGCATTATCCTTGGATGCTAAACTTGGAGGGTGAAGTAGGATAAGAAGAGGATATTTGCATATTCTCTTAACCAAGTGATGAAGATTAACATCACCAGTAATGAGGCTTATCAACATCAAGTACCTCCTGATACAGTGCTCTGAGCAAGACACAGCATCAATCCTGCGGTATTTTTGCCCCAAAATGTGTAACCTCAATCTAATTGTGAGACATCGGCCAACCCTCACCCAGACATGCTGCAGAAAGCCACTGCTCTCTGAACGTCCAAGGACACTCAATGTGGGACCCTGCCCTGGACCCTGGGCCTGCGGAACTCCATATGCCTGTGAATTCGAAGGCCTGTGAATTAGCTCAGAGGGTTGTATCAATGTCAATGTCCTGGTGTTTTGATCATGGTTCTAAAGATCATTTAAAGCGTTGACATTAGAGTTAGCTGAGTGAAGATTATGTGGAAACTGTACTATCTTAGCAACTTTTTAAAGTCTGCAATTATTTCAAAAAACCATGAAGATACAATTAGATAGCCGGAGTGTCTCACTGGACATGGGTGGTGTCTCACTGACCACTTCCCCCTCGATGCCTATTCTCTGGCCCTTTTTAGCATCCTTTCTTTATAGCACTTGTAACACTTTATCACGTTTGCTTGCTTCCTTGTGGGTGGGCTCCTCAGCTCTTAAATGCAGGGGTCTTGCTTTTAAATCTTTAAATCTCTAATGCATATATTAGGAATTGAATGGCACCTCCCCCATCCCTTTCCAAAAAAGTGTGTCGAATTCCATGTGGTTCTAATCTTGCTTGGAAATGGGGGTTTTTCTTTGGTTAGGGTAATGGAGCAATAACCAAATAATTTCTCTGATCAGGATCAGCATAAAGCTGATAGGGAGGTGCTTAAGGAGGTCCCAAATGTCCAGCTTTTCCAACATGCCGCACAGCACCAGTATCTCTAATATCAGCCAGCCCCCCAGCCCCCCCTCATGCTCTCCTCCAGTCTTCAGGGTCAGTGTTCTAGAGAACTCACACACGGAACTCGCCGCTCTATGGTTTATTACATAAGTGACAGGGTATCACTCAGAGTTCAGAATGACTTAGAAGTAACAGGAACCACATGGAGTGTAGTTCCTGATCAGGACAGCTTCCTTCCACTCTGCTGGGCACTGTTCAAGGTCTTCTTGGGCAAGGGTAACAATGTCTAGCTCTATAGCTCGGCAAGGTCATTGGAGCCATGTTGACCTCTTGGTTCTGGCTGCTCCCGGTGGCTGCAACCATGGACTCAGACGCAGGAACCAGGACCGTGCAGTGTTTCCTTCTGTTGTGCACAGGGTCGTTCTGGATCGGAACCGACTCCAGGGCACCTAACAACAATAAAACAGAACCATGGTTAGGCAAGCCATGTAAAAGTGCCCCTTTGCACTTCGTAGCAGTGTAAGGTGGGTCCTAAACCTAATCACATCTGAGTGGCAACAAGACCAGAGTAGGCACAGAGATACACGGGCAGGGGGAAACAGATGGCAGGTGAGGATTGCCTTAAGGGAGGTCAAGGATGCCCGAGGCTACCCACAAGGAAAGAATTGACATGGCCTAGACCCTGCTTTAGACTTTCAGCCTCCAAACTCTGACTTAGACTTTCCGCTTCATCAACTTCAATTCCGTAAAGCCACCGTTTGGACATTTGCATTAAACCGTAGCACCAGAAACAGCATGTAGCCAAGCTCTGCTCATAGCTGTCAGTGGATGCTGACTCATAGTGACCCTCTAGAACAGGGTAGAACTGCCCCGGTGAGTTTCTGAGACTCTTTACAGGAGGAGAAAGCCCCATCTTTCACCCTCAGCGGGGCTGGTCATTTCAAACTGTTGAAGCTGGAGTTAGCAGCCCAGTGAGTAATTCACCATGCGACCGGGGCTCCTCAAAACAGGATGTAGTGGAGACCCACAGCCCACCAGCAAGACAATCGACAGTCCCTCTTAGTGGAGTAGTGAGGAAAACACTTCAATGTTGAGTGTCTGATATGTGCCAGGACTTACAGACATGGACTGCTTTAATTCTTTCTGCAACCCCAGGACCTTGGATCAATTTCCCCAGCTTCGCACTGAGGAAGCAGAAGTACTGAGACAGTGAGCCATTTGTCTAGATCACACACCTGGTGAACACTGGAGCCAGGACCAAGCTCATGTAGACCTGCACGGCCATCTACTTAATGCCTGCTCCTGGGGGCCACAAGACCCAATAAAACTGCTCCTTAGAGTTAGTGAGTCTTGAAGAAAGGAGATAGCCTCACCTTTCTCCAATGGAATGGGTAGTGGGTTCGAACCTCTGTGCTTTCAGTTAGTAGCCTGATGCCTAACCAAATATATGCATATATGTATATATGTATGCAAATATATATGTATACCACATATATGTGTAAAATTATACATGTACACAAATATACACACACACTGGGTATATGTATGTATACATATATATATGTATACCACCATATATGTATATACTGAATAAATATGGTACACATGCCATATATGTGTACGGTATATGGACCACATATACATATGTATACCAAATATGTACCAAACATATATATGTATGTATATGTGTGTGTGTATCCATAAATCACTGTCATCAAGTCAATTCTGGCTCGGCCATATAGTTGCTTCCAAACCTGTGCTCACCTACACTGGGCCTCTGGTCAACATTTCCTCTTTGTGGAAAAAGGGCCCGGTCTTTTTCTGGACAGCAGAAAGCTGAGGGCAATGGAGGGCCGGCGTGGGTGGAGGAGTCCAGACGTGCACCAGGTTGGTGCTGCTCTCTCAGAGACCAGATTGGGTGGACGGGGTGAGGACAGAGATCCCAGTCCCCATACTGAGGGTGAGGCTTTTAAAAGGACCCCACACTGCCCAAGGTTCCTTTGAGTTAAAACACAGCATTGCCACTTAATTTTCCCGAGTCCCATAAAATAAGCAGGGATTGTGTTAGTCTCAGTTTGTAGCTCCCCCGCCCCCCCACTGCCAAATGGAACAATGTCAACCTCTTTAGGGCAGGAGTACAATCCCAGCATCGCCTAGTTGTGTCCACTGTGCACGTAATCATTGCCTAGTCACAATAAGCAATACAGGGGATCTGGGCTTTGAATTGACTGTAGCAGGGGATCCGGGTGACGAGGGGGCTACAAGGTCATTGCCTGCAGCTGAGAGACCACGAGGGGACGGCCAGCAGCACTGACTCCCAAACGTCTCTTGGTTAGACCCTGTTTTGGTCTTGCTTGAAACCAGGAGACTCTCTGTGAAAGTTCTGAGTGACAATCTCTCATGCCTCTCTTAGATTCTGCAGTGGCTGGAGGTCCTAGTCATCCCTCGGTTTATAGCTGTCACTCCACCTCTGCTGCAGTCCCCACACGGTGTCCTCCCCGGCATCCCTCAGTCAGTGTCTCCTCTCTTCTCATAGGGCATCAGCCAAATTGGATTAAGGGACCTCGCTGTTGCAGTATGGCCAAATGCCAATTTAACCAATGATATCTGTCACGATCCTCTTTCCAAATAAGATTGCACTCTGATATTCTCGGATGGGCATGACGTTTGGGGCACATGTCCGCGGAGGTCCCTCCTGACAGGTGTGCTGTGATTTTCTCGGTTCCCACCCAGTCCTGTGCTGACTGCTGAGCTGTGGTTTGCTGCTTTCCTCTCTTCCTCAAGAAGCCCAGCCAGCGGTTCTCAACCTGTGGGTCATGACCCCTTTGGGGTTTGCCCAAGTCATCACAGTAGCAAAATGACAGTGATGAAGTAGCAACGAAAAATAATTTTTCAGTTGGGGGGGTCATCACAAGATGAGGAACTGTATTAAAGGGTCGTGGCATGAGGAAGGTTGAGAACCACTGGTAACCCCGCCTGCGTGCATCTCTGCTCTCCTCAGCTCCTCCTCCCACAAAGCTTTCTCCTCCCTCAAACCCTCAGTGACTTTCAGTCCTTGGTTCTCTTACGATTGATGCCTGTGCCCAGCCAGGAGCTGGAGGTGTATATGACTTGGGTTTGATGGACGGCTGAGTGCTTAGTGATGCCATGACACAAATACCCCGCCCCCCAGTGGCTTTAAAGAACAGGAGAATGTCTCACAGTGCTGAAGAGTTCAAGTGCAAATCAGGGGCCGGTCCCGGCTGTATAGCAGCCCTGGTAGCGTAGCAATCACGCGTTGGGCTGCTAACCACAAGGTCAGCAGTTTGAAAGCACCAGCTGATCCATGGGAGAAGTATGAGGCTTTCTATTCTCATAAAGAGTAGCCGTCTCAGAGCCCACAGGGGAAGATCGACCCTGCCCTGTCGGGTTGCTGAGAGTCAGCGTGGACTTGATGATGGTGAGTCCTGGCTATAGCCTGGTATTCCTTGGTCCCCTGTTCACTTGGCTTGGAACCCATCCTCACATGGTGCCCGCCTTCCCCCGTGCTCCTTCCTCAGTCCATTCTGCTCTTTCCACAACTCAGATGTGATGAAGCGCCCACTGACTTGGGACTGAAGGAATTAGTGCAGTAAGAAGCTGTGGTAGTTCCACCATCTTGTGTCAACTTGAAGGTATTAAGAGTGAAGGGGTGGGGTTTAGCCTGTCAATCAGGTCACGACCTGATGATGCCTCCTTGTGGGCATGACCTTCTCATGAAGAGGGTTCTGGGAATATCCCCCCTCTCTCTGATTCACTTTCCTATTGAGGAGTCACACTCAGATAGCTGGAGAAGGTAATGTGGAGACCCGTGCCAGAGCTGAGATGCTTCCACTGCCACTGGATCCACAAGCCTTTTGCCCTATCGGCCAGGAATCTTCCTGTATTTGGCATCATTGCATGTACTGCATGGGTCTGAAGAGGAATTTATAGACTAGTATCGGGCATATGGGCTAATATTGGACTTATGAAACTGATCTGGACTGGGCTGGGATGTTTCCTTAATATACCATTGCTCTTTGATATAAAGCTCTGTCTTATACACATTTGAGTGTCTCTGCTTGTGTTTCTCTAGTCAACCAAGTCTAACACAGAACCCAGTGCCCAAACCAAACCCAGTACCATCGAGTCAATGCCGACTCAAAGCGACTCTACTGGAGACACTAGAACTGCCTCTGTGAGTCTTCGAGATTGTAACTCTTTAAGCAAGTAGAAGGCCCCATCTTCCTCCTGAGGAGCGGCTGGTGGTTTTGCACCGTTGACCTGATGGTTAACTGCCCAACCCGTAACTACAGTGCCACCCCAAAGAGACCCAAAACTCTTTCCAAACAGGATCACATTTACAGGTCAAGGAGCCAGGATTTCAACACACGTTGGCTGGGGAGAACGCCATGCATACGAAGGGTGACCACCAGTGACACATGGTGGGACCTTTGCACATGGTGGGTCCTCTTTCCTAGTATCCTGGATGTTCGCATCTCTGGATGACCCTGGCAGCTGCATTCAGACCCTCAAGGACCCCACCTTGGGCCCTGAAGTTTACAGGGCACTTGTTAGTGCTGGTGTGTTTTGTTTAAAGCTGATGTGATTCGCCTGTCCATGGGGAGTTCTTTGCTGTTAGTTGCTTTAATGGCAGTTGAACCAAAACCTTATTTTAGAATATTTCTTTATTATTAGCAAGGTCCAAGGGGCCCTGGTGGCATTGTGGCTACTCGTTGGGCTGCTAATTGCAAGGTCAGAAGTTTGACACCACCCGTGGGAGAAAATGAGGCTTTCTACACCCAGAAAGAGTTATAGTTTTGGAAACACACAGAAGTGGTTCTATGGAGCCCCTGTGAGTTAGAATCGGTTGGATGGCAGTGAGCTTTGTTTTTCTGAGCAAGGCTTAGAGTCTGGATCTCTAGTGTAGTTATGAAGACCTACACGGGACAACAGGAAAAAATGCGCTATGTGGTGAGCGAACCCAGAGAGCCTGATGTAGTCTTCAGAACCCCTTTGGACTGATGGCCAGGATGAGTCTAGGGAGAGTACACATCTTTAGCGCGCAGGCATGGCGGCAGAGGATACTAATGATACCAATATTTTGTCACTCATTGTTCCGTTTCTTTCCAGGCAATTATGAAGTGTGTACTGGGTGTCCGACATGGAGATAGAGCCGGGGCTAGAAACCCAAATAACATTCATCCTCCCCGAATCCATGGCTCTACTAGGATGTATGAAGTTCAAATAGACCTGTCTCACCGTGGGCTCCCAGGAACGCTAGGTAGGGTTGCCAAGACTGTACATCTTTATGGGAGCGGACAGCCTCATCTTTCTCCCGCAGATCAGCTGGTAGACTTGAACCACCAACCTTGTGCTTAGCAGCCCAATGCCCAAGCCACTGTGCCACAGGGCACCAGCGACCTACAAAGGAAGAAAAGCAGAAAGGTCACCCCCTGGAGCAGATGACGACTAAGATGCATCAGGCAGGAACTGAGCTCCTGGGAGGTCCTCTTACGCTTTCTTGACACTTGATGGCTCCCAGATCACTTTCACATTCATTGCCTCGTTTATTTTCATCACCGGCCTTTTGAAGCTGCCTGGAGATGAACTATGATTTGACTCATGGGAGGAGGGGTGGCTCTGCTCCAGGTCAAATGACTTGTCCAGAGTCACATACAGCTATGTAGACGGCTGGCCTCCTTCCTGGCCAGGCTGTTTTCAGCTCACGACCAGGTGGCCCGGGCCCCACCCCAACCCCCAGCCCCACCCCAGTTTGGTTGAGTGCAGCTGAGGCAGGTAGACTCTTTCTGATAATCCCAGGCAGGCTTCCTGGAATTGGTGGTAGGGGACACCTCAGAATAGCCCAGGGGCCTTGCCCAAACTCCACCCACAGGAAATCCCCTGGTCTGCGGCCCCTGGGGTGGACAGTGTGACCATAAGCCTGGAGGGGCTGCTCCCCGAAGCCCATGCAGGGCTTCCTGGCCCTTCCCCTGGCTGGGGTGTTAGTGGAGTGGAAATGCCATGGAATGCTACCGCCTTTGTTTCCGGGAGTTCTACCCTCACACCACCACCCTTGACCCTACATTACCACATTACTTACCGCCTACTGGTTTCTTTAAAATTAGGAAGTAATTGACACCTGCAGCTTGAAGCAATCAGTTCTCCTCCTCCCCTTTCTTCACCCCCCCTCCCCCATCTGTCTCCAGGAGCCGTGACCAAGGCTGCCATTAAAAGCTTGGTTAGTTCCAATCTCCGGACAAGCAAGGACCACTTGACTCTTTTATTACGTTTTCGTTAATTGTTAAATCCACAAGAATGCAGAAGCCGTTCCCTTTACAGCACACGCGTGAGAGCCGAGCCTCACGGAGCCAGGTGCCACTTTCCCCCAATCCTGGTACCCAGGCCCGCTGTTGGGGTTTGTGACCAGGGCAGAAGTACCAGCCTCTGTCTTTCTGGGCTTCTCTGCCCATTCTTTTTTAGCCTGCGTGGGCTTCTCTGAACCCAGGGGTGTGTGTGCAAAAGATACAGCTGTAAAAAGATGGGTCCCAAAAGAAGGGCCCACTCCAGCCTGGAAGGGGGCTCAAGACCCTTTGGGAAGAGAATGCTGGGATCTCAGAACTCCAGAACGTGAATAGAAGGGGGATGTGGTC
Source organism: Echinops telfairi (assembly GCF_000313985.2). Lineage (NCBI taxonomy): Eukaryota > Metazoa > Chordata > Mammalia > Afrosoricida > Tenrecidae > Echinops > Echinops telfairi. Next base: position 396,351 of record NW_022111383.1, read on the forward strand.
AAAGCATGGACTCCTTATCTTGAAGGAAGAGCCTGCAGGGGCCAGAGCAGGACTCGGTTGACTAGGCGAAGGGCAGGGGCTGTGGGCATCTTCCTCTGGTTCCCCACCAAGGGACAACAGCAGGTACCAGGTTCCCCCCAATCTGACCAAACGATGCTGTGCATATACCCACAGAAAATATAAATATTGCTATAAAAGCAAGCCTCCCTCCTTAAATCCGATCATGTTCTGTGGGACAACGATGAGACTGTCCACTCCTGTAAAGACGTCCAGCCTCGGGAACCCCCACATCCGGCCGCTGTGGTTGGAATGGACTTGTTGGCAGTGGGTTCTGGTCTGTAGGCAGCCTGCCGCTTGCTTTTCGGCTGCTCACTTTGCAGTGGGGCCGTGTCCACGTAGCTGAGCAGGTTTGTGTGGCAGACCCTCCGTTGCCTGTGGTTATAAGGATGCTACAGTTAAAGGTCAGTAGTATTCGTTTCGTGCCCAACATACCAACATGCTATGTTGCTTTCCGGAATACAATACTAATGTTCCACAACGCACACTGAAGAGATAGGCCTTGGTGGGTGAGGGTAGGGTGGGGGTGGGGAGGGGTCCCATGGATCTGGACGGTCCAGGCATGGAGCTCCACATCAAGACTTTAGGGTGAGGGGACTGCCTGTAGGTGAGGAGACAGGGCACATGGCAGTGAGGGTGCCAGCTGGGTGCAGGAGGAAGTGCAACCTGCCTCCTGGATGGGTCTCTGTGGAGTGAATCCCAGGGGCCAGGACATGTCTTCGCTTTTCTTAAAATAGGACCGAGAGGGTGTTGCCTGATGTGTTAGTCTGAGTTGACTAACAAGTCCAGAGGCACTCATATGTGTGTAAGAGAGAACTTTATATCAAAGAACAATTTATACATCACGAAAACAGCCCAGCCCAGTCCAGAACAAGTCCATAAGTCCGATATTACCCCATATGTCAATACTAGTCCATACGCTCCTCTTTAGACTCACGCAATCATGTAATGATGCTGAATGCAGGAAGATCACAGGTCAGTGTGTGGAAAGTCTTGTGGGTCCAGTGGTGGTGAAAGCATCTCAGTGCTGGCGTGGGTCTCCACGTGGCTCCTCCAGCTCCCAGGCTCTGACCGCATCAACATCGCTCCATGTGTCTTGTCAGCAGGAAGGCAAAGCAGAGAGAGAGTGTGTGTCCCGCCTCCAGCGAGCTAACAAGGCTGGAGGAAGAAGCAGACAATAGGTAGCAGACACCTGTGATCAAGCACCAGCACCAGTGGTCAGGAAGTTGTGTGTCAGAGAACTGTGCTCCCCACGGGCTCCAGTGACTGCTGGTTTGAAGGTCGATGGCCAGGCCTGGGGTCGAGAGTGCCTGTGTCATTGGAAAGCGGATGATGGCAGATGCAGTGCGGTTGTATTGAACACCTGATCACTTGCTCTCCCTTGTGATCTGTTTTACATTTGTTCTAGTTTTTAATATTGTCTGCTTTCTTGTTGAAGTTGTCCTGTTTTACTTTGTTGTTGTTGTCCGTGTGGGGTGTGTGTGTGTGTGAAATCCAGGACAGGTCAATCTGGAGACGGTAACTGGATCCCTGGTTTCTTGGGGGTAGGGCTGGGAAGCTAATAGCAATGCATACAAGAATGACTAATATGTTCTAAAATTGCTTGTGGTGGTGATTGTACAACTCTGCTTCACAGGATTGAACAATAGAATTGTATGATATGCGAATTATGTGCCAATAGAACTTTGTGGGGGGAGAATTGAAAAACAAAAAAACCCCAAAAAAACACAAGTCCCTTCCTTCCCAAAAAAGCCACCAACACCACCACCACCACAAACCAGTAAAACAAAACAACCAAAAAATACTTACGGGTGCTTGAGCAAGCTTAAGGCATCGGGTTTAGTAACTCCCCTCTCTGGTCCTTGATGGCCTCGGTGAATCAGAATGGACACAGGGTGGTGAGAAGAAACAAGACCCTGAATGTGCAGAGGGAACATTCCTGAGAGAATGTCTTACTTTTGAATATTAAAATGGTCTTTCTTGCAACACCCAATCAAAAGAAGGTCCCCACAACATGGGCCAGGGCAGAGGAAGGCCCTGTGAGGTAGAGTCCAAAGAAACGCGGTCAACACTACTGTCCACACAGCCCTGTGGTGATGGTGATGACCAACATCTGGGGATGACCACACAGGCAGCGGTGGGGGCTGAGCAGTTGTGGGACAGCGTGCAGAGTGCACCCCAGAGCATCCATAGGTCTGACGGAGCGTATTTCTCCATCTGTATTTGTGTGTGCTTCCGAGAGACCCGTGCGTATAGCACAAGCCAAGTTATGAAAACTTCTTGGAATCAAAAACCCTTGCGGAGCTAAGGCACTGGCTTGAGGGTGAGAGGGCTTGGGGCTTTAGTCTCAGGAGACAGCCTGGTCAATTGGCGTCACAGAGTCTACAAAGACAATGGTCCACATCCTCCTGCGGGGAGCCGAGACTGGGGTCTCCAGTGCCTGTCAGTGGCCACCTGAGGTGCAGCCATCGGTCTCTGCCTGTCTGCAGGAAAGAAGAGCGAAGAAAATGAAGAAACAGGAAGAAGCAATTAGCTCAAGAGGCTAGTTGATGAAGCGAACCTTTGCCTCCACCTGAAGAAGCAGAGGGTGACCTCTACCTAGGCCTCTGCCATCTACCAGGCCAGCAGTTTGAAGACCAGCCCCTTCTTGAGAGAAAGGCGGAGTTTTCTATTCCTGTAAAGAGGGACAGTCTCAGAAGCCCACAGCGGCAGTTCTCCCCTCTCCTACAGGGTCCCTGTGAGTTGGCACTGACTTGATGATGGCACATTTTGAGTTAGTACCGGTTATATTGGGATCACGATAGAGTGGCAGAAAAATATAGACTGAATTTCAAAATCGTAACAAAGGCCAGATTTCCTGGTCTGATAGATTCTGGGAGGAAGTCCCAAGACGGTGGCCCTGAGATGCCCTTCAAGCCGGGAGCTGAACCCACTTCAGGGATTATGTCCAAAGTGAACGCACCGCCAGAGAGAAGCTCACCCCTCAGGACAATCCGCCCATGAGACCCAAGGGCAGCATTCGTCCCAAAACTAGCTTCAGAAGGTAAATGACGAAGGCAGGCAAGAAGTCTGCGTGACAATGGAGAATGCAGGGGGCACGTGGGAAGCACACCGTCCCTCGGAGGAGATGGCGCTTGATGTCATGAAACAAAATGATGCCCGTTGTCCCCTGGGAAACCAATTGGCTCTGTGAGCTTCCACACATGGCACAATGAGAGCATCTTCCAAAAGCCTTTTCTGTGTGAAACAGTGGTGCTGGCCCATGCCGTGTCTGCATCCAGAGATGCAGCCATCTTTCTTTGGGCAGATAAAAAACTGACCTTCTGTTGCTGGTCCTCACTGCTTTGAGTGCAGCCTTCCTCCCACCCGGTGCAAACGTCTGGGAACCACTGGCCAACTACACCGGCTGCCAGGCTACATCCAGTCTGTTCCTCAGACGGCAGACCCTTTCAAAGGAGAGCGCTTGTCCTTCAGGCGTTCAGCCTCACGGGGACATGCGATAGGAGGTGGTCCCCAAGATGCGGCTCTTCCAGCCCAGCAAGAAAGGGCTGCTTTATCATGTTTGAATTTCATGCTTGCGCAAGTTCCCTTTGAGTCTGACTTCTCATCTCTCTTGATGTAAGTGGGCGCGTGAGGGAGGTCCAGAGGGATGCAGTGGACCCCAGGCCCATCACAGATCTCCTGAACCCCCTATTGGATTGGCATCATCACACCTTCCCTGCCGGGAGACAGACTGGGAGAGAGGCCTCGGAAAGGTGGCTCTGAGCCTGCTGCAATGGATTCAAGGTGGTGCAAGTAACCAACTTGGCTACCAACCCCAAGGCTGGAGGCTGACACCCACCCAGAGATGCTTACGAAGGAAGGCCGGTATGTTAGACAGGGTTCTCTAGAGAAACAAAATCAGGACACTTATGATTTTATATCTATCTATCTATCTATCTATCTATCTATCTATCTATCTATCTATCTATCTATCTATCTATCTGGATAGATATGTATAGCACAAAGGAATAGAAGAGCTAATTATCCCACACAGCAGCACAGAAGGCTCAGTTCAACTCACTTGCATGGAACAGTTAATATGCCAGAAGCCCTTCGACTCAGGAGGGTTACTGGGTCCAAGGTCAAGGAAGCAGACAGCTGAGTGTTCTGTAGAGCAGTACAGGCAGTCCGGCCACAGGCAGCAATCATCAGGGCAGGTCACCAACAGTCAGCATGATGACATGATCCGACAGTCCCAAGCTCAAGCGATGTACACACCAACAGCATGGCTAAACAGGTCTCGAAGGAACTTCAAGCTCTAGCAACACGACCCACAGGCTGGCAGTCCCACAGGTAGTGTAGCTCACAGGTTGAGGCAAAGAACTAGCAGCTCCATGCTGGCCCGATCACCAGAGAGCAAGAGAGGGAGAGGTGGGGCTTGCAGAGCCATTTATCTCATTGTTCTCCGATCAATTAATCCCACCTTATTCATTCCACATGTTCATATTGGCCAGGTTGGCACAATAGACCTACCTATCACAGCCTGGCATTCTATTTCTGAGAAAGTAGCCACCGAAAACCCTACAGAGTGCAATTTTATTCAGATACACATGGGGCCCGGCCAGTAGGTTTGGGGTTGTGCATAGATCTATCTACTCTGGTTAAGAGGAAGCAAAGGAGGCCAGGCCAGAGGGCTGTGGCAGGGGGGTCATGCCAAGACACTCTGGGCTGGCTGCTACGACTCTGCCACCGTGCCCCCTGATCTATTCTTGGCGGTCTCTTGAGCCACGCTAGCCATGGTGGGTTGATCAAATCTGTCCCCCTCTCTGGGCTTGGGTTTCTTGATCGGTAGATAGAGGGGGTTGACAGTACACGAGTTTAAGTCCCCTAGGGGCTTAAATGTCCCCACGGCTACCATCACCCACCCTACCCAAAAGCAGCTCTCTGGAATCAGCTCTGGCTAAGAGGCCAGGACTTTCAAAATCCAAGGTCTACATTCCGTGCTTGTAGAAAAAAGAAATAGCTTCAAAATATTTATTAAGTAAAAAATTGCAAAGCACAGGCAATAGAGTATGTTACCATCTGGGATAAAACATGACATTGCAAAGCTACACACGCTAGCATACCTATGCAGAGGTGTAGTCAGTGGCACGGTGTATCGAACACCGCCTTGGTAGCGTGGAGGGAAGGGAGAGGAGCTAGCCGGGGGAAGCTTTTCTTGGTGTAGCCCTGGGTAACAGTTGAATTCTGATCAACTGAGCTTTTGAACACAGCTCACACCTTAGCCCGATGTCGTTCTCTGTTAACCACTGGTCTTAGAACAAGTTATCTAACTGCTCTCCGTTCTAGGTCCTCGTCTCTAAACTGCGGGTGAGGTTGAAAGTGGGAATCACAAGTGACCATAATACAAAGAGCTAAGCAGCATGCCTGGAACCTCATGAGGACCTAGCGCAAACAAAACCCCACACGCCGCTGCCCAGTTGCTTCTGGCTCCTGCTGACCGCCTGTGTCATACGGAGCACCAGGCCTCCATAGCCGCCTCTTGGCTGGAACCCTTACAGAAGCAGATTGCCAGGCCTTTCCCGCGTGGCACCACAGTCAGATCGTTATTTGTTTAATGCAGAGTGGTGATTTTTGTTTGTTTTACCACCTAGCCACGTCCAGGATTTACGAAGGCCCGGCGGTTACTCAGAAAACATGACTTCCGTCCCCTGTCTTGAAGAAGGTCACGAGGAAAAGCTGAAGGACGAGCCCAACGGCAGACCGCCAGCCTTATGCCCGGGGATGCCACCCGTCTCACTGCATCTCCACGTCCCGGCAACCCCCCGTGAGGCAGCCGCAGTGTGGCTATCCCTGTCTGACAGATGAGAAAAGGAGTCTAGAATGGGGTCTTATTCCTTTCCGTCCTGACCTCTGTGGGCTACACTCCCCCTGAGTGGTGGCCCTTCCATATTGGTTTGCAGGGAGTGGTCAGCTCCTCCTCCTCAGCCTTGCCCAGAGGTGTCTGGCTGGAGGCGGATGGCCAGCAGTGAGCAGGGGGAGCCGTGTGGTCAGTGTGGCGCCTCGACTCGGCAGAAGGGAAAACCGTCTGGGATACTTCTGGTCCCCGGTCATCATCTGCATGCCCTTCAGGTGACCTTCTCACTTCCTTGTTCTGCTCGGAGCAGAACCAACTCCAGGGAGTCCCACGGGCATTTTTCTCAACCATTCAATTGATCTTCAGCGGTCACGCTGGAAGGATCTGACCGGTCACCCTCAAGAGCAAGTTGCTGTCGCTTGGGCTGGTGGTTCAGAAGCACACACACCACCGGGCCTTTTTTGTCCCCAAGGCACCTCTGCGTCTACTCACGTAGCGTGATCGCCATGGGTACCCTCAGAGTCTCTGCCCCCAATATTACAGAGAAGGACATGGACTACCGTCACGAAGAGACGACGTGCTGTCATCTGGCTCACCCACCGGTTAGTACACCCCTGGGTTTTCTGTTTATAGGATAAGCAGCAGCGACGGAGGTCCTGAAGGGTCTCAGCTGCATAAAACAGAGCGTCCTATGAGCATTCGTGCGCGTCTCTCGTGCGTAAGAGATGGATTTGGTGAACGACAAGTCACTACTTACTTGCCAAGCTGAGGGCAAAGGACACGTCATTGAGTTTCATTGGGGTGGGTATTGTCCCCACTGTTCTGAAAGCCCAGAACCTGAAAGACACCCATCTACATCGAAAGCCTAGATGCTTTCCACTCTTAATACAGTTTGGAGTTTGACACAGGCAAGGAGCTTCGTATTGAATTCTCCTCACAGGCTTTACAAATGATACTGCACATAAGTGTGGCGAGAGTCACACAGGTCTATTTGTGTGCAGGTGTGTGTCAGTGTGTGTGTACCTACGATATCACTAGTGGGTTTCTGGACACCTATGGGCTGCCAGGGACATCCCTTCTGAAGGGGCCTGCTCAGTGACACCACCAGTTCCTGGACCGGTGAAAGGTGAAACTAATAGTTCTCGGAATTGAATGTGGGCCAGTGTGGTCTGTGAAGTTGTGAGGACCAGGACACCCTGCGACAGGCGCTCATTCCACAGCCAGGGGCTGCACCTGTTGCTAGACATTTGCCTGCCCTGTTCACAGAAGCCCCGCGAAGGGACGGATGCCCAGGCCCACAGCCTGACTCCGGTGAGATGGCTTGGCAAAAGACTGTCCAATAGAGGCCTTCCACATGGTATGGTGACACTGTGAGCCAATCACATCCTTTGTCTTAGAAAGAGTGAGTGTAAGCTATGCAATAAATGACCAGTAGTAAGCAGAGCTGGGAGCAATGAGAAGCCCTTGGGTGGCTTTTTAAGATGTCAGACCCACAAAGGACTGTGCCTTGCACAGAACAAGTGCTTAGCAGCGTGGCTCCATTTCCAGAGGTTTCCAGCATCCTCATAAACCCATGCAGGACCCAAGGCTCCTCAAATGCTTCAGCCTTCGAGGAGAACCTCTGCTTTTGCATTCTAGTAACAATGGCAGGGGAGGCTCAGCCCTCGTGGCATAGTAGTTGCATAGCGCTGCTGAAATGCAAGGTCGGCAGTTCCAAACCACCAGCAGCCCCTCAGGAGAAAGACAGGACTTTGTACTCCTGTAAATAGTTCCTGTTTTGAGAACTCACAGGGCCAGTTCTACCCTGTCCTACAGGGTCCCTATGAGTCAGTGTTGAGTCAATAGCAGTGAGGTTTCCAACATCAACAGGAATTCCCTGTGGCTACAAGGAGTGCCTGTGTTTCAGAGAAGGATCCAGGAAGAGTTACAGATTCTGCACACCCATTTGAATGATGTCCTGTGATCTTGGCCAACTTCTCCCATGTTCTCAGCTCGTCTTCTAAAGATGAAGCAGGACGGGTCCAGGGACTGAGGATGTGTACAAGGGCGGTTACAGACTTAAGATGGATTCAGAAGGAGACGGAGTCACGGTGTCTTCGTGGTTCAAGTGCTCAGCTGCGAACCCAAAACTCAACGGTTTGAACCCTTAGCTGCTCTGCTGGGGAAAGATGTAGCAGTCTGCTTCTGCTAAGATTTACAGCCTTAGAAGCCCTGTGCAGAGTTTTGCCCTGTCCTTTAGGGCTGCTGTCAGTTTGGCTTTGGTTTTAAGAAGGAGAGAGAGGGGTGAGGTGGGCAGCGATGGCTTAATTGAGTCTGACTCGTGGCGACCTTCCACAGCATCTTTGGGTGGGCTTCAACCTCCCACTCTCTGATTAGCAGCCAAGAGCAGGAGCTGTTGGCAGGAACTCGCTTGCGTGGGACATGTCGTCAGCAAAGACAACTGCCTGAAAAAGAATGCGAGCTTGGTAAAATTGGGGGAGGGGGGGAGCAACGGAAATGAGGAGCCCCTTCAGGGAGATGGGTTGACACAAAAGCTGCAGCATCCCAACGTTGTGAAGGTGGCCCGGGCCTGGTGACCCTTCATGACACTGGATGTAGAGGCACCGTGAGGGGGAGCGATGAGAGAGGGTGCGTGCGTGGGTGAGGTCGGCAGTTTGGGGGATCTGGTGGGGTCCAAGGTTTCCTCGGCTTGTGGTTATAGAGCTGGGAAGTAAGGGGGGAGCAGAGTCAAAGCATAGGAAGCCGGGACCCTGAGAAAATAGAGGGGTTCCTTTTCCAGTGTCACATGGGAGAAGGGTGCCTGGGTAAGGGGCTGGCAGTCAGGTGTGGGTAGAAAGCTGTGGGTCAGGAAACAGTTGTCTGAAGCCGTGGGCCCACACATGTCTTGGAAAGATGGCTAGACCCTCAATTTGGCTTTTTGGACACGGATTCTTGGTTTCCACATTGGTAAAATGAAGATGTGAGGCTAACTGACCCCTAAACTGTGGTCCAGCCTTACATCGTTCACTGCTTTCATCAGGCCAGGTTATTGGACAGTGTGTGCATTAGTGGAGCCTACTCCTGGATCCTCGAGAACAAGGAGCAGGTTGGCAAGCCTCACCAGCCACCTCTGTCGAATCCCCAGCAGCCTTGGCCGTGCTGGCGGCTCCATCACTTCCTGCTGGGGGACATTGGGCATGTTCTCTTCATCTCTCAGAACCCCAGGTTCACAGTCTAATTTCAGTGCAATCCTGCTGCATAGGCTAACTAAATACGTTGCTGTTTATTGTTAGCCATTGTCAGTAGTCCCCAGATTCCTGACATCACAAGCACATGGACTTTCTTTAAAATTTTGGGGGGTTCTGAAACCTGAGAACCACCACAGGGTGTCTTTTCTTTTGGCCCAACAGTTTTCTTGTCATATAATTCACCCGTCATACAACTCACTAGTTCAATCGAATCCAAGAGAGCTGCACAATCACCATAATGGGTTCTCATTGGCTAATTTCTGGAAGCAGAACCCCAGGTCTTCTTCCTGGCCCGGGTTGGTCTGGGAGCTGCACGGGACCCTAGGCGACGGCCTTGAGACGCACAAGCTTCCACTGCCAGGCAGGCGTGGCTGGGCGTGAGGTGCACAGGCCAGGACTTGAACCTGGGTCTTCTGCCTGGAAGGCCAGAGCCACCACAGAGCCACCACAGCCCCACAGAGCAAAGAGATGACATTAGACCCCAAACTCTGAGAGGGAAGGTGTATTCTGAGGATGAGACTATAGGGCCGATGTCTTACATTTCTGTGGTGTTTGAGCTTTTACTGTTAGCATGTGTAACAGGAATACCTATTTTTGTAATGATATATCATTTCAAAGATGAAGTTCCTTTTAATGATTCTGAGTTTGTTTTGGCTCGAATGGTACCAAGGTTGGAGGAGCTTACTGTGGTTTTCAGAAGCATCGGGCAGTGCATTCTTTAGAGGGAAGCATCGGTTCTTATTCAGTAAACAGGAGTCAAAGCAGAAAGGAGATGTCATGGTTGCTAAGCCGAAAGCAGATGCCATGGTTGCTAAGGACACTGGGGTCTGTCCTGTTGCTGCTGGGGTATCCTCCACCTCATCCTGGTTTGGGACTTGTATGAGGGGGTACCCCCTAAAAATGGGAGAACAAGCTCTGCTAGGTAGAGCTTTCATAGTACCCATTTCCCTGGCTCTTTGTGAGCATCTAACACCTCCCTCTGAGTTAGTGCACCCAGTGTCGTCACCTGGTAAGGTTCTTTCTGGTCACAGTGAATTTTTTCGTAAAAGCAGTTTCACTCCAATCTCTTTTTGTGTGATGGCTGATTTAAGAGAACAGCATGCAGCTGTAACATTTTGTTTCCTTATCAGGAAAAATGCCATGGAAACTGTTGTGATGCTGAACACCGCTTACAAGGACAGCACTGTGGAAAAATTCAAGTGTAAGAGTCGCTTTCTCATTTCAAGAAAAGGTGAAGTGTCGATTGATAGCAAACCTCGTTCTGGATGTTGATCCGCTTCCCATATGAATGAAAATGTTGACTTGTAGTGTATTTGGAGTTTGTTCCACCAGGTTAGACTGTTAATCAAGCTTTCTATTTAGAGGTTTTGAAAAGATTACATAACAGGCAGACGCGGGACAGGTTTTGCTACCACGATAATGCCCCTGCTCACGTGGCCATCTCAGTGCACCAGATTTTGGCAAAAAACAGCATGCCTCTCTTGCCCCACGCACCTTACTCATCTGACCTCGCTCTATGACTTCTGTTTGTTTCTGTGAATGCAGAGGGACATGAAAGGACAATGATTGGATGACGTAGAAGAGGTGAAGGAAAAAAACGAGGGAGGTGCTGTCAGTCATCCAAACAGATGAGTTTGAAAAATGATTCCACGAATGGAATCGCATTCCAAGAATGTTGCCAAGATTTGACAAATGTATTAAGTGTAATGGAGAGTACTTTGAAGGTGATAAGGTTGTTTTGTAAAAAATTTTCTGTGTGTGTGTGTGTGGGGGGGGTGGTACCCCCTCATATGCGGGCAGTGAGGGAAAGCAGGAAGAAGGCTCGGGCGGGACCCCAGATGGGGGTGGAAGTAGACAAGCATTTGTGTTCCAAGTTTGAAATGGAGGAACCACGGCCAAACACAGTGGAGAGGCTCAGCTGATCTGCGAACTTGGGGGAAGAAAGGAAGCCAGAGGGCAGGGCCTTGGGTTTCACTTTCCGTTTCCCAGCAAGATATGATGAAACTCACTTAACCATCAGATCTCTCCACCAGATTTCTCAGCAAGCCTGCGCTCTCACCCCACAGCCTTCCCGGGGAGCTGGAGGGTGCGGTGGGGTGGGGGAGGGTGGAGAGGGCGAGCAGAGCAGCCGACACAAGGCTTCCTGTAGGGTGGTGTTTGGGAGGAACTCGGGGCTGTTGGTGAATCTGCTATCAGCAAGCTCTCACAGCCGAGGACCAATTCTACCATCACTTTGGGTCACCTTGGGGAAGGCATCCCACCTCTCTGCCCGGTTTCTCCTTTCCCTCCGCCCAGGTGGGATCCAGAGTCGTCTCTAGACATTGTGTCGAACAAAAATGTTCCCCACAGCGTCTGGTATTTGATCACCAGGCTGACGCTATGCCTTCAAAGACACGGCCTTCACGGGCACAGGGGCCCTGTGTAGCGGCGGAGAAGAGGCAGATGGGTGGAGCGGGGCTGTGGCGGGGTAGCGTGGGCAGGATGACGAGGCTGCAGTGCAAACAGCTGCCACTCGCTCTGGGCTTCCCTGTACTACACACGTGCTTTACTTATGCCCTCCTCGGGGGCCTCACAGCGAGCCAGAGGCATCGTTTCCCACAGGTGGACCTGTGGGCCACCTGTCCCCTAGGAGCTTGTCAACCTGCTGGCCACACCCTGACTCACTGGATCAGAATGGGGGGGAGGGGGGCGCTTGGGTTGAGCATCTCTATTCAGACCAGCACCCTCAATAACATCCATGCATTTCAAAGGTTAAGCTCCTCTGTTCTGGAGTAGGCGTTAGTGTCTTGGATTTGGCAGTAAAAAACTCAGGCCCACGGTGCAGTCCTGGTGACACCGTGGGTTACAAGTGGGGCTGTTCACCCTAGGTCAGCAATTCGAACAGACCAGTGACTCCGTGGGAGGAAGATGACGCTTTCCACTCCTAGAGAGATTTACAGCCGTGGGAACCCAGAGGGGCAGTTCTCCTCTGACCTGCCGGGTCACTATGAATGAGAACTGACTCTACGGCCGAAGGGTTGCTTGTTTGTTGTTGGGTTTGCTCTGGGTCAGCCAACCAACAAGTGGTCAAGACTTGACTTAAACCCAGAGTTCGATGGGGGGAGGGTGGGGTCAGCGTCCCACTTCGCCTGGGAACATCTTGGTTTTCACCAACTGTCCAGGTCATGAGCAGCAGAACCATTCCCTCTCAAGAGTGACCTGGATTGGATAATGAATTATATACTCCACCACCCCCCCACCCCCTACCTTCAGAACTCTCCCCACCAGCCACGCCGAGGGAGCAAGATGAGGCTGTCTGCTCCTGTAAAGATTCCCAGCCTGGGAGACGTCACCCAGCGTCCCTGTGAGTTGGAATCAGCTTCACAGCAGTGGGTTTGACTTCAGGTTTACTCAGGGCCTTCCGTCATTGCTGTCTCTGCCTGAAGTCAGCTAATGTGGGTTGGGGAACACATTCAAGGTGGACAGGAGCTAACCTGGCTGGCGGCATGGCACCACATCCCCGAGAGAATGCCCACCTACGTACCCTCTCAATCTGCAGGGCAGTATTGCTGAAGTGACCGGCCGATGAGCTTACTAGCTACCTGAAAGAGTGGAGCTTGGAGTTCACCTTGAGGCACTTTGGACGATCAGTCTAGTGATCTGTTTCTGAAAAATCGGCCATTGGCAAGCTGACGGAGCACGGGCCTACTCCTAGCCAACAGGTGTGGTCTGCCGGATGGTACCTGTTCTCGGCAATGGGTACACTAAAGAAGGAAGACCGACAGTGAAGGGATCGCCATCTCCATGGAAGGCTAGGACCTCACCTGCCATAACACCGGGCATATAACGCTCACTGGCTGCTGAGCCCACTCTCACCTGTCGCTTCACCTCTGCTATATAGAGGAGCCCAGATGCCAGACAGCAGGTAGAAAGCATTAGGCTAGGCACCACTTCCTTGCCTGGGAAACCTGTGATATCGAGGTGCCATCCATCAAGGGCCCAGGCGTCCAGGCATCCCGCTTATGCACAGGGCCATTTCGGAGGGCATTCTGTCAACCAAGGCCCTTTCCGGAAGATCTGGGAAAAGTGCACACCAGGGTTATGAGCCTACTATCCAGTGAAAGGCAGTCCTTCCTGGGGGGTCTGGGAGAACAGGGCTGTCTGAACATCTGAACTAGTTTAGATGCAATCCTGGCTGGAGGGAGGAGGATGGAGGAGATGACCTCTGCGGTCCCTCTGAGCCCAAGGGGTCTATGATCATTATAACCACATGTCAGGACCCGGAGACATTCCTGTTTTCTGCTCTCGTACCTGAAGGTCAGGGCTGGTGGAGGGGGGGGGCTTGCTTGTGTGGTTAGTAGGTCATGACCCTTTCCCTGGGCCTCCCAGCCCTCACTCTCACCCACCAGCAGGCCCGCAGCTCTTTCTTTTCCTGGCTCTCCCTCGTGCTTTGCCTTCAGAAGGAGCTGAATGTGGACACACCTGGAAACCTCTCCCCCCACTGCCCCCACCCCCATACCTACTCTCTCTACTTCATCTCAAACACGCGTCGGGATTTTCCAAGCCAAGCCTGGTTTGGACCAAATTCTGCCAAGGAAAATGGCGCAGGATGCTCGCGAAGGGGAGCCCAGTCACTCACTCTCCAAGCCCGGACACTTCCATCTTCTGAGCAGCAGGGCCAAGGGCTACCGCTGCCGAGGCTGTGGCCACAGATGTCCAAGCCGGCCAGATGTGCTGTGCCAGCCAACGACAAGCATTTTCGGAGCGTGCTTCTCAACCCAGAAGACGGGTGAGGGGGAAGCCCTTGACACACACATCTCTTATTTAGATCATCCAGAATCGGGCAGCTGGAGGGGAGGAGTTGGCTTAGGGCCCAGCCACACAGAGGTTCCTTGGAGCCAGCAGCTTGGCTGGGGCAACACGGACAGTTCAGTAGACAGAAAGCAAATCCTCCTCGGAAGGGGAAGGGAAGAAGAGGAGGGAGCAAGGAGAAGGAGGACAGTGTGGAGGAGGGATGTGGAGAGGCAGGGGAGGAAGCTGAGAAAAGAGAAGGGGAGAAGAGAGCTGAATTGAGGAAGAAGAACATTGCAGCCAGACCTACCCCCTATCAGATGACTTGGAGAAACAAAGATATTCTAGGGTAAGGGGCCATCTTGGGCCGGAAGCAGAAGGTTCAGGGGTAGTGGGGAGAAGGTAGGGATAAAGGGCACAGTTGGCAGTGCTTAGGCACACTTGACCTACTGTAGACGCTCATGTTCCTTTTCCATTAACGGCGCTATTTGGGAGACTCTTGGGTACTGTCTCGGCCAGGGTATCTATCCATTGAGAGAAGAGAGTTGGCAAAGGGCTAGAGGACTACGGGGGGCGTGCCCTCAGTTCAGCTCCCACTTTTTAGGCACCTACTTTTCATAAGCCAAACTCCACGCTAGGCATTGGGCATAGAGGAGTGAATGAGGCACCACCCTCTGAAACCCTTGTGTGTGTGTGTGTGTGTGTGTGCACGCACGCGCGACGCAGTGGTAGAATAAGCAAGAGTTGCTGCATAAACACAGTGGGATGTGGGTACTGAGATTCCTTGCCCACGTGGAGAAAAGATGCATTCATTTTGTGTGTGTGAACTGAGATTTGAGACCCGCGAAGCCCCCCTCAGAGTCAGCTTGTAGGACAAGCTCTGAGCCTCCCAGACAAGGGATTCCTCCTCGTATGCACCAATCCGCCCCTAGGAGAGACCAGTCCCTTCGCCCAGTCTAGGATGTGGAGAGCAGACGTTGACTCTCCTGGTCAGAGAGGGGCCCCAGGGAGGGGGCGGCTTACAAGGCGAATCTATGATCTTCTCTTCTGCAGCTACCACCTCATCGCTACTGGACACTTCTCAAGGGACAGCAGAGTCCCTGGCTACACTGATTCCCGAAGAGCCTTCCCCCAGGGAACCCCAGCTCCTGGTGCTGTGGAGAGGAACTCTGGGAGAGGGCAAGACTGAGGTCCTTAGCCCAACAGCACTGGTTAAAAGAAGGGTTTTTTGGTTTTGTTTTGTTTTTCAGCGGGCTTCCTTTTGGGGGTTGTTTGCTTCCTGTTGGTTTTGCTTGAAGGGCTTCTTGGAGCCATTATGATGCCAATTTCCATGATTTGCACAGTGTGAAGCAACTCCCAAACTTGTTCCCTGGGTTTTGCACTCAACTCTGGAGTATCCTGGGGGCTTGTTTGGGAGCTTCTGGTTCATTGGCAAGAGGAACTCTCCTCTGCAGGATGGACGAAACGCCCATGGGGGGGGTCTTTAGGCCCCGCCTGGGAGGTCTGGGCCCCTACTTTGCCATCCCACCTGTCCCCAAAAGCTCTTTGAAAACCCTTCAACTAGATGAAGGATTTGATTAACTTGCTTTTTGTGCCCAGTCATTTGACCTTGGGTGACCTGCGCCAGGCTTTATGTCCCTTCAGCTTTCCCCTCATTGATTTGGGAGAATGTGCCCGGATTCATCTGTCCCCACAGCAGTTCAGAGTCCCTGGAATGCTTGGTTTAAGTTCCCCCTACAGCATCTGGCTCACCTGTTAGGTTGAAAACACCTGGGAGGGGGAGGGGGCGGGGGGAGGGCACATAAATGGGCATAGGCCCCAGGGTCCCCCAACAACGTGACAAGGTAGTCACAGCATGGAGCATTAGGTCAGGGGCTGGCCTGGGTCACATTGTTGGTCCCACGCCTTGGCTCCCTCCTTGCGTTATCTGTGGACCAGGCGGGGAACCATGCCCCCCCAGGCCAGATCCAGCTAGATCTATTGAAAATGCAGCACAAATGGCGGAGATCGCCTCCAAAGGACCCCTGCCTCTCAGAAACAGCCATTTCTAGAACGCAGCTCCAGAGCACATGGGCACGTTTATCCATGCCTGCCCCCCACCCCACCCCACCCCCTCTCCGAGGAGAATTTAAAAGAAAAGAAAAAAGGCTCTCTTTTTTTTTGGGCCTCAGGTACACTGGAAGTTAGGAATGTTGGGGGAGGGGCGTCAGAAGGAGCCGGCTGGGGCGTGGGATGAATGGAGGTGAGAGAGGCTGGCCGCGCAGCAGCCAGACTCAGCCCCCCACCCCCCACCGGCTCAGACACGAACCCTCAACCAGGGAACGCTGTGAAGCTGCCGGTCCTTCCCGGCTCCATTCCCAGCCCCCCTAGGACCACCCTGGGAAGTCCTCTAAAAAGCCCATCCATCTCGGACAATCCTGGACTTTCTTTGCCCCCTGGTTCGCTATCCGCTAATGGGAACCTTGTGCTGGCCTTCCCCGCCGCCGCCGGCGGTAGCCCGTCCCGAGAGGGAGGCCCACGCGCCCCTGTCCACGGACCCACGTCCACGCAGGCCCCTCACCCCCCGCCACGTGGGCGTGCCACACACACACACACACACACACACACACACACACACACACGCACGCACAGAGAAAGGCCGTGCTCGCCCTGGTCCTGTGACAGCGATTGCAAAGAGGCGAAGCGGATGAACTAATTGCTTCCCAGTTCCCCAAATCACGGAGAGGGCCGGGCGCCTCCCTCTTGTGTGTTTCTCAATGAGGCAGAGGCTCCGCAGGCGTCTGGCGGGTTTTCACGGGCTCCTTCAGACCGTGTTGGAAAAAGAAAAAAGAACAAAGAAAAAGATCAAATTTCAGTTCCCTTCCATTGCCCCGGGTTTGTACAACCAACTTGTCATTGTGAGACTGCACTGCCTCCAGCCCTCAAGGGGGCCTGCTTGCCCCGACCCTGCACCTAGACTAGAGGGATTTACAGCACCCCCTCCCCACCGCTTTTGCTTTTTTTTACAGATCAAGAGGGACAGCCGGCAGGCCCATCAAAAGTCCCAGTCTCCACCACCCTTACCCCCGGTTTAACTCTTGAGCCTGTCTGAACTTAGAAAAGCCAATTAGCATAGAAGCCTCTGCCCAATACCATGTGTGGTTGTGACATGAGATCTGCCTCCTGTGTCGGGAGACCAGGTGCCTTGCTTGTCCGGGGTCTGCCAGGAACTGCTGTGTGGCCTCAGTCTGGCCACAGAGCCTCTCTGATCCTTAGAGTGGCCTACTGAAAACATGAGCCGGGCCGGGAACAGACAAAGCTGGTTTGCCAGGCGACCCCAGTTCTGAGCATCTTTTAGGAGGACTCTGGTCCGTGGAGGTTATGGCTGCAGACATGGATGTGATAAAACTGGGGTGATTATTTCGTTTTCTGTTTTACTTTGGAGTATAACTGGACACACATTCATCCATTCACCAACATCCCCTGTCCCCTCCCCTCCCTCTACTTCCTCACATCTTTCTTTGCTGCTCTAGTGAGCCATTCTGCCCTGGTGGTGGTGATGGTGGTGGTGGTGAAAGACTACGTGGTGAGCTGGGATTTGGGGAGGAAGGTTTCTGGTTGGGGGTGGGCGGTTGTGGGGAAGGAGTGCTCCAGACACTGGAGAATTGATCAGCTATACAATCATTGTAATCCCTTCCCTATCCCAAAAGGTAGGAGATTGTGAATAGCATATTCCTCACGGAAGTACCATATATACTTGCCTACGAGAAGCCTCTGGACTAAACAGCAGGGGTGTTACGTGATGAACCTCCTGGAAAACTGTCCGAGAGGTCCTTGTTCTCCCTGTTGTCAGTGGCATGCTTTCCGGGTAATTTCCAAGGAAGATGGGGCCCTGGAAAAACGGGGATAACTTGGGGGACAGTTATGGAGCGAGAACAGGGACTTTGCTGGGGTCAGAAATGTGCGGATTTGGGCGCCTTTCTCCACCGTGGCTGGGGCGCAGGACACATTTCTGCCGCAGCCGCATCTCATATGTGAGTATATACGGTAACAGAGGCATTCCAGAGTCCAGCCACCAGCCAATCAGGAGTTGGGGGCCTTCCTGCATTTTTCCTTTCAGAAAAACTTTGGGTCCTCTAAGGGGCAGCAAATCAATGGCAGTCTACAAAGTTGTCATCTCCTCCCCCACCCGTCCACCCACCGGGGTGGTGGTGGGGAGGGGAGAGGGGAGGTCTGTGGAGCCAACCTTGGTCCCCATCTTAGGATGCTTCCTAGGGAAACACTTTGTCTCCTGAGGGAGCTGGGTGCTGGAGAGGGGAGGGAGCAGCCAGCCCTGCACGTGGGGAGGTGGTTTTCCAGCTGGGGCCCTTGCTTGCGGGGTGGGAGAGAGGAAGGGAGACAGGGGGAAAGGGAGGTGCATCTCTAGATGTGTGTGTGATGGGGTGGGGGAAAGAGAGACAGCGGGGAGAGACAGCCTCCTTCCAGGGTTGGACGAATGGCGGGCTGGTGGGCAGTACAGGCTTAGTGCAGGGAGGGGGAAGCAGCAGCTGTCTCCCCAGGAGAAGGCTGCAAGCAGCAGCTGCAAGCCGGGACGAGCGCGATGACAACACACTGCCAGGGGAGGGGATGGATGAGGACCACCGTCATGGGTGCTCTCACGTGGCTGGGCCGAGGTGGGCAACACCTGAGCGGGCCAGCCAGAGATTGGTCTCCTGCTTTTGCAATCCAGGTCCTAACCCACCCCCAGCGCCCACTTCCTGCGGTTTGACCCAGCTCTGCCGCTTTGCCCCGGCTCAGTCTGCCTCCATGACCTCCGGACATGGTTCTCTTTTCTTCCTAGAGGCTCTGTCTGCTGGCATCTCATCACTGCCAGTTGGCCTCCTGCTTTTCACTTCTCAGTTCCCTTTTTTTTTGTCCCAGGCCCAGAAGGCAGCGGGACAATTGTCCAGCAGCCTGGAAAGAGGGCATCAGCCCTCTGGGCATATGTCTTGGTCTGCGAATCGGGAATAGTCCTTCAATTATTTCCTTCCAGAGGTGGGATTTTAATGGAAATGTGGACGTTGAGATTAAGAAGGGAAAATAAAGTAGCTCCTAAGTCTTGCAGCAGTCACCCATTCACTTACCGGACATTTACTTAGCACTTGCCACGGGTCTCAGAGATTAAACATAGGGCGGCTCATGTGCAGGAGGTTATAGTGACAGTGAACTTCTGTTTGCAGAGTTTCCGGGTAGATTAAGCCTCCATTGAATTCCTTCCGATCATTAACCAAGGATACTGATAGTCTTGCTCTCAGGGAGCATGCCTTGGACAGTGGATGATCTTCACCCATCTCCAGCCAGGCCACGGAGGGCAGTCTCTCTTAGGGGTTACCTGGGAGTGTCCTTAAAGGAGATCATTGTCCTGGGGACAGTCCAGGGGGTCATATGGTCATGAATCATGTCCTACTGGTAGTGTCCTGGTTGCCGTAGTTGGAAGACCATGGACCAACCTTGTAAGCTCTTCTATCTAGCATAGTGTACGTTTCCTAATCATGGCCCTCTCCCTGTCATCCCACCTGTAACTTGGATGTATTCATCTGCCACCGATCGTGAATGTGTGACAGTTCCCTTTGCTCCATGTCTTATTAATTAGCGAGCGTGCCGACTGCGGATCCTGGGGCGCCGTTACGGCCTTGTGCTAATGGCCTCCCCATCTGGATGGGTCTGTGTCTTTGTCCCTTTTAAGACTTAATGTTCCCCTTAAATTATATTTAAGATTGAAGTCTCTTTTGTACCCCAACCCATGTGCACTAAGACTTGGGACTATGCAGACATGAAACTTCAATTAAGGATGGCCATGACTGAGCCTTAACTAACTCTATAAGTCATACCCAAAGCTGGTCCCTTTATCTGCACTATCAGTTCACCTGTGAGCTTCCTAGAAAGGTAAATTTTCAGTACCTGACCCAGGTCCACTGAGTCAGAAGCCCTGGGAGCAGTACCCAGAGCCTGTATTTCAACATGACCCTGGATTCCCAGGGTGATGCTCTCCCTAGAGCTTCCCTGCTTCAGAACAGGGAATGAGCCGCCCAAATGCTTACTTTTCCCCTCTTAGGATCCTCTTTCAAAGACTGGATCTCAGAACATCATAGGGTAACTCTCATTTTTGAATGGAGAGGCCTGATTCTTGAGAGCAAGGTTGGTTGACTATAGCTGGTTTTTCCTCTTGTTACTTCTTTAATGGTTTCAGAGTTTTTCATTAATATTGGCTTTGAAGGTCTGAAGCAAAGAAAGACATATCACATGGAAGAGACTATCTTCTGAAAGCAGATAATCAGTTTGCTCCCATGGCCACATTGATGCTGGATTTTCTTAGTCTCAGTTTTAAACACTGTACTCTGAAATGGGGGTTGGTACAATCATACTTATAAGACATTGTGTTTAGTGTTAATATTTCTTATTATTAGGGACATGATTTCGGCAGTTACAAGATTCACTGATGGGCTATGGAGGGAATCGTGTATCTTTAGGAACCAGATAGAATTGGGGAAGATGTACTTCAGAAGTTCTCCTTAATCCAACATTTTGTACGATGTTGAAGAGAGTGTGGTTCATCTTGGAAGTATAATGATTACTGATATATTTCTACCACTTTGTTCTCCTCTAAACTTATGCCATTTTTAATATAATTGATTGGTTTGGCAGTTACACATTCCCATTTATATTCTTGAGAAGTAATTTAACTTAACAAAACCTATAGTTAATATTTTACTTATATTCTGATCAATACAAGGATCTTACAGTGTTTCAAGTCAGGTTGCAACCCACACAAACACTTGAGGTCACTTTATGCTTTTTTTTTTTTACTTTGCTTCCCAACGCTTTACTGGTTTTTTTCTCTAGAGAACTCAGCCCAAGACAGCTCTTTTTTCCAAATGCGTTGGATCAATGTTGATGAGTGTGGTAGTTACATAACCTGCTGTCAATTTGAGATTTAAGAGTGAAGGGGTGGAGTCTAGCCTGTCAATCAGGTCACAGCTTGATGACCTCATTTGGAGGTGCTAAGGAGATAAGTAGCTCACTGGAGGTGGGACACACGCTGACTCCCTGCAAGACACTACTGACAACGAGCTTGAAGGAGCTTCGCTGATGTCCCAGAGCTCTGGAGCTGGAGGAGCCACGTGGAGACCCACGCCAGCATTGAGATGCTTCCACCACCACTGGAGCTACAAGACTTTCCACCCACTGGCCTGTGATCTTCCTGCATTCAGCGTCATTGCATATGTTTCATGAATCTGAAGAGGAATTTATAGATTGGTATCGGACACATGTGCTAATATTGGACTTATGGACTTAATTGGGACTGGGCTGGGATGTTTTCTCAATATTCAATTGCTCTTGTATATAAAACCCTTTCTTATACACCTATGAGTTTCTATGAATTTGGGTCTCTAGTCTACCCAGACTAACACAATGAGGTCTTCTTTCTCAGGTGTATTTTTAAAAGCCCTCTCATTTTAAGAATTGAAATTCACTTATATTACACTTGTCTTGGATCATTAAACATCTTATAGTTTTTCCTGATTGGAATCTGTAATTTGTTTTCAGTTCATGGATTCTTACCCTCTTGTGTATTATGTAATTTACTTTTTACTGCGAGCTCAGACTGTTTGGACAGAATTCTTCGAGGCTAGTGTTGAGGGTGTTTTCCTCAGGAATGCTTCTATTGTGTTTTGCCAGGTTCTTGGGGGTAGCTATTTCTTTGGCGTCACTTTCAACTAAATTTTCAGCTGAAGACCCCTGAAGGGAGTGAACACACAGTTGTATATTGCCTGGGAAATGGCTCATTCCCTCTCTATGCAGGGTTACTCGTACTCACAGCGACCGTCTAGGGCAGTGTAGAACTGCTCCTATGGGTTTCCAAGTCCAAAATCGTTATGGGAGTAGAAAGCCTCATCTTTCTCCCATAGAGCGGCTGGTGGTTTCAAGCCGCTAACCTTGTGGTTAGCAGCCCAGTGCATCATCTGCCAGGCTGCCAGGGTTCTTGGTTGTTGAGTCAGAGTTGAATCGAGGACAGTGAGGTTTTTGTTGTTGTTTTTAAAAGATGTAGAGTTAGGGCAGGTATCCTTATTTTTTTCTAAGAGGGGGTTTTGTACCCCTGGCTTACCCACTGAAGGTGAGCCTAGGGTGGTGGCCCAGATTTTTGAGTGGATATCCAATTGGGATCTTCCACCTGGGATGGACCATAGGCTTTGTTTCCTGTCCTCAATGCATGGCGTGTTCATATCAGTGCTAGGTCATCATTGACAATGCGGGTGCCAATAACCATTCATCCCTCTGGATTCTGCCACCACTTGTCTATCAGTTTGTCATACTGTCGTGGCTTCGGGGATGCTGGAAGCTCTATCACTAGTACTGCAAATGCCAGCAGGGCCATCCAAAGTGAGCAGGGTTCAGCGGAGCTTCTAGACGAAGGACAGACAATGAAGAAGAACTCAGCTCCCCGCTGCAGAGGAAGGTGCTGCTGACAAACCTTGGGCGTCACTACGGAACACTGTCAGACACAGAAGACCTACTGAATGGCGGCAAAACCGTGTCAGGGATAATGCCGAGAATGGGCCTCTGGGGGGGCGTGATGGGGGGGTGGGGGTGTTCGAGAGCACTTGAAATGTGCCTGAGGAGGGGCTGACTGCTGGGAGTGGAGTGGACCCGGTGACTTGAGGTGGTGGGTAGAGCCTTGAGTGTGGGAACGGAACCTTCAGGATCTTCATTTGCGGACGGGGAACTACTTCAGGCAAGCAGTTGCAAACATCAACTATTGGTTGGAACTTGGAATGTGCAAAGTATAAATCTAGGAAAATTGGATGTGGTCAAAAATGAAATGGGAACTGTTGGATAGCCTAAGCGCTAGTGAGCTGAAATGGACTGGGACGGACCGTTTTGAATCAGAAAATCTATCAAAAAGGAGATTACAAATTCTACCATGAAGGCTGATAGGCTGATACTCTGTGATAGGCTTATACTTGTCCACCTTCAAGGAAATCGGCACAACTATTTATCACTACAATAATAAATCAATACAACTATCATTCACACTTATGCACCAACTACCAAAGTAAGTAGAACTTTGATGAAGAAACTGAAGAATTTCACCAATGACTCAGTCTAAACTTGATCAGACATGAAGTCAAGCTATATTGATAACGATTGATGACTGGAATGCAAAAGTGGAGACAAAGAGGAAGGAACAGTAGTCGGAAAATATGGTCTTGGTGATAGAAACAAAGCTGGAGACTGCAGGAAAGAATTTTGCAAGCCAAAAACGTGTTCCTTGCAAATGCCTTTTCAACAACACTAAAGGTGGGCTGACAATACTCATGGATTTCTCTAGACGGAAAACAGAGAAAACAAATTGACTACAGCTGGGGGAAGAGACGCCGGAGAAGCTCAATATTGGCAGCTAAAACCAGGCCACGTGCTGGCTATCAATTGCTCGTATGCAAATTCAGGTTAAAGTAGAAGAACATTAGAACAAGTCCACAAGAGCTAAAACACGACCTTGAGCCTATCGCACCAGAATGTCAAGAGCAGATTGGCTGCATTGGATGCTAATGTCAGAGGACCTGATGAGCTGTGAGAAGACACCCAGACCGTCATTCATGAAGAGAGCAAAAGGTCACGTACAAAAAGACAGGAAAGAAAGAAAAAAATCAGAGTGGATGTCGGACGAGGCTCTGAAAGGTGCTCTTCATTGTGGAGGGGCTAAAGCAAAGGGAAGAAATGATGACGTCAAGGAGCTGAATAGGAAATGTCAGAGCGCATCTTGAGAAAACAAAGCAAGACCAAAGCACATAATGAGATGTGCCAAGTCCTAGATGCAGAAAGCCAGAAGAGAAGAGCACACCCAGCATCTCTGAAACGGGAAGAACTCAAGGGGAAAAATGATGTCTCCGGCTGAACTATGGAAAGATCCGGGTTGATACAGGAAGCATCAAGAGAACATGTAAACCAGAGTCACTGTACCAAACAGAACTCGTCTACAGGCCACCGTTTCAGGAGGTAGCACATCAACAAGAACCAACAGTGCTGAAGGAAGCAGTTCAAACTGCACTGAATCGAAACAAGGCTCCAGGGATTGAGCAATACCAGTCAAAATATTTCAACAAGCTCATGAAGCACTGGAAGGAAGCACTCACTTATCTCTGCCAGGACATTTGGAGGACAGTTTCTTGGCCAACTGACTGGAAGAGATCCATAGTTATACCCATTCCAAAGAAAAGTGACCTAACAGAATGCTTATACTATAGAAAAATATCGCCTATTATACATGCAAGTCAAATTTTGCTGAAGATCATCCAACAATGGTCGCAGAAGTACATTGACAGGGAGCTGCCAGAGGTTCAGGCCAGATTCAGAAGAGGATATGGAACAAGGAATATCATTGCTGATGTCAGATGGATCTTGGTTCAAAGCAGAGAATACCAGAAAGATGTTGACTTGTGTTGTATTGACTCTGCGAAGGCATTCGACTGTGTGGGCCATAATGAACTATGGAAAACCTTGAGAAGAATCAGAATTCCAGAACCCTTCATTGTGTTCATGAGGGACTTGTACATGGATCAACAGGCTGTTGTGCAAATGGAACAAGGGAATTTAAGCTCATGGTTTAAAATCAGGAAAGGCCTGCATCAGGGAGTATCCTTTCACCATTCTTGTTCAATCTGTGTGCTGAGCAAATCACCATAGAAGCTGGATTCTATGAAGAAGAATGTGGCATCAGGATGGGAGAAATGCTAATTAACAGCCCGAGCTATGCAGATGACACAACCTTGTCTTGCTGAAAGTGACCAGGACTTGATGTACTTGCTGATCAAGATCGAGGATTGCAGCCTTGCATATGAAATATGATTCAATGTAAAGACAACCCAAATCCTCACAACTGGACAATAGGTAACATCATGATACATGGAACAAGGTTGACGTTGTCAAGGATTTTGTCTTGCTTGGACCCATAATCAATGCTCATGAAGCAGCAGCCAAGGGATCAAAAGACGTGTTGTATGGCAGGGGTCCTCGAACTTTTTAAACAGGGGACCAGTTCACTGTCCCTCAGACCCGTTGGAGGGCCGGACTATAGGTTAAAAAAACTATGAACAAATTCCTATGCACACTGCACATATCTTATTTTGAAGTAAAAAAACAAAACGGGGCAAAAACACCTGGTGGGTCAGATAAATGTCCTCGGCGGGCCGCATGTGGCCCGCGGGCCGTAGTTTGAGGACCCCTGTTGTATTCGATCAATCTTCTGCACAGGACCTCTTTAGAATACTAGAGAACAAGGATGTGCCTTTGAGGACTAAAGGGTTCCTGACCCAACCATGGTATTTTCCGTTGCCTCCCATGCATCTGAAAGTTGGACATTGAATAAGGAAGACCAAAGAAGAATCGGTGCATCTGAATTGTGGTGCTGGTGAAGGATCTTGAAGGTGCCGTGGACTGCTAAGAGGATATACTGGTCTGTCCTGGAAGAAGTACAGCTAGAATGAGGGAAGGATGGCAAGACATTGGCTGTATTGTCAGGAAAGACCCATCCCTGGAGAAGGACATCGTACTTGATAAAGTGCGGGGGGGCCCGCGAGAAAGAGGAAGGCCCTCAAGGCAATGGACTGGCACAGTGGGTGCCACCATGGGCTGGGACAGAGGAACAGTTGTGAGGACGGTGCAGGAGATGCAGCTCTTTCTGTTAGGCCCAGGGTTGCTCTGGGTCAGGACTGACTCAGCACCTTACCATAAAATCAGCAACAACACTGGATTCGAGTTCAGCCTCAGTGCTGCCCTCTGTGAGCTTCTCTCGTTTCCCACCGGATAAGCGGCACACAGAACTGTTCAAATACGGTCACCCCAATTAGTGAGCAAAAGTAGGACGAGGATAATCTCAACACATCTCACGATAAGACATTTGCTCATTACAAAGACAGAAGTTATAACTGGATAGGACGACACAGGGAAGACACCGCATTACCATTCATGTAACATCAAGTGTCTCCCTCCTAGAACGCACTGAGAAGGGCACAGCATCATTACTGTGGTATTCTTCCTAAAACATACTTCAATCATAGTGAAACAGCAGGCAAATTCAGCCCCTAATGGCACTGAAAAAATAAGGATGCTTCTTTTAAAAAGTTGCAAGGAATTGAAATTTCTTAATTGGCTCCTCCACCCATATCTCTGTAACTTCCACCAAGTGATTGGGGTGCAAAAGAAGGTGTGTGCAACACTAATAGAAGGAATTGGTCAGTATTGGTTGCCATTCGTCTGGCTACAAGAGAGCCACCTTGGAAGCACAGGTAAGAGAATCTCAGGACCATCAAAGAGAGGAAGGAAGATAGGTGATGGTACAATAGGGGATTACAATCAATGAGTTGACACAAAAAAAGTATGAATAATTGAATGTAAAACTGATGATCTGCTCTGAACACTTTCACCTCATTCACAATAAAGAGTAAAAAACAAACCAACAAAAACGTAGGAGGGCAATAGGATTTTAGAAGGAGACACAAAGATTTGACAATGCACATGGTGCGAATGGAATGGAGATGAATTGCTAGAATGAGGTTATGCCATTTTGGAGAAAGGGCTAAGAAAATAAATCTGTCCTTTTGGCTTGGAGTTAGGTTCATCTGTCATGTATGCGTTGGGGGCCTGTGGGTAACTGGAGATGTGGCACTCGGGAGCATTAAAGGGAAGGGGCAGCTATTGCTGATGGTCTCCTGAGAGCCATCACATATAACAAAGTAGATTCCCAGTCACCGAAGGGAGCCTCCAGGAGGCTGATCCCTCTTTCATCTTTCCCACCAGAGACAATGTCTTACGTACAGGCTCACTGAAGAGGAACGTTCACGGGAGAGGGATCGCAGGCAGGGATGAAGGGAGCGTGAACTTCGGAGTGAGAATTGGTCTGGAATCCAGACTGCTGACTAACACAAGGATCCTGGGGCGAAGTAATGAACCCTTGGAATCTCTGATTTCCTTGCTTTTAAAAATGGGTGTAATTATACCGACCTACCTACCTTGCAGGACTTTGATGTATTTTGAAATAGATTTTGTAGGAGAAAGCCCAACAGAAAAGGGCAGGGAAGCCCAGGGGCTTCCTGGGCAGAAGCTGCTTCTAAGCGGCTCCGCAGTAACATGATTATGGTCCGGGTCAGGCCCTCTGCCTTTAAAAACCAAACAACATTTTCAATTCTGCACTAGGGAAGGTTTATAGGACAGGCCAGTTTTTGCACCATTCCCACACCTCTTGTTTCTTCCCATTGACTGCAACCCCCACGGTGGAAGCCCACTCATTCCACACCTTTCCTGTGCTTCCATGGGGACTCGGCATCAGCATCTCATGACACATCAAGGCCAGTGGACAACATGCATGCTACTGTGGTGAGTAGCATCTGGGTGGTCGACCGGGACACGACTCTTGGTCTTTCCCCATCCGGAGCAAAGACCAGTGAAGGCAGTCAAAGACAGATGGAAGCCATTAATCTAAAGGACTACTGGGCCACACACACCTCAGCTTCCACCAATCTGAGACCAGAGACCAGATGATCCCTGGGCACCACTACCCACTGCTCTGAATGGGGTCACATTAAATGCCCTGGCTAGAGTGGGAGAAAATGGGGAAGAAATCAAAAATCATTAAAAAAGACCAGGTTTACCTGCCAGACTGTAGAGCTCCTGAGACTATGATAATTAGTCACTCTCTAGGCCTGGAGCGAAAGGCACCCATGGTACAACATTGACTCAAATAGTAGACAGGTCTATCAGGTGAACCTGGAAACTTCCAGAATTTTCTTCTCATGTTGAGTTATACTCCCAGCAGCCACTTAAAGTCAGATAATCATATGGTTTACTCTTCTGGGAATGACAAGTTCAGGGGCAATGGCATTGCATTCATTGTCAAAAATAACAGTTCAAGACCTATTTTGAAGTACAATGCTATCTGTAATAGGATACTATCCTTACATCTACAAGAAAGATCAGTTAATACCATTATTGAAATGTACACAACCACTTAAACTAGTGATGAAGAAATTGAAGAATTCTACCAACTTCCTCAGTCTGAAATTGGTCAAACATGCAATTAAGATGCATCGATAATTACATTGAAATGTGATTGGAATGAAAAAGTTGGAAAATATGAGGAAGGATCAGTCCGTGGAAAAATAGGGCATTAATTGCAGAAACAAAGTTGGAGATTATACGATAGAATTTTGCAAGACCAATGACTTCTTCATTGCAAACACCTTCTTTCAACAACATAAATGGCCACTAGACATGTAGACATCTCAAGATGGCATACCTGGGGATCAAGGTGATTATGAAATCAAGGAGACGATGGAGAAGCTTAGTCTCATCAGCCAAAATAAGGCCAGAGGCAATTGTTCATGTGCAAGTTCAGATGGAAGCTGAAGAAAATTAAAATAAACCAACAAAAACCAAAATACAGTGAACCCTCGCCACTTCATGCTTCGACTTCCGCGGCTTCACTCTATCGCGGTTTTTGCGTAACAGCGCCCCTTCAGAGGAAAAAGACGGCGACCCACCTGTAGAGTACATCTCTTAAGTCATTTTATTGATTACAGTATTTGTAAGAACTATGTATAATAATACTGTATGTGAAATATGTAATACTGTAAACTAGATGCCATAAAAATATAATAAATAATAAATGATAATTGTAACGTCCAAAATGTTTTACTGTATTTTCCCTTTTTCATTTAATAAATTGGGTAATACGAGTGTAATGGTGACTAAAGGGTGTTTTTTCATGTCCTCTATGCTCTAACTACGAAAATATCTGATTTACAAATAAGGAATCCTACTTCGCGGAATTTCAGTTATCACGGTAGGGTCTAGAACCGATTAACCGCGATAAACGAGGGTTCACTGTATGACCGTAAGCATGTTCCACTTTAATTTAGAGGACGTCTCAAGAGGTGTGATGGCCAGAGACTAGCGCTGTTGTGGGATGACATCAAGAACAGCACCTATCAGGAAGGCAGTCGGGTGTGAAGCAGACAGACAAGGTCCAAGCGGGTGACAGGAGACACTCTGAAATACTCTTGAGGGAGAGTAGTAAAAGCGAACGGGGAAAAGAAGGACGTGAAATTGCGGAGCAGAACATTGCCAAGGGCAACTGAAGAAGACGCTGAAGGCCTACAGTGAAATGTGCAAAGTCCTGGAATTAGAACATCAAAAAGGAAAAACAGATCTCCCGCTGAAGGAAATGAGGTGACAGTTCAAACCTCCAGGGGCAATCTTACAGCATCCCACGGGCAAACTGTTGAGTGATACAGGAAGCCTCAAGAGAAGATGGTGGGGTAATGGAGTTGGCTTTGACTCCCGGTGACCTTGTAGCCCCGAGGGGTGCTGTCTCTGGATCCCCCAGGCTGTGAATCTCTGTGACAGCGGCTCAGGCTTTCTCCAGACAAGGGTGGTTTGGACTGCGGGCCTTATGGTTGGAGGCCCAGAGCCTGGACTCCTGTCACCAGGGCCCCTGCTGCACATTTAGCTAAGTTAAAATGTAACATTTTATGATTTGTTTTCCCTCTGGGCCCATTTTCATTTTGTTCTAGTTTTTATGATTTTTGTGTTCTTTTGGACGGAGGGTTTTTGGTTCTTTGGGGGTATGGTTTTCTTCCTATGAAATCCAGGATGGATAAAGGTATAGAGATAGTAAGTAGATGAATAGTTTCTTAGGGTTATGGTAGGAGAGATTGGGGCGAGGGGAAGGGGGAGAAATAATAATAATAGGTACAAGAATGAAGAAAATGTTCTAAGACTGATGGTGGTGATGATTGCACAATTCTTTTTAATATATTTAAATCCTTGAATTATACGGTGCATGAATTATATGTCAATACAACTGATTTTTCTTTTTTAAAAAAGGCCCTTTTTTGGCCCTAGGATGTTGGTGTGTGAAGGCGTCAAGCCTGGCGCTCTGGCAGCCGTTCTGTGACCATGAGCGATGCTGACTAACAAACTGAAGGTGGGGAATTGAAGGACGAAGAGACCCTGGGTCCCGATGGTGTTGCTGAGATGCTGAGCTAGACAACTACGGCAATTTGTTAGGTCAACTAATGATAAATTCACTTATTGTTTTAGCCATGTACAAAAGAAAAGATGGCAGGAATATACAGTCTCTCTACCAAGATGAATCGGTCAACATTCAACCATTTCAAGATGTATCGTATGATCAGGAACCAGTGGTACTGAAGGAAGGAGTCCGAGCTGCACGGAGGACACTAGCAAAAAAACAAGGCTCCTGGAATTGACTGAATACTGATTGCAATGTGTCAGCAAGCTGATGAAGCCCTCCCTCAGTAGTCTATGCCAAGAAATTTGGTAGGAAGCTATCTAGCCAACCAACTGAAAGAAATCCATATTTGTGCCCATTCCAAAGAAAAGTGACCCAACAGAAGGCAGAAATCATCACACAATAGCATTACTATGTCATATACAAGTAAAAGATTGCTATAGATAATTAAACATGCAGAACATTGACGGGGGGGGGGCTGCTGGAAAATCAGGCTGGATTCAGAAGATGTGGAATGAAGGAAATCCTTCCTGATGTCAGATGGTTCTTGTCTGAAAGTAGAGAATTCTAAGAAGAGGCTTTCTTGTGTTTTATTAGTCCTGCAAAGGCATTTGACTATGTGGATCGTAACCAATTCCGTATACCACTGAGAAAATGGAAAGTCCAGGACACTTCATTGTGCTCTTACAGAATCGCTACACCGACAAGAGGCAGTTATTTCAGTAGAATACAGGACTGCTGTGAGGCTTATAAGGAGCCCTGGTGGTGAGTCAGCAGTTCAAAACCACCAGCCAGCTCTGAGGAGGAAAGACAGAGCTTTCCTCCTGTAAAGAGTTAGCTTCAGAAACTCACAAGGGCAGTTCTACCCTTTCCTATAGGGTCACGATGAGTCGAAATCCACTCAGTGGCCGTGAGTTTGGTTTTTGGTTTGGTGTTGTTTAACTTCAAGAAGGATGTGCCTGGAGGTTGCAGCATTTCACCATCCGTATTCAGTCTGGACGCTGAACAGACACTGGGGCCTGTGAAGAAGACCACAGCCTCCGGAGTGGAGGAAGGCTTGGTCGGCTTGTAGATGACGTGCTTTCAGCAAGGAGGACTCAAAGCACGTGGCGGATGAAAATCAACAGCTGCTGCCCTCAGGATGGAGTGCAAGGCATCGCCAAGAAACCCAAATTCTCCCAAGTGGACCCAGAGAGAGCATCAAGGTAAAAGAAGGAAATGATTAAAGTTGTCAAGGATTTAATTTTATTTGGGTTCACAGTAAAGCCTTCTGGAAGTAGCAGGAAATCACCCGACCTATTGCATTGGGCAAATCTGCTGCCCAAGATCTCTTTAAAGTGTTAGAGAGCAAAAGCGTCCCTCCGAGGACTAAGGTGTGCCTGCCTCACTTACTATGTATGAAAGGTGGGCAAGGAACAAGGAAGACCTTGGGAAAATGAACGCATTTGAATTATGATGCTGGCAGAGAACACTGGGCGTATGATGGGCTGCGGAAAAACAGACCTGTCTTGAGAGTGGTGCCGCAAGAGTGCTCCTTAAAAGTAAGGACGGCAAGACGTCGCCTCATATACTTTGGACATGTTGACGGAAGAGCTCAGTGCCTGTGAAAGGACAACGTGCTTGGTCAAGTTGAGGGACAGCCCAAAGGGGGCGTGTCCTGCACCAGCTGGATTGACGTACTAGATGCAAGGATGGGCTCCACGGTATCAGTGCTGAGGGTGGCACAGGAATGGACAGGGTTTCATTCTGTCAAACACAGGGTGGCTGTGAGCTGGAACTGACCCGAAGGTGGCTAACAATGTAAGATGAACACTAATATTGGGAGCTATGTGCACCTTGGAAGGATCGACCATTTGAGGTCGAAAGGACAGCACTCAGTTTGTCCCAGAGGGAAGTTCAGAAGGCAAGAAGTGCTAGGACAGACGGCGGGCTGGCACAGCAGACACAGGGGGGGAGTGGGGGGAGTGATGTTAGACCGTGGGCATTGTGGTGACCTGGAATAGAGTGTGGGTGCATTGTTGAACTGAGCATGGACTGGTGCTGAAACCTTCACCCCATTCACGACCAAAAGGTTAGGAAACAAAACAAAAGGCTAGATGCCTTATTCTCTGTTCGGGGGATCATAAGGTTTTTTTTGTTTTGTTTTTTTGTGTGATCCAAGTGAGTTTTATGAGCATTAGAAGAAGTTTCAGGTTTACACAGACATCCAGAGGACTCCTCCTGAACATGCAGCCTGCCTGGAAGCTGATAGCAGAGTCATGCAAAAGTGTCCCAGGGTTCTCCCAAAGTTCTGTCAAAGTTCTGCCGATTGACTCGGGTTCCTGCCTTTTCAATGATTTTGCAGGGAGGCGTGGTGGACGACCCCATTGGCTGAACTGAATTCACCTGGCGTAGGTGGGCCAATCCAGGTTCAGCGCCCTGGGTGATGGTAAGTTCTGATGGGGGTGTGCTGGTGTCCTGATTTCATTGACAGAGAGTGATTTTGCATTCCTCATTTCAAATTCCTGGGGCAGAATGGATGGGACCAAAGCACATCTCAGCGTCTCATCTCAGCGTGTGCGCTCCATCTCTAGGCTAGCCTGGATCAATGTGTCTTTCTGCTTCTTTCTTCACACATATTATTTCTTGAGATTCTGTGGGTGTGCGAGCGTGTGTGTGTGTGTGTGTGTGTGTGTGTGTGTGTGTGTCCAGCACTGTGTGGGCTTCTAACATGCTTGTTCATGCAGGTGGAGAGCAAGCTTCCCTCCCAGTGCAGTATCACTGAACATGGAGGAATGAAGAGATTATCTTTAAAACACAATCAGCTGGGCATGTGAATACTTTCCCCACCAATTAGTGAACAACCATCATGAGTGAACATACGCCACGCCCTGTGTTCACTTCTCTCCCTGCCCCTCCCCCACATACACATCTCATTTAAGTCTCGAAACAGCCTGGTAGAGTAGATTCAGTCATGGTCATTTCATAGATGGTACAGCTAGGCTCAGAGAGGTTACCGGATGTGCCCAGGGTCATGCCACAAACGACGGTGACGTTGGGATTCAAACCCAAATCTGCCCAACCCGGCAACTCCTTATCACTCTTTTCTACCAGCCCCAGGAACAGCGGCACCGTGGCTCAGAACTGTTGCAAACAGCATAGCTACTCAACCCTACCTGCTTTCTCTCCCTCTGCTTCTCCACGTAGGATGTGTGCCTGAGATGAACCCAGAAGCTCCATCACCTACAGGATCAAGCTCAGCCCCTAGCCTGTCCTCCCAGGTCTTCTTCAGCACAGCCCCAACCACTCTGCAGTCTCCTCTCTGCCTGCTAACCACAACTTCTGCTGCCTACAGTCTGTCTTCCTCATGCCCCTGGGGGTCATGGCCCATTTACTGGCAGCACACATTTGCCAGTATTCTTGTGGCTGAAGATGGTCACTCGTCACCGATCAAAGAGCTACCTGCCTCCTGCCACTCCATCAAGATCAGGCCTCACCAAACAGCCCCTGGGACTTGTCTTTCTCTGAACAATCTTCAGGTTACAGCACCTACCCCTGGTACATACTTCTCATTTTTAAGGCACAAAATGAACTTGGGAGTGAAGAAGGCGAGAATAGGCCTGAGTTAATAAGCTGATAGTGTCTCTCTTAAATCTGGCAATATTTACTCTCTATTTATCATGTTTCCTAAATGACCCCATATCTCATAGAAGCTGGGAATGGTATTTAAAACACGTGGCTCTCCCTGACTGTGTAGCACATGCTAACCACATGGCTGAGATCATGCCTCTATTTGGCATATGGATGCATATGGTTGCAATGAACCAACAAATAAATTCCCGAGAGGGAGGTGTGAGGATGGGGAATACTAGTTATAAGACAGTGGTTGGTGCCTGAGGCCTCCTGAGATTAAAAACCAAAAATATGTATGAGGTCATCCGAGAAGCACTTGAGGAGATGCTAAGAACAAAAGGTTTAGGGTCTGATAGGGTGTGGATCTGAACTCTACCGCTGAGCCGCATTGTGATCTCGGTCAGGTGACTTAACCTCTCGGTGCTTCCAGTTGGTGCATAAGAAAAGGCTCGCAGGGAAACCGATGATGACATTACCTATTTTGCACAAGTGTCCCTAAGAGATAGCGCATTATTACTAGAGAGGCAGGGGAGAAGAAAAGGTTTGGAGGCAGCCCGGCCCTCTTTGTTCACGACACTTGCAGGTTTCTGGAAGAGGCAGCAACGGCTGCCTGCACAGTGGTGGCCTGGGGCACGGGGCCTGTTGGTTGCCAGGAGGGCGGGTAATATTCAGGTGAGGGTGGGGAGGAAAGGATAGCGGGTGGAGAAGACTTCACACCAACCGTTGGGTTATTTCAGGGTTGCCAGGCCTCCAACCATCTCTTCCTATAAGCCCCCGGCACACAGGGAGCTGAACCCCGACCAGATGTTTCCTCTCTGTTCACTGTCGATGGATGGCTTGGAGGCTGGGGGTGGAGGGACAGGAGGAAATGAAGGCAGGGAGGGCCTCTTCAGTTGGGAACTCATCCTTCTTCACCTCAGGCCTGCGGGCTGGGAGACTCCTCTCCCTGCCGTTCTAGGAAGCACCTGACAAGTATCCGTCGCTTGGCCAAACAAAAGGTCAAGCCAAAGGAGGGTAGGGGTGGTGTGATGACCTGCTTCCTGGAGGAGACCCTTGGGAGGGAGCTTGGGGTGGTGAGAAGCGCGAGGCTAACTCAAGAATAACAACGGAGTGAGAGGGGGTTCGGCGAGCCCTGCGTGTCATCTGTAGGAGGAACCGCCTAGAAGGCACAGGAAGCAGCCTGGAGAACCCAGCAGCTTGAAAGGACGCCCCCCGCCCACCGGAGAGTGGTGCCCTGGGCATCAGTTTCCCCATCTGCCAGCTGGGGAGAACGAGAAAATGGGCTCACGTGACCTCTCTCTCTCGCTGGGAGGAATTCATGAGCAAGAGTCCGCAGGGCAGCGCTTTCTAAATGTGCAGGATCAGCGAGAAAGCTATCTGAGGGCAGTGTAGGGCCGCCCGCCGCCGACAATGGGAAAGTACCTACTGTGCCCTTCCACCTGCTGCGCCCACGGAGGGGCCTCAGCTGGGGGCACAGGTGCGACTCCTCCCAGAAAGCCTTGCGGGTGCCCCGTAGGCGCTTGTTGACTAGAGCCGGAGAGGAGCAACGGAGAGCAGCTTGGGGCTTAACATCTCCGGCTCAGTTCACCATGGCACGGACCTTGGCTTCATCTCCACACGCCCCCCGCCCCCACGCCCCGCACTGCCCACACACAGCTTGGTCGTCATCCCAGTTTCTAAAGGCCAAGGAGGTGCCTCCATCCCTTCTGAGAGTCAAGATGCCCAGCAAAGTTGGGGGCACCTTGGTGGTACTGCTGAGAAGGGGAGCCATTGCTCCCAGATGTAATGAGTTCCCCTTCTGGAAGGGGTTCTCAACCTTCCTCATGCTGGGACCCTTTCATACAGTTCCCCATGTGGTGGGGACCCCCAACCACAGAACTATTTTCGTTGCTACTTTATCACTGTAATTTTGCTACGGTTATGAATTGTCATGTAAATATCTGATAGGATGTATTTTCACTGGTACAAATTGAACATCATTAAAGCATAGTGATTAATCACAAAAGCAATATGTCATTATACATTGTGAAATATTTATTTCTAATGACAAATCAATGAAATGTTGTCGTGTAGCATGGGTAACAGTCTTCACGCCAGGTACTTGTATGTGGGCGTATCTGCATGTGGGCGGACCCGTGTGGAGACGGATAGAGGAGCGTTGCCTCGGTTCCTAAGACCATCAGAAATGTGTTCTCCGATGGTCTAAGGCGACCCTTGTGAAAGTGTCATTCGACCTCCAAAGGGGTCAAGACCCACAAGTGAAGAACCGCTGCCTTACAACAATGTGCCGCCTGCTGCCTGCAATGCTGAGCAGTGCGTCACACTGTGGTCTGAACCATGGTAACCTCCCTGCGGGAGGCTACTGTCCTTACCAGTCCCATTTGACAGGTGAGAGAGCGAGGCTCCAAGATGTTCATCTCTCCCAGTCTCCCAGCTCTCAGGGTTCCTCCTTCAGCCTCAGGGATCATTGCATAATACCGCCAGTTACAGGAACGGCGTGACCAGAGGCTCCACATGGCCTCGTGGTAGTAGGGACTTAACCTGAAGGCAATGGGCTTCTCCCTGAAATGAAAGTCTTGTGTTAAAACTCTGAGGATCTCACCAGGGCTCAGCATGGACCACTGGTCCCAGCCCATCTCTGTCTGCGTTCATCTCCCACCCAAGGCTGATTCCCCTGACAAGCCAGAGGGGGCTGGGAGGGAGAACAGTAGAGGGGGTGGGGTGGTGGTGTGCAGTGTGACCTGTGAACTAAGTGGGTACACTGGACATTATATTGGTATCCTCTTAGAATCCTGAACCTGACCTTGTGCATGTGCCTGAGAGAAAGCATGAGGGTCAGGGAGAGAGAGATTTCAGGGTGGAAGTACTGTCTTTATATGATTCTTTTTTTCTTTCTTTCTCTCTCTCTCTCTCTTTCTCTCTTCCATTCTTTACCAAACCACAGTCCATTTACATTCTTTGGCAGTTTCCTGAGGATAAATTTCAGATTTTGAGAAAAAGGTGGTGGTGGGGTGTGTGTGTGTGTGTGGGGGGGGCGGAGAAGGACAGCAGAGGTGGGGAAAGCAATTAGAGACCCAGAAAGGAAACATGAGGGTGTGCGTGTACACACACACACCCTCCCTCCCTCCCTCCTTCCCTCCCTCCCTGCACACAGACCTCCTGGCAATAAGGAAGTGAGACTAGATCTTTTTCATGAATGGGCTTAACTCAGCCTTACTGAACTTCCGCTCTCCCATTCACCAGCATTCAAATTTCACCTTCTGACCATCCAAGGCAGCTGGCTGCTGGCCCAGGAACTAGGAGCAGCCTGAGATCATCCCCCTGACCACAGGCAATTGTGTGCTTACAAGATCTTCTTTTCTGAGCTGGTGAATCCACAGTGGCCAGGGTGTTTACAGGATACCGTGTTGGAGGGGCACTGGCTCCTGAAGGGCCACTCCCCAGGTCCATTGCTTCCCCCCGGCTCCCTTGGGTGGGGGAAGCTCCCATCGCAGAGGACACATACACAAAACCCCTCTGCAAGCCAGCCAACGTGAGCTCCCTGGGAGATGGGCACGTCTGCTCTGTAATCATGTTGAGAGTCGCCACATTTGAGAGAAAAGATTGGGGTTCTTTCCATGGCACCACCGGGAAGCCAACTCAGGCTGGTGGCCCGTATGGGGGTCACTGTCACTGTGGATGGGAGTTGGGTGGGGGGCAGGGAGCCACGGAAGTGAACTGTCGCTTGAGAATCGGCCTGGCGGCTCCAGAGGGTTTGTCCAGGTAGCTGAAAGGGGCTGAGCGACCTTGAACAGGGGGCTCAGTTTGGCTGCACCACACTTGGCTCATTTGTGAAGACTGGCTAACCCTACCTCCTGAGTAGCCCTGGTTGTGTAAGGTACAAGTCTGTCCTGGGCCCATCAGCCGTCCCGGGAAGGAAAACCGCAGGTACCCAGACCTGACGGGGCAGCTGCCGCTGCCCTGACCTGGAGACGTGGAGGAGTTGGTGAAGAGAAGGTGGCACCAGGGGCTCAGCTTCTCTGTCTTGTCGGTCTGTCTGTCTCCCTCCTTCTCCGCCAGCCCCTTCCTTCCAGGGGAAGCGCAAAGGGACAATGGAGAAAGAGGACCACTTTCCTGCCTCCGCCCCTCCTGCAAGTGGCTTGTGGCCAGTTAAGGGCGGGGCTGCTCACTGCAAGGTTGGCAGTGTGAACCTCTTCTTTGGCACCTGGAAGTGAGGTGTGGTGATCTACTTCCCAGAGTTGAGCTTTGCAAACCCTCTCTGACGCCCACGGGGTCTCCGTGAGCTGGAATCAGCTTCAGGACAACTTGGTTCCATCTTCCCCCACCCCCGCCCATGCTGAGCGTCCCGACACAGGCCCCTGCATCCCCCATACTTGGATGCAGACCCCCACCCACAGGGTCCTACAGTGTTTGGGCCCTGAGGCAAGGGCACAGAGGAGAGAACCCTGAGAGAGCCCTCCCCCTTCCGGGCCAGGAGTGTTTCCTGGAGGCCCAGGCTGGAGAGCTGCCTTCCCCGCCCTGCAGCTGTTGTGTTTCTGAGCCCAGCTCTGGGCACTGGGACCGGGCTCGGAAATACCAGTGGGCTTTGTCCGGCTGATTACTCACAGTAAAGGAATGGCATCCATTCCACTGGACTTTCTAGGAACTCACCCGCTGCTGGAGCGGGTCCCTGTCCCCAGGTCCCCTTTTGAGCACACAGAGAGGTTGCTCACAGAGGTTGGGGGGCTGGATGGAGTGGGGGACTGGGCAGCTCCCCAAGGCCCATACCAGGGGATCCCAGGAGGCACTGAATATGCTTTTGAGTAAGTTGGGGCTCCGGATCCTGCCCCCCCCCCCC
>NW_022111383.1:435835-456696 GCF_000313985.2 Echinops telfairi
CCACGAAGTCTCCACGGCGTCCACGCAGCTGCCTTTCTCTGCGGATGGTCCCCTCAAATCCCTCCTGTTCCAATGCCACGGGAGAAGCGGTCCTTGTTTCCTACGGCTGCCGTGACAAGTTGCCATCGACTTGGTGATGCAAACCCCAACCGGCCTCTCTCAGCTCTGGAAGGCAGAAGCCTGAAAGTGAGGTGTCCACAGTGCCACACTCCCTGGAGGGTTCTGCCGAATTCCTGTTTGCCCTCTTAGCCTCTGGTGGCTGCAGCGCTCTGATCTCTGGCTTGTCCTCCACTTGGCCTCCTCTATGGGGAGTGTTCCTCTTTTCCTCTGAGAACAATCTGCAAAGAGCTTTTCTCTAGCGAAGGCCCCATTCATAGGTTGTGTTCAGACGGGCCTATCTTTTAAGGGCCTATGCCCCCTCAACCCACTACCGAGGCAACAACTGAGATGGCCAGCCACAGAGGGATGGATAAACGAAATGTGATGCATGCATGCGATGGGATATTACGAAGCTATCAAAAGAAATGCAGCTTTGATGCATGCCACAGCACGTATGAGAACAGGCTGCGTGACGTCAGTCAGTCAGAAAAGCATCAATACTGTATGATCGCACTGATCTGAGAAAAGCAAATCTGTAGAAACCAAAGGCTACCAGCGGGGAGGGGCAGTGGAATGGAGGGAGCATCTGGGGGTACAGTGCGTTCATGTTCCCACTTGTGGGATATTTGGGGACAGG
Source organism: Echinops telfairi (assembly GCF_000313985.2). Taxonomy (NCBI): domain Eukaryota; kingdom Metazoa; phylum Chordata; class Mammalia; order Afrosoricida; family Tenrecidae; genus Echinops; species Echinops telfairi. The sequence goes on from NW_022111383.1 coordinate 436,572, forward strand.
ATTTCGATAATGCTGGCAAAACCCAAGACATGCAATCAACGTCATTGCCTTTAAAGGTGGAAGCTGCCGTGATGGCGAACGCTTTGGCGCATCTGTTGTCACTGCCCTACTCAGAGAATGCCGACACAGGAGCACCAGTTGTTGAGTTAAGAACTTGCTGCTTTGCCCGCCTTCGGTCAGCTACCTATGTGACATAAAAGGTTACTTCTTTGGGCCGCAAGGTCCCGGTTCATAAGGCGAGGGGTCCGCGCTAAACCATCTCCGTAGCTCCTTCTAGCTGCAACATCCCACGAGTCTTGGAGTCTGGCTTTGTCACATGACCAGGAACTGAAGAGCGTTCTGGAAGGTGAAGGATACAGGCAAGCCAAGTGCATAGCCTCCCCAGCAGTTGAAGGGCATTCAGTACATAGCTGTGGAAACCAAAGGAGTGGTTCTTGCTGCGGCCTGTCTAGTCGGAACAGTGCCGACCAGCTGACCCTCAGGGGTCAGAAACCTCTTCCACATCAGGATGACAAAGGCACATCATACCAGTGGGCAGATGAATCCGCTCGCTCTCTTCCCAGCTGTTGGACTCAACGGACAGCAGAATTTCTATCCGCTCAAGCAGCTGCTGATGTGATGGCAGTAGGGTCTGGGGTGGTCTCTCTTAACCAGCCAGCTGCTTCCGCAGGCGGGGGAGGCTTCTCCTGGCTTCCTTGGGACCGCAGCTGCTCAGAGCATCACTGGAACAATGGTTGGTTTCCACAACAAGAATGTGTCAAAACCAATACATTTTTCTAATTTGAATAAATCATTTTAGTAGGGGCTCTTACAGCTCTCACAACCATCAAAACCAATGTTTTTTATACAGGAAATTATTTTCAGGTTGATTTATAAGCAAGCCCATGTACATTCTCTGAAGCATGAGCTAGGGCACTAACATTCAAAAGAGGGCCTCACGCAAAGTAAGTGCTCAGTACATTTTGGCTCTTGTTATTATTAATCTCATATCTCATGGAATTGTGAGATTAAAGTGTGATTATGATAAAACTACTAATTCTTCTAAGACTAGCTCAGGTTCCCTTTCCTGTGGGACTTCTGGGATTCCTCAGTCTACATTTTGGTCTATCATTTCTTCATGTAACAAGCACTTCTCAAGTGCTCGTGGGAGTTAGGTCTCGATGATATAGTCTTGAGCATCCAGGATTCTGTGTTTTGGTGGCTAGAGACAGACAAGTGTTTGTAAATTTAGAAAAGGATATATTCGTTTTTCAATCAACTTTAAAAAACCACAATCTTTCTATTGTGAATTGAGCAAATTCGTTTTCAATTAAACAATTCATATGCACGCTGTTTCATGGCATTGACTGCAACCGCTACCCTGTAACGTCACTTATCGGCTTCCTCCCTGTGCTGCTTGACTCCACTTCTTCCTTCCTCCGTCTTCCTGCCGTCTGAACTTTGCCCGTGGGCAGATGTTGCTCTTTTTGTTTTATTATCATCAGTCTTATTGAATTATAATTTACACAGCCCTCCCAACTGAACTAATGGATGGCATCATGATAAATGGAAAAAAGATTGAAGGGGTCAAGGATTTCATCCTGCCTGGATCCACAATCACTGCTCGTGGAAGCAGCAGTCAAGGTATCAAAAGATGCAGTGCCTTGGGTAATTCTGCTGCACAAGACCTATTTAGAGTGTTGAAAAGCAGGGACGTGACTCTGAGGTCGAAGGTGAACCTGACCAAAGCCATAGAATTTTTAATCACCTCACATGCATGTGAGAGTTGCACATTGACTAAGGAAGATCGAAGAAGAATCAATGCATTTGAATTATGGTGCTGGCGAAGAACCTCGAAAGAACCATGGTCGGCCAAAAGAACAAACAAATCCGTCTTGGAAGAAGTACATCCAGAATGTTTCTTAGAGGCACGGGTAGTGAGACTTTGTCCCATGTATTTTGGTGTCAGGGGAGACCAGTCCCTGGAGAAGGACGTCGTGCTTGGTAAAGTAGAGGGGGAAGGAAAGAGAGGAAGGCTCTCAAGAAGATGGGTTAGCCCAGTGGCTCTGTTGATGGGCTCAACCATCAGAGCAAGTGTGCAGGTGGCACAGGACTGGCAGGCTTTTGTTCTGTTATACATATGGGTCGGGGGATTCTGCTACCATTCTTAGTGCTCCCCAAACTGGGTGTTTAGAACGTCAGCACTGGTATTGTTCCTTCCTTTGTGTTTGGATATTATTGTGTACAATACTTGGATCACATAGGCTGGTGTGCTGCTTCTCTGTGGACTTAGCTGACTCCCCAATTAGAAGACTACTTGTTTTGAGACAAGCTTGTAAGATAAGACCCCAGACGCTAATTTTCCTGACAGCCAGGCACCACCTGATTTCTTCACCTCACAAAATGGGGTGTCTTCTCCCTCTGGGGTCTCTACAAGTAATGTTAACAATTTTTCTTAATGGCAGGGTGCCCACTGTCTGAAGAGTAATTGCTTCCTCTGCTCCAGATATGCCGCTGACTGTTGGGAGCCGGTGGCCTTTAAGGCCTTAGCCTCAGCCTGAGCCGAACTTGGCTGCTTCCTAGTCTTTCATTTGCAAAACCTGTAAGGCCCTCCCTAAATTCCTGCCTCCGTGTTCCTAGCTACGTGCTCTGTAGCACGGGCAGTTGTAAAGTTGACCTTTTCACCCATTGGTTAATTATGCCAGGCGCTCATTGGACTAAGATGGACTTTGCTTTACACCTGATGGACCTTAATCTGCATGCAGGACGTCTTTGAGAACTAGCGCGCGCGCACGCGCGCGCGCGCCCTTTTACCTACAGCTGATTGGTTAACGTTCTTATGCTTCATTAATGTACCTGTTGGATTGGATGCTGTGTCGCACACCTTATTAAAATATGCACCTCCCAGTTCCCCCTTTTTTATACCCCAGCTTTGCCCAAATAAATGAGCTTGATCAGAGTTTTGTCTTGCTCCACGCCCCCGTGTCTTTTTTCTCCATCCAGGTTCGCCTTTCTACGCAGGGCCTTGCTCGTGCATCCCGCAGGCCGGGATGCAACAGCTGACTTGATACGATTTCCCATTAGCATTCACTCATTACTCGTGTGGCGTTGTCTGTGGCTTTGGGGTGGCCATAGAACTCTGTTGTGTGGCAGGACTTAATTGATCTTCTCTCTCTCCCTACATCATGGGGGACAGACTCCATCTGGAGTGGGGCTACCTCTCTTGGAACTGCAGTCAACAGCGATGGAAGCAGGAGTCAAGAAGCCAAATGATGCAGCGCACTGGACAAACTTGCTCTAAAAGACCTCGTTCAAAGAATTAAGCCACCCAAAGGCAGAGACTTGAAGGCGGAGACATGCTTGATCCAAGCCATAGTATTTTCAACGGCCTCACATGCATGTGGGAACCAGACTGGAGAGGAACTGATACATTTAAATGATGGTGTTGGCAAGGAATTATTGAATCGACCACAGGCAGCCAGAGACACACGTAAATCTGTCTCCCATGAAATGGACTGGCATGCTGGCTGCAACAATGGGCTCAAACAACCATGAGGAGGAGGGTGGTGCAGGACGGGGCAGAGTTTTATTCTGTTGGGCATAGGGCTGCTTTGAGCAGGAGTTGACTCGGGGGTGTGGAAAAGCAGCGTGTGGCTGAATAGGTTTCAATGGACTCGAAGACTTAACACAGTCTAGGAGGAGAAGTCGGCGGAGAAACCCAGCCCATGAAAGCCCCGTGGAACACAGTAGTTGGAGCTGCAAACCATCCTGGGGATGGTACCAGGCCCAGCAGCATCTCGTCTCGGTGTGCATGTGGTCGCCATGAGTTTAGCAACAAGTCAAGAGCAGCGAACAAGAGTGGACTTGAGAAGTAGGTTCATTGAAACGGATCTTAGCTGCAGGGATCCATAAGTAGAGCTGCTTTTTCAGGCGAAGGCATTTTTGCAGTGTCTCCGTCACGAAGGTCCTAAGGAAGTGGGAGGTTGTAGGAGGAGGGGCAGATGAGAGACTAGTGATGGGAGAGGGAGCCTTTGGAGAGGCGGGATCGTAGCAGGTGTGGCTCTGAACAAGTCCTGGCACATGAAGGCTATCTTTCCAGGGCCATGTGCTCAGTGACATTACGGCCAGCTGGGAGCACAGCCTCGCTCTTTCCCAAGCCTGCCATCCGAGGACAGTACCAACAACGGTCACTGCCGCCGCACTGCCCTGTCACGCGTCTAACTTTCAGAACATTATTTGTCTCTCGCTTGAGTGTTCCAGCCTTCCTGAGAGATAAAAGGGACACCTACTAAGGACTCTGTTTGAGAAGGAGAAAACGGAACGAGAAAGGTCAACTGGCTTGTCCAAGGGCACCCAGTCTTTGGAGGGAGAAAGCAGGAAAAGGTGGGGTTCTGGTGAGCAACCCTTCGTTTCCTCCCTTGGGTGATTTGTCCGAGTGTCGTTGGCAGATCCCCACGAGAGAGGCATCCATCGCTGACTAGGCATCCAGCTAGGCCAGATGTCTTTTGGGCATCTAGTATAATCACTTGACTTTGATTTCTTCCTTTCTCTCTCTTTCCTTCCAGGAATCCCCGCACGCTCCTTCTTTGGGCTCCCTACCTGCTGCTGGGCTTTTCCTTCAGCTCCAGTTCCTCACATCTTCCTCTTCCTCTAGTGCCGGGGAAGGAGCCTGTGGAGCTAAGTCAGCCACCCTGTTTCCCCGAAAATAAGACAGTGTCTGATATTAATTTTTGCTCTCAAAGACGCGCTAGGTCTTCTTTTCAGGGGATGTCTTATTTTTCCAGGAAGAAGAATACGGTACACATTTATTGTTGAACAACAAAAAGGAACTATATTACCTGCATATGGTACGGTAGTACTTGTCATCACAAACCAGCATAACCAGACAAACAGTGAATCCTACAGTATCAAGAATGTCTTGTGACTACCATTATTTCCATGTGCAACAATCTATGGTACATTTACTCATTTATTCAATGACAAGTCATGTCATCATCTTCTGGAACATCATCATAACAATCCAAACCCTTATTTTCGGGGGGATGCCTGATATTTCAGTAAGAGGCAAAACTGTAAGTAGGCCTTATTTGGGGGCATGTCTTACTTTCGGGGAAACACGGTAGTGTGGGAGGCAGACACTGGCGGCTATGGCTCCGCCACGTTGCGGGAGTGTACGCGCAAGATCCCCGAGCAAGCGCCTTGCTCTGCACTGCCCCCAAAGCCCTGACTGTGGAGTCGGAAGCCTCAGCAAGGGTCTTGAGCATCAAGGGGAGTCTCGGGAGGCGCAGGGGAGGAGCCCAGTGCCAGCCTTCACATCCATCTTCCCTGCAGTAAGAGTACCCTCACCAGGGTGAGCGGGCAATGCCAGCGAAACTCTTTGGGAAAAGACAGTGTTCCTTTCCTGCACCGAGATCTCCTCACCGGTCCTCTTGTATTTATTCCTGGTTATGTTCATTCTCAACAATGCTTTAGAATTATTCTTTTCGTTCTCAATCCCATGCTGTCCTCAGTCATCAGACATATGGATAGGTGCCACCGAGTGGGTTCTGACTCCCACAACGGAAGGACACACTGGCCATTCCTGGGCCGTTCTCCCCTCACGACTATGTGGTGGCCACCCATTGCTGTGGCCGCTGTCCCCATCTATCTCCTTAACAGTCTTCCTCTTTTCTCACCGGCCCTCCCTTGCCAAAGCATGACTGACACCTTTCTGATAACCTTTCCAAAGGCCTTGCCATGAAGCCTGGCCGTGCTGGTGTCTAAGGAGCATTCTGACTATACTTACGTCTAAGACAGAGTTGTTGCGTTCCTCCTGCAGTCCCTGGTCCATTCAATATTTTCCACTGACCCCATCATTCGAAGGCACCAATTCTCTTCGCTCCTGTGGTTAAAAACCCCCTCAAAGCGCCCTTCGGGCTCTAAGGAGGCAATTCCAACACGACTTCACCCCGCTTGCATGCTGTGGCTCCTTTCGTTGCCCAGGACCATTTCAAAACAGCCTCTCCCGACTCTCCCACTCTAGCCAGGCGGGCCTTCTTTCTGAGCTAGAAGGAGTCAAGGCCCTCTCTGCCTGGGGGCTTCTTGTAGGGACATCCTTCCACCTGGACATTCTTCCCTCCTTCCCCCGAGTTCTTGCTTGGCCACCTCGTACTCAGCTCTTAGGTCTCAGTTGAAAGACCACTTCCCTTGGAGCCTGGGAAAGTTTCCTCTCGTCTTCAGACCGGATGACAAAGCCCATTCCATTTTTTATGGAACATTTTCACTTCGTAAGCTATCATTTCCATGAATGTAATTAATTAATTGTGGGTCATTTAAAAAACCCTCACTGCCATTGAGTCAAGGCTGACTCATAACCACCCTCTGTGGATCTCTGAGGCTGCAACTGTTTATGGGAGTTGTGGCAGTTCCATAATCTGTCAACTCGAGGAAAGGGTGGAGTCTGGCCTGTCAATCAGGTTGCAGCTTGATGACTTCATTTGGAGGCACAATGGAGGTAAATAACTCAATGGAGACAGGACATACTCACTCCCTGCGAGACATTCCTGTTGACGAGACACATGGAGCTGCGTAGAGTCCTGGAGCTGGAGGAGCCACATGGAGACCCCTCCCAGCATTGAGATGCTCACACTGCCACTGGATCCACAACACTTTCCACCCACTGGCCTGTGATCTCTCTGCATTTGGTGTCATTACATGTGTTGTGTGAGTCTGAAGAGGAATTTATAGACTGGCCTAGGACTTAGGGGCTAATATCAGACTTATGGACTTGATCTGGACTGGGCTGGGATGTTTTCTTAATGTACAATTATTCTTTTATATAAAGCTCTTTCTTGTACACATATGAGTGTCTATATATTTGTTTCTCTAGTCAACCGGACTAACATAAGAGTCAAAAGCCCAGTCTTTCTCCCACGGGAGTTGCCGGTGGTTTGGAACTGCTGACCATGAGGATCACAGCCAAATGCATAATCACTGCACCACCAGGGCTCCTTGATTAATTGCGTAGCCCTGTTTAAAAAAAAAAAAAAGGTGTGTAATTTCTCTTAGGCCCTAGGACACTGCCCAGTTCTCTATGAATATTCCCTGGGTAAGTGGACGCAGTCCCAGGCTCAAAGGCATGGAGGACATGTAAGATGAGTGAATCTAATGAGTTTCTTCCACAGAATTCCTGCCAGAGGTCCCTCAGCCCTGCTTCAAGACTCCTGGGCAGGGGGACACGTAGCCTCCTGGGACCGCAGATTTTACCTAAGAAGGCAGTCTGATTATTGATTAAATGCTCAAGTTCTCGCTAAGTAAAATCTATTGAATTCCCCAAGCCTCTGTTTTCTTATGTGTAAAACGGGGATACTAACAATGCCACGTTATAGGAATGTAATTATTAACTGAGATTGGGTACGTAAACCTCAATGCTGGACACCAACTGATAGTTTAATAAATCGGAGCTATGGCTGTGTTCAACATCGTCATCAGTCTTCAAAGGGTCATGGCAGAAAGGACATTTTTCTTTGCGTTGCAGTGTGATCAATCTCTCTGGAACTTCTTGTTCTACCCTCAGGCTTGCCAGAATGTTCTGATACACTCCACACGACGGTCACTGGAGTCTACAAAGGTAGCACTTTGCCGAATATGATTCTTCTCTTCTCAAGTTCATGTGTCTTTTCGCCAGGATGGCCCCTCTCTGAGTAACTCCTCCTTGTCCCTGTCTCCTCACCTCTCAGGCATCCAGGAGACGAGGAAGGCATCTCACGGATCCAGGACCATGGGCAGCAGTACAAACAAATGGTCTGAACCAGGAGGCCCTCCCAGTCAGGCAGTAAGAGCTTGTGGTTGCTTAGCAAACCCATGCAGATCTTGCCCCCCATTGGAGGATGGGAGCCACAGGAAACCACATGCTCTTTCAATTTCAGATGATACAGAGGACCCTCCTACCTATTCAACCGTGGAAGCCTTGCAGATCTACCTTTTAGAACTTACTAGATTTATTTTTTTTTTAAATCATATTATTGGGAGCTCTTACACAACATTCCATCGTTCAATCACATCGAGCAGTGTTGTACAATTGCTATCACAATCAGTTTTAAAACATGTTTTTTCTTCTTGAAACTCCTTGATATCAGTTCCCTTTTATCCCCTCCTGCCTCCACCATACCCCTCCTGTACCCCTATTCCTTTTTCTTTTTTTCCCGGTAATAGTTTTTTTGAGCCATATCTTACACAATCTAATATATGCATTCACATACAGAATTTACCAGTTTTTTGTTACATGTTTTCAAAATCCCTTCTCTCCAAATTGCAAATTAGTTCTTGCTAAAGTGTCAATGACTAGCCACAGTTCACCTTCCTGCCTGCCGCCCACCCCGAGCCCAAAGGAGTGAATCAGCTGGAATCTTAGACATAACAATATGGGAATTAACATAGAGCAGGTGGAGATGTACAGCCCAGAGTGCTCCAATTCACATCACACAGGTGCCTCTTCCACCCAGGCACAAAGTCAACCCCTTCAACAGAGGTTCTGGTAGAAAGAAGGGCTGTTCCATTGAGCAGCCACTTAATCTGAAGGCTGCCATCTACTGGCGGGTGGTATCTACTGGCCCTATTGGTGTGTAGCTAATGTTGCTACTGCATCTTGATTTGGAGTTCTTAAGTGATGAGAACTGGTCCTTTCTTTCCACTTCCTTCCCAGAAGCATCCTATTTTATGACTCAGTGTGCTCCTTTGATTTCATAATTTATACAATGTTTAAGTCTTGGAGTTAGAAGAGATCTTAGAAGAGTCCATTGTTCGTGAGCCATTAACACTTTAGTATAAATTAACTTTTTTTAAAAACTACCATTGGTTCAGAAGTTGAGCTGAAATTCCAGAAAGATGACAACTGGGTTACCTTGCCCCACTCCCATCTTTTGACTTCTTTAGTACTCAGTTCGTTCGTTGAATTTGGCTATCTGGTTGAGAAACACAATCTTAGCTGTGCAGAGAAAAAGATCACAGGGCATTTCCACTTGACAGGAGAGAGCTGTGGGCATTTTCAAAATACATCCATCTGTCCATTGGCCTCACTTACTCCATCAAATCTCACTTATACCCTTCTCTGAAACTCTGAGACCAAATGCAGCTCCTTCTGGACAGTTTTCCTGTCTCCGTGACCCTCCATCTCCAGATCCTTCCACCAGTCTTCTCTCTCCCTTCTAATAAAAAGTACAAACCTCTTTTCCATCTTCTTATGCACATTTTCTGTGTGGTGCATTTTCTCCACTGTTATATCTGACCTCCCATGCTGGCCTGTGTCCTTCTTGAAGATTCTCTGGCTGCTCTTACTCGGTATCGCATCATCGCACTAAGTATGAGTTTCCGCATTGGTCACCCAGCTAGAAAGGTCTATTGGTTAGAGCCCACAAAGGGGTGAATGATGAGTGAGAGTCTTTGTGAAGTTCAGAACCACTCTAGGTCCCCATCTACATGTGTCTGTGTTTGAGTTGCAACAACTGGTTTATCAACTGTACTATTGTGTCCCTGAAGAGACAGGAAGCTTTTCCGGGGGATGGTCAGGCAAAGATTGCTTGAAGATAATCAATTTCCAGATTCTCAAGATCATACCCTTTCCTAAAATTGATCTGCCTGACAATGCAGGCAGGCAGGCTAGGGGAGCCAGGCTGGTTCTCTTGTCCTACCTGCCCCTTCTCGAAAGCCCTGCTTCTATTTTCCAGAAAAGAAGAGGGAAAAAATCATTAATGCTCATTCATCCTCAGCCTTACAACGGTGCATTAGGGCTAGTGTAAAAACCTCCATGGCATCTAACAAACAAACTAAACATATTAATGAAAGCAGCTTGACGCAGTGAGCTATGTAATATGGTTCTGATAGTCACAGTCCTTGGCTAGATTGGCTGGAACCAGGCAGATTCAGTGCATCTGCTCTCTTCTCGATGGACCTGGGAGAAGATGCTGGTAGGATGATATGGTTCAGTTGTGAAAGATTATTAACAGGGCCAACTGTGATTATAAAAACTTGGAACTCTGATGACAGGATCGGCCAATTGGCCATATGGTTGGGTATAAAACAAGCCACAGCAGAAGCAGGAAGTGTGGGAATTTTACTACCGGCAAGGAAGAAGGGTGAGGTGCGTCCTCTGGACTCTGAGATCTCTGTGTGCTGAACCTCCTAGATCCAGGAGACAACGTTGTGACCCCAGAGGAAGGGCAGAGAATTTGCACCAGAGACAGAACCAGTACAAAGGCCAAGGAGTGGGCTTCCCAGCCCATGGAGCTAGTAAAGCTGAGTGCCTTGAGGCAAGAGGCTTGCTTTCAGAGTGAGATGCCTTCGGGTACTCAGCCAGATTTGTTGACTCATGGAGCTAGACTGGGGCTTATGGTGGACAGTTCTCTTGGCATTTACCAACAGCGCTAAAAGAGCTTTCTAACATTGTCCAAGTAGTTTCTGATCTTAAATGGTAACCAGTTAGCCTCTCTCATAAGACCTGTAATGATGAGAACTGCCTGAGTTCTGTGTGGTCATTGTACTGATTCCTGTACAGACAGACTCCATCAACAGTTACAGCCTCAGCACCTCACAGGGGCAGTTCTACTCTGGCCTAAAGGTTCACTATGAGCAGGCATCAACTCAATGGCAGGGAGTGAACACAGAGCCCTGGTGGCAGAGTGGTCATGGGTTGGGCTGCTAATGACAAGGTCAGCGATTTGCAAGCACCAGGTGATCAGAGGGAGAAAGATGAGGCTTTCTGTTCCGTAAAGAGTAAAGCGTTTCCGTCTCGGAAGCCCTCGGCGGGGGTAGCGTAGGGTAGGGGTGGGGGTGGGGTGGGCCACTCTGAGTTGGCATCGATTTAAGGCAGTGAGTTTGGTTCGGGTTTTGGTATTGCTATCTAGTTTCAATTAAAAACGTTTGTCATGGGGACATACATTAACATAGTGATTTAGATGAAAATGAGGACGGCATTGTTTGGTTTTGACAGAAAATTATTCTGATTGATTAGTTTCACAATGGTGACTGGCTTCAACCATTAGACCACATTTTGGATAGTTTACACATTCATAAATGGAGCGAATTAAATCTACAGCCCGTAACATTTTGACAACAATGAAAGTGAAGTACATGCAATCATAAAATCATTTTATAAAAATATTTTGATAAATATTAGTGAAATGAACATTTACATTGCTTGAACCCTTTCTGAATATATAAAATCAGCAAGGCACTTCTCTAAGGAGCCCTGGTTATGTGTTGGGCTAACTCCAGGGTCTGCCGTTCAAACCCACCAGCTTCTCTGAGAGAGAAAGATGAGGCTTTCTGCTTCCTCGAGGAGTTATGGCCTCAGGGACCCTGTATAAATAAGGTCGCTGTTGACTGGGATTGACTCCATTAGTGGCAGTGAGCTTGGTTTTGGTCTAAGAGAGAGAGAGCGACAAGAATCACTAAGGTACGTTGACAGATCTTGGGAAAGCCTTTTCAGTGAGTTCCCAGAAACAGGGAAAGTGGCTGACTGCAAACACCGGCTAACATATATTTATAATTCAGTTGTTTTCCAAGTCTTTGCTTTCAACGATATCAGCAACAAATCCTAATCGAGTTGTCAGCTGATTATTAAAAATAATTCCTGATGATAGAGCAGTCTGATTGTTTTGGCTCCGATATGAGAAAAGAGTTAAGAGATTTAAATCAGATTGCTATAATAAACGTCATCCAAACTCATTTAAGTGAACAGTTTCTCAGCATTATTTCCATAAAAATGAAAATGGATGTTGCCGTCTAATTCTAATAACAAGTAATATGATGCGTGCTTACATAAAGTAATTTAAAATAAAAGCATTTTACATATACGGTCAACTGCTTTTTGAGAAGGGTGCCAAGATTTTTCCAGTGGGGAAAGGAGAGTCTCTTCAGAAAAGGATGCCAGGAAACTGCAGTCACATGCAAAACAAAGAAGCCGCATCCATACGTTACGCCAGCTACAAAAATGAACTCAAAACGGATCCAAGATCTAAATCTAAGACCTAAAATATGAAACCCCTAGATAAGAACATAAGCAAAAGCTTTGTGATGTTGGACGTAACAATGGATTCTTTAGTAGAACACCCAAAACACTAACAAGAGCAATACAAAGAAGGTAAGTTGAACTTTATAAACATTTAGAACTTGTTGCACCAAGGAACACTTTCAACAGTGTGAAAAGACCACCTATAGAGTGAAAGCAACTATTTATAAATCACATATCTGGTCAAAGAGATCAGAGCCCAGAATATAAAGAACTCTTATAAGTCAACAACAGAAACAATTTAATGGGCAAAGGACATGAATAGACACATCACCAAAAAAGATAAGCCAATGGCAATACGCACACGAAAAGATGCTCACCATCCTTAGTCATGGATAAATGCAGACCCGAAACACCATGAGATATCACTTAACACCTAAAGGGATTGGTATCATTAAGGGGGAAACTAGGTGCGTGGCAGGGAGTATGAAGTGTTGGCAAGGATGTGGAGAAATTAGACTGGTGGCCTCGCGGTTTTGCATTGGGCTGCTGGCCACAAGGTCAACAGTTTGAAACCATCAGGAGAAAGATGAAGCTTTCTACTCGAAAGAGTGACAGTCTCAGAAACCCACAGGGACAGTGGTCCCCTGTTCTATCTACAGTGAGTTTGGCTTGGTTTTTGGCTTCATGCATTGCTGGTGGGAATGCAAAATAGTGCTGCTACTGTGGAAAATAGTTTAGCAGTTCCTCCAAATGTTAAAAATAGTATCTTGTCTGCCATCGAGTAGCTTCCAATTCAGCCGTCCTATATAGAGCTGCTGAATAGGTTCAAACTGCGGACTTTTAAATTAGCAGCGGGACCACCAGGGCTCCTTAGTATAACCTATGACCCAGCCATTCGACTCTGAGACAGCTGCTCAAAAGAATGGAAAACAGAACTTGCACCGACACCTCTACACCAAGGTTCATTGCACAATGTGAACCAGGGTTCACAAGGGTCAAGAAGTGGCACCAAGTAAACCAAAGGTGGTATGCATACACGCTGCAGTATACAGCCATCCAAAAGACTGAACACTGCCGCATGGAGGAACCTTGAAGCCATCATGCTCAGGGAACTGTCAGGCACAAAAGGACACCTGTGGTAGGCTTTGACTGACTCCAACAGTGCCGCCAGGATGCCATGTACGCAGTGCCTAGAAGAAGACAATCCATAGAGACGAACAGAACGGATGCTACCAGGTCTGGTGGAGGACCGAATGGGACGTTCCGGTTCACGGTGGACCAGGTTTCTGTCCAGGATGCTACGAGCGACCTGGAAGTAGTCGTGACAGTCCCACAACCCTGGGAACGTGCCGCTGAACTGCACACCCAGAACTGTTGGCCGTAGCGCAGTTTGTTATGCGTATTTTAACACAATAAATGGGACATTTAAAAAAATGAAAGCATTGTTCATATCATTAGGAGATACATTTATTTAAAAAATCAACTTTAGCTGACTTTTTTTTTTACTTTGAGAAAACAGCACATTCATAGGCAGTCATGAGAAAGGGGAGGAAGACCCTGTGTTCTCCACTCACATCTGACCCCCCCAGAGTACGACATCATACCCGAGTGGGCTTATCCACCGTCACCATGGTGAGAGCAGGCAGCGACTTCTGCGGTACACAGGTTGCTATGAGTCAGAATCGACTCAACGGCCCATACGAATGGCAACAACACCCAAGATATGGATCTTTGTGCATTCTAGTTCATTTTTTATGACTTCACATTTGCCGAGGTTCATGCTTCATATATTCCATTTTCTGATTCGTAATCATCTGTGTGTATTCTTGACTTTTGTCAAGAATGCTGTCATGTAATATGTGTCCGTTGGCGTTAGACTTACTTTGCTCAGCATAGTATCTTCTAGATTGGTCCATATCATATTTTTGCAGTCTCATTAACTTTGTTTACATTCCATTGTACAGATGTACTCCAGTTTCTTTACCCGTTCATCCGTTGATGGGCACTGATCTTATTTCCATCGCTTGGCTATTGTGAATCATGCTGCAGTGAACATGGCTGAGTCTCTGTCTGTCTGTGTAGCTTCTTTTTCTTGATCGGTAGTATCCCATGGCATGGATATACAACAGTTTATTTAGCCATTTGCTCATTGAAGGACATCTGGGTTGTTTCCATTTTTTAGTTATTACACATGAAGCTCTTACAGGTTTTCGCGTGAACATAAACTTTTCTCTAGAATAAAAACCTTGGAGTTCAATTACGAAGTCATAGGGTAATTATATTTCATTTCTAAAGAAAACATTTTTCAGAGCGGCCGTGTCACTTTATATTCCCCTAGAAATGTCTGAGTGATCTAGTTTTTTGGAATCCTTTAGTTTTTCACCTTTTTTTTCACATTATTGAAAATAGGCTTTGAATTTTAGAAAAGCCTCAAATCTATAGAAATTTGCCAAAATCGTACAGATAATTCCACCTACTACCCAATCTCCCCGGTTGTCAGTGTCTTACATCACTTTGACGCGATGTACCAACGTTGGTGCAGTACGAGGACATGATTAATGTCTTTTCTCTGTTCAAAGACTCTCTCTCTAGGGTCCCACTTTATGTTTACTCTTCATGTCTCCTCAGCCTCTCCTGGTCTGGGATAGCGTCTAAGATGGTCCTTGCTTGTTTTTGATAACTTGAACAGTTTTAGGGAGCATTAGTCAGGGAATTTTGTAGACGATCCTGCGATTTGAGTTCGTTTGATGTTTTTTGCGTGGTCAGACAGGGGATATGGATGTTTTTTGTTTTTGTTTTAAGTTTCCCTGGAGAAAAAAAGGTCCTAGTGCTTTTATTAATATTGGTGGCAAATACAGAGTCATGAGGGAAAAGTGATTTTTTGCTTGGTCTTCTGGGGCTGTTTGTACACTGGCAGTCCTGGGAGCTGACATCCTAACCTGCCAGTTCTGGGACCGACTAGTGGTCCCCACCTCCCAGCAGACTCAGTTCAGGATTTGCTTCTGTTACATCTCACCAGTAAGGAAGCAGCAAGGGCAGGGACAGAGCTTCTTCTCCAACAGAGGCCACAGGTGTGAGAGGAGAAATTCATTCCCCTTTGGCGACCAATGTAGTCCATCTGATAAGTAGGAAGAGAAATCCTGATGGTCCTCCTGCATCAGGGTCCACAGGTCAAGTAATCAGTAATCAGTCCCGCAGTCTTGAGCTGCTTGTAAACAGGCTTTGACATATTCACCAGTGACCAAGTTTAGGCGATTTAATTTGCAACCTTGTAGGATGCACTCCTTTTCCCACGCCGTCTCACAAAGCGGCGGTGGCGTGATGAGGATCACTCTGTTCGCCGGGATGTCCACAGACTTCAGGTACTGCACCATGCTCTTGAGATTGTGCAGGTACTCCTCCAGCAGGGTGTGTTGCTCCGGATTCTCGTCTTTTAAAGCACTGTCATTGGCACCGAAGAAAACCGTAACTGTTGCAGGGCGGTCCAGACCGCTCCCAACGATTCTCGGGAGAATGATTTTGGCCCATCTGGTATTGTAGCCTGAAAACCATAAAAGTGAAGTGTCATTCCATCACATCAGGTCCAGGGTAGATGCAGTCAACTAGACTTATCACTCATGATGTTAACCTTGACTGCCAGACTAAGGTTGTGGTGCCCGCCACTATGGTCCAGAGTCCAGAGTTACAGTAGCTTCAGGGGGCCTTATTATTGGGGAGGCCTTATGTTCAGAGAGGTCTTATTTTCAGGGGGATGCCTTATATTTCAGTGAGAGGCAAAACTGCAAGTAGGTCTTATTTTCGGGGGATGTCTTACTTCCGGGGAAACATGGTAGGTTTCTCTAGTGTAAAATTACCACCCCACCCATTTCTACAGTCGACTCCTCAGAACGTAGTTACTAAGTTTAGCAAGTACAGTCCACGTTTACGGCATTGAGAATAGAATTCCAGCTCCTTGATGGGAGTGTATCTATAGGAATTATTTGGATTTTTCTACACAGGAGATTCAATTATTTTTTATTTTAGCCGTTTTGATAGGCATGTAATGGTATCCCGATGTGGTTATAATTTGCCTTTCTCTAAAGGCTAATGAGGCTGAGTATCTTTCACATGCTCACTTATCACCTGTATATCCTCTTTGGATGTATTTTTCATGTTTTCAGTCCATTTTGTAAATGAATGCTAGATTTTTTTTACTGTTTTTACTGAGATTTGAGTGTTTTCTATATTTTTGATCCTTTGTTGGGTATTAGTTTTGCAAACATTTTCTCCCACTTGATACCTTAATTCTTCATTCTTTTAATTAAAATTTTTTTTCTGGCAGCGCAGATTTTTAAATTTAGCTTATTTTCCTTTTATAGATTACACATTTGGTGTCAACTCTAAGAACTCTTTTCCTAGCCCAAATTGCTAAGACTTTCTTGTCTTAAAATATATAGAGACATGTACATTTAAGCTTGCGATTCACTTTTGTTATGTCAAAAACTCATTTTTAAAATCTTTAGATGTCTAATTGCTCCAGTATCATCTTTCCTCCATTAAGTTGCTTTTTCAACTTTGTCAAAAACAATTCGGCATATTTGTGTGGGTCTGCTTCAGAATTCTGTATTGCGTTCCATTTATCTCTCTGCCTAGTTCTCCCCCAATAGAACCGTCTTGATTACTCTAGCTATAAAAGTCTTCAAATCAGATAGACTAACTAGTCTGACTTTATTTTTCAAACTTATTTTAGCTATTGCCTTCCCATGTACATTTTAGAATGATTGTTATATCTATGAAAAGTCTTGCTGAGGTTTCCATAAAAATTGTATTAAATATATAGATCAACTTGAGGTGAAATGCTATCTTTACTATGTTGAATCTTTTAATCCATTAATACAGTATGTCTCTCCATTTGTTAGTTGTCATTGAATCATTTTTTTAAACAATGTAAAATTTCCAGCATGTAAGTACTATACATGCTTTGCTAGATTTATGTATACATATTTCATTTTTTCTTGAATGTATGTAAATATTATTGTGTTTTAATTTCAGGACCCATCTGTTCATTGCTAATGCAGTCATGCACCACAAAAGGTCCGTTCAGATGTCTTCTAACCGCATTTATATCTGTGGTTCCAACTGCCAGAAAGCTTTATTACACTAAACATTCAGGATACATACAATAGCTCATAATAACAAATGGGTGGTGCTTTGTGATATGTAGGAAAACATTATTATTACCACATTATCATGTTTAAAATGTTTTATCTGGAAGTACTTCTTTAATGTGTTTTAGCATAGAAAGGTTCATGATATAATTTATACTATGACAAACAGCTAAGTCTATCTGATACTAGCTGTGAACAATATCTAACTGTCCCAATTTACATACAAATTGAGCTTAAAGACAGATTTCGGAGTGGAACTCGTTTGTAATGTAGAGATTGCTTGCTATGTCTAATATGGTGTTTGCACAACGTCCACATGCCATAGCGTCCTATTTCACAGAATGTATTGTGTATATTAAGTGACGCATGACTATATATGGAAATACAATGTATCTTTTAAATGTTTATCTCATCGCCTACAACCTTTCTGAATGAACTATTTCTAAAAGTTTTTTCATAGGGTTACTGGGTTTTCATCACATCATCTGCCAATAGAGATAACCGAATATTTTCCTCTCCTTTCTTGTCTTGTAGCCCTGGCTAGAGCTTCCCGCACACTGTGGATTACGAGTAGGAAGAGTGGATAGTCGTGCCCAGTTCTGGATCGCAGGTGGAAAGAATTCAATCTTCCACTATGAAGTATAAGGCGAACTATAATGCTGTAGCTTCCAGGTTAAGGACGTGGGTGGTAGAAGTGGTTTGCAATCAGCTGCCAATACAAAGGTTGGTGGTTCAACCTCATCCAGTCGCTCTTGTGTTTGTGTTTTAAAACTTGTCATTGTAAGTCGGGTGAAAATAGAACGGATATTCAGCTTTATAATTAAACAATCATACATTCATTCATTGTGATCCCTTCAACGTAACATCGCATATCCCACTCCCTCCCTGTGTTTCCTGTTTCCTTCCTCCTTCTGAACTTTGCCCTTCAGTAAATGCTGCCCTTTAAATCGCCCATGGTTGGTTGTTTTAAGGTTTCCATACCTTACTAGTGTTATGTCCCCCTTTACAGACCTGTCTATTATTTTGCTGAAAATTGAGCCTTGGGTGTGAATTCATTTCTAAGCCTGAAGGCTGATTAAGGACCATAGTCTCCGGGGTTCCAGCAGTCTCCATCTGATCAGTAAGCCTGATCTCTTCTACACTCTTTCCAAGCCATTCCTAGTGGGAGCCAGCTACCAGCTGGCTCTTCTGGTCTCAGAGTGGTGGACGCTGGTGCGTGTGGTCCCTCAGCCCATTGGACTAATTCGTTTCCATCTAGCTTTGGGATTTCTTTACTCTTCCTTCCTCTAGAAGGGGAGAGATCAATCATCGCATCTTAGATGGCCATCAACAAGCCTTTTTAAGACCCCAGCCTTCAAAGAAAGGGGTGTTTGGAAGAGAGACGTGGCGGTCTGCTTCTGTAAAGCAAGACAATTGCATGGCGCAGTTCCACTGTGCCTACTCACCGAGGCCCCGTGAGGCACGGTCGTCTAGCTGGCACCGGACAATAACACTCATGAAGTTAGGGACCCGAGCTCACTGCCAGAGAGTCCATTCTAACTCATGGTGACTTGATCGGGCAGAGAAGAACTTCTCCTTATGGTTTCTGAGGTTGAATTTTTACAGGAGCGGACAGCCTCGTCTTTTCTTGTGAAGCAGCTGGCGGATTTGAACTGCTGATCTTTCAGTTAGGAGCCCCGTGTTTAGCCCAACACTGTGCCACTGGGGCTCCTGAAATATAGGATAGTCCACGCTATTCCTCGGTAGCTCATGGCCTATTTAGGAATTTGGTTTTATATTTTTCTGTTATCTTTCTGCTATTTTTTTTCCTTAAAAATTTTGTCAGATGCTTTCTCTGCATGGATTGATATGTCCATGCAATTTTTCTCCTTGTTAATATGGCTGCTTACATCGTTTGATGTTCAACGATTAAGCTTGTCTTGCATCCTTGGAATAAATGTCACTAGGTCATGGTGTAGTTTAAAAAATATATATGCATTGCCGAATTTTATTTGCTATATTTCAAGTAAGTATTTGTTTATCTTTTAAAGAGATTATGTAGGAATTGTGTCGACTGTCCTTTAAAGGTTGGGTAGAATTCTTCAGTGAAATCGCCTGTACCTGGAGATTTATTTTTGTGTGTGCGAATTATGACAGTACACATTCCATTCTTCATAGCCACATGTCTATTCAGGTTAGCTATGTCATATCGGATATGTTGGTGACTTGGGAAAATATCGATCTATTTCATCTAAGTTGTCAGATTGACATACATGTTCTCTTACTATTGTTTTATCATTTTCAGCATCTCTAGGTGTATCCCCAATTTCATTCCGGATATTGGCAATGCATGACTTCCTCTTTTTCCTTTGTCAGTCTTGCTGGAAGTTTGTCGGTTTTATTGATCTTTCTGGAGACCCAGCTAGCTCGTTGTTTGACCACCGTTCTCTCCTGTTTCTCATTTCCTTATTTCTGCTCTTATCTCTATCATTTGCCCCCTTCTGCTTATCTTGGCTTTTATTCTTCCTTCTCTCGGTTGCTGTGGGTGGAGCTTAGGTTATTAATAGGAGGCTTGTCTTCTTTTGTCTTGCAGCGATTTAACGCTGTCCACATTGCTCGCCGCATTGCTGAGCTGGGTCCCACAGGTTTTGATTTGCTGTATTTCCATTTCCTTCCAGTTCAGAGTATTTTTGGATTTCCCTTGAGACATCTTCTCTAACTCCTGGGTTATTTAGAAATACAGTTTGGTTTTCTTAATATCTTCCTGTTACTGATTCTAAGTGTAATTCCATTGTGGTCATCAGAAAACACGTTCTGTGTGACTTCACTTCTTTTCAATATGTTTAGGTTTGTTTTGCTTCCCAGGATACAGTCTATATTGGTGTTTTAAAATGTTTAATTATATCTTTATGAAAATGTATAGTTTATATTGTTTTGATCACTTTTGTGATCCTAATCACAACTGTCATTTCAAATTAATGCAGAATAACAATCTTAACAACTGCAGCATAATGGGTTTAGGAAATTAAGA
>NW_022111383.1:458771-473814 GCF_000313985.2 Echinops telfairi
TCAATTACCTATATTTACTTGTACTATTAAGTTCCATTTACAGTCATGCATCTCATAACACCTGTTCAGACAATGTTTGACTGGGGTCCCGTAAAGTTATAATAGAGTTCAGAAAGCCTGATTGGAGAACAGACATAGCATGTATAACTGGACATAGCAAACGCGACCAACAGCTTCCCACAGGCAGTATGTCTCTCTTACATACAAAGAGAACACGCTGTCAGGCATAGCCTATACTATCTGTGTCTCGGTAGTCATAGTAAATGCCCACGTTACCGTCTTTGCAAGTGCTACACTGTACCTTGTATTATTGTGCTAATGTGAATTGCCCCCACAGACAAATAAAGTGTACCATAGGCTTCAACTTGTAGGCAATAACCTCCAAAGCTTTGTGTATGGCTTGTCTCTTGAGTGGTATAGCATTATTTCCCTGGTTTTCTTTTTAAAAAAATGACTGTGAAGTTCATCATGGCTCCCAAATGCCGCAAAGCCGTACTAGGGATTGCAGCAGCAAGAAACAAAGAAGGAGTCCCCAGTGATAGGGACGTGAAACTAAGACGCTACTCAACAAGAGGAAGGTGCAAATCTGCGATTGCCGTGGCTCATGATGTAGTCTGTTTGCTACGCAATTACTGCGGTGCTTGCACAAGATCCCAATCGCACACCGTCCTCTCTCACAGACCCTATGGCGGCTGTTAAGTGGAACATTCCTGTCTTCGTATGTGCTACACCTTCTGTTGTTGTTCTTCAGAGTGTTGGCCCCTAACGCAGGGCCATCTTGTACACAGTGCAATGGACTCTTGGGTGCACCCTGGCCCGAGAAGGGCTGAGTGGGAGCTAGGGGACCTGGGCTCTTGTCCCAACTGGATTGTGTCATCTGAGATGAATCGCTCCCCTTCTCCGAGCCTCAGTGTCCTCATCCACAAGAAGAGGCCGTTGGCTCACATAATTTCTAAAGGGCACTCCAGCCAAGATCCTCAGTTCCCCTTGTCAGGCTCCATGTGTAACTCCCAAGTTCAAAGCACTCTTTCCAGGTGCTCGCAGACTAAACTGGACAGGGAAGAAAGGCCTGGTAATTTTACTTCAGAAAAATCAGCCAATGAAGACTCTATAGAGTGCAACAGTCAGATCTAGGGGATGATGGCGCAGGAGTCTGGCTGGTCAAGCAGGGAACCAGACCTTCTTTGTTGTACAGCAAGTCAAGCTCCACCTCTGCGTCTCATTGGTGTGCCTAAGCATTCTCTACCTCCATAAGCTCCAAACGGCATGCAGCCTTTTCTGCTCCCTTGTGCATAAGGAGTCATGGTCACCTTCAGGGTGGCAGACAACAAAGCACGCTTCATAATGTGACTGTGAATTAGATTCTCTGCCTAGAATTTCTGACTGTGAATTAGATTCTCTGCCTAGAATCTTTTAAATCGGCCTCTTCTTTTGTCCAGATACCATCTACTTATTGTCTCCTCCTGCTTCCTTCCTCTGACAAGATCATTCCAGGCGCTCCTGGAAGCCTCCTTCCCTCGGAATGCACACCCTGGGCCTGGCTTTCTCTGCTGGCTTCCTCCTTCCCCTCGAGCGGCCCTGTCAGAGTCAGCCAGGAACTTTCTATTTCCCGGATCGTGAGCTCCTGGACACTGGCCACGTCCACAGGAGGGAAACGTCGCCTGCACGCTCAATGAGCAGGCGCTCTTCTCTCCCATTCCAAGGGGACTTCAGTACCCCAAAGCTTCTTGAAGCGGAGAAGCTCTCAATTCCCCTTGTATCTGGGGTTTCCTCTTCAAGGCTGGCACCCAAGAGCGCATGACAGATAGTGCAGGTATTCCCAGATGACATGGAATTGACGTATTCTGCCTTTGGCTTCCTTAAGCCATCACACTATCTGAGAGCCATCTGAACACACTAATCTTTCTCAGCAGTAAAATGGGGACAACTAGGTACTATGCGTCTCCCGGAGTGCAGCAACAGGAAGAATGCTGTGTCACCTCTGCTGCGGGGTTCTTGCGACGATTGAATTGAATCAGGGTTCCCAACCTAATACAGGGATGACAGGAGGTAGTCGGACATGTCAGACGCCACCACAAGGCAGCATATTGGCAAATCCAGAATGGTGATGGTTCTGCAGGGCAACGGGCACTGTTTCTATAATAACCGATGATCCACAAAATGAAAAAGAAGACCCCATTTTAAATGAAAAGGAGCCAAAGAAACAATACACAACACACCCACATGCAAGAAGTGAACTTTGCTCGGCTTCGTAGTTCAACAAACCACACTTTAAAGAAAACGTGCTTTCCCTGCAGCGGGAGAGCTTGGGATTTGAAGTGCGTATTAGGTGAGCGTCAGGTGTCTGGTAATGAGGTCACTTAAGAAGCTCTGTGCTTCCTCCGGCTGCCCCCTGCTCCCCTTTAGAACCACATATGGAAACGTTTAGGGGCAAAAGAACACGATGTCAGGAATTTGCTTTAAAGTGCTATAGAAAGAAGAAGAAGAAAAAATAACACCCACACAAAGAAGTAAAATTGGATAGATGAAGCAAGTACGTACCACATAATAGTGGTAACTTTTTAACGTAGGGGATGGGAGTTCGTTTCCCGTTCTCCCTACTTTTCTGTAGGCTTGCAAACTTTCATTAAATTATAAAGAGCTTTAAAAACCACTCAAGCAAAAAAGGTCCAGGAAAGGCCAACGGGTTGATGACAAGGTGACATGTGACTTCTTGGCAGGGCCCGTGGTCTTCACTCCCAGGTTAGTGGGACGGAGGGCAGAGCAAGCTGGCTGGGCCGTTCACTCGGACCGGACCAGGCTGCAAGTCGAGCTTGACCACTGCCTAGCTGGACGATCTCAGCCGCCTCGCTGCACCACTCTGAGCAGCGTTGTGTCCTCACATGGGTGGTGTGAGGGTAAATGAAATAAACCATGTTAGGTGGTAGGCAAGAGAGGCATTCAAGAAATGGTTTTGGAGGGAGCTGTCTTGGGCCCGATAGCATCGGAGAAACCTTCCGCAGAAAAGAGCTCAGAGAAGACCCAGAGGGGAAAATGTGAGTGTCGTGGCCTGCATTCTAGAGTTGTCCAGGGCTCCGAGCTGCCTTGGGGTAGCACGATGACGGTGCACAGGACAGACTGCCTTATTAACCTCAAGAGCCAGGCCAGGGGGGGGAGGCTCTGGTGCTGATTCCCAAGGAGGGCCAGGCATCAGGCAGACCCCTAGGGACCCCAGGAGGCTCAGGAGCAGGACCTCTGCTTGTCCCGCACCCACCAGGAACGTTGGTTGCTAGGAATAATCTAGATTTATAGTGTGCTGCTGAGATGGTTCTTTCTGACAGCACCCCCGGACGTTTTCTCTCATGAAGCTCATATTCCGCAAACTGGAAGGTGAAATCGCTTACAGATTCTCAAGGGGAGCCGGAGCCCCGGATTCATTTTTCCCTAGAGAAAACATGCTTGCTGGAAATTAGAGAAGGTAATTGGAGAGGCCCAGGGCAGAAAGAGACTTGCGGGGGTCATTTAGTCCATCCTCCGGCCTCCAGGCAGGAGTTAAACTAACCCATTCCAGATGGCAATTGTCCCCCCCCACCCTTGTCTGCCTGAGACCGCCGGCAGAGAGACCCTTGAAGCCTGACTCAGCGGCTCATTCCACAGGAGGCTGTGCTCCGACGCTGGGTCTAATCTTAGCCCAGCCGTGACTCACGGCACGTCCTCTAACAAGCGATTCATCATCTCGAACCCCGTTCCCTAATCTGCAAGACGAGGGAGGTTGGTACCTGCCTGCTTGCGCCGAGATTAAACTGAGCTCAAAATGGAACACGGCTTTGTGTGCGGGAAGGTTCCCAGAATTCTACTCTTTGAACAGGTTTTAAGAAGAAAAGAACAAATTCTTCGAGCGCTTGCTGAAATGATAGCTTATGCCCCTTGCTCCATTCTTTCCTTAGAGAGCACAATGGGAAATGGCGAGATTCAGAGAGAGAGAGAGAGAATGAGAGAGAGATTCTCACTGGTTACACAAAACTAACATCTTGTATCCCATGCCTGGGATGCATCAGTATCTCTGGCAAAGATGAAGAAATGCACAAAGGCCTCACTTTAAGGGTAGCAACATGAAAACACAAACCCGCAGTGACTCGCGTGCACCAGGCTTGGCGACGGCATTCTGTCTCCAGCGCTGAGAGTGACCACTAAACAATGACGGAGGAGTGGAGCCCCAGAAAGGTGAGATGCCTGGCTCCAGGCGTCACAGCCCGCAAGGGGTGCAAGAGGAGTAGGGCTAGAACACCTTTGTTCCCCAGAGCTCTTCACCCGAGGCTCACGTCTTCACTGCTAACTGAGAGGTTGGGAGCGTTGACTCTCCTCAGAGGGACCCGTGAGGCATGCTCTGGACATCTGCTTCTGGAAAAAGCAGCCATTGACACCTGTGGGGAGCAGCCCCGAGCCGTCTGGTCTTGCCTGGGGTCCTCCTGAGTGGAAGGGACACAACGGCTGGTGGCCACTGGTCTGTTTCTGTTTGACTGGCTGTGGGCGAGGCTCAGAGAGAAGGCACGATCCAGCCCTGGTGAAGCTGAGAGCCTAGTGGGAAAGCCATGATCGGCCAGTCTCACACAGGAGCAAAGAGGACGGCGAGGGTCCCAGGTCCGGCTGGCATCTCTGACTCCTGAGTCTGGAGAGAGGCAGAGATTCAAGCAACCTTTGTGTCGTTGTTACAGCCCGGGTCTGTGGTCCTCGTTAACCCTGGGCTCCTTCATCTCTCCTACGCTTACCCGACCCCGGTTTCCCTTCC
The DNA here is from genome assembly GCF_000313985.2 of Echinops telfairi. Classification (NCBI taxonomy): domain Eukaryota; kingdom Metazoa; phylum Chordata; class Mammalia; order Afrosoricida; family Tenrecidae; genus Echinops; species Echinops telfairi. The sequence goes on from NW_022111383.1 coordinate 463,540, forward strand.
TCCCTCTCTTCCCGGACATTAACATGTCTTAACAGAAAACGCTGAATGCAGCAGCAAGAGAAGCCTGCCTCTGCCCAGTACAAGAGCAGCGATCCACAGCAAGTCCTTTAGGTTGAGTTTCAGTTCATTTATAAATTCGCGCTTCATGATCCCAATCCATTCCACCTCGGGGAAGGACTGGGAGATGAAAGGAGATGCCCATGTAAATGCCCCACACATTATTCAAATGTCAGCAGCCACTGTGACTAAATGTCTCATGTGGCTAGCTCCTCTCTCCATGTTGTGTTTCAGGGTGCCTTGGGGGGCATGGTGACATGTTGGGCTGCCAGCCCTCAGGTCAGCATTTCAAACCCACCTGCCGGTCAGCTGGAGAAGAATGAGACTTTCTGCCCCAGTGAAGAGTGTCAGCCTCAGAATCCCACAGGGGTTCTACCCTGTCCTACAGGGAGGCTCTGAGCCAGAATCCACCCCATGGCAGGGAGTGCCTCACAATGCTTAGCAGCAGCACGGCGATTGATTGTTGATTAGCTTGTATAAAGGAGCCCTGGTGGGGTAGTGGTTATACACTGGGCTGCGATCCACATGGTCAGCAGTTGGAAACCACCAGCAGGTCTGAGTTAGTTTATTGTGCCAACCTGGCCGATAAACACATTGGGGTTCATTGAAGGGTGGAGGGATAAATGGCTCAGTGAGCCTCGCCTTTCTAGTTTTCAGGTCTCTTGCTTCCTGGTGGTCAGACCAGGGTGCAGCTGCCTTAGCCAGTTCCCTGTTTTAGCTGGCAAGGCTCACTTCCTGCAAGACATCCCTGAGGAGAAGCCACATGGAGCTACCCCGATGCAGCCCTGGGTGCTGCAGCAGCCGTGTGGAGACCCCTGCCAGCACTGAGATGCTTACACCGCCACCGAATTCAAAGATGTTTCTACCCACTGGCCTGTGACCCTCCTGCAGTCGGCATCATTGTGTGCGTTTTGTGAGTTTGAGGAGGATTTTGTGGATTGGCGTTGGCCATATGGGTTAATGTTGGACTTGTGGGCTTGGGCAGCACTGGGTGGGGATGTTTTCTTGATGTGCATTTAACCTTTATATAAAACTCTCTCTTATACATGAGTTTCTCTCTTAGTCATTTGTTTCTCTAAAGTACCCAGACTTGCACAAGGTCCTTGGGAGAAAGACTGGGTTTTCTACTCCCGTAAACAGTTACAGTCTCAGAAACCCACAGAGGGTTGCTGTGAGTCAGCACTGACTCCGGAGCAGGGGGTTATATTAGGTAGATAAGTACTGAGTGAATGAATGCGCTTACCTGTGAGGGAAACCGCTTTCTTCCAGGTCACTCCGTCAATATTTTTGGAAAGAAGGAAGGAAAGGAGAAGGGGTGGGGGCGGGGGAAGAGGAAGTGGTGGAGAGGAGTCTGAACATCTGGTCTGTTATCACAGGGTTGTGCCTCCCGCTCCCTTAAACTGCCTGCACGCAGCCTGGTAGGACGGCCTTCGAAGAGGAGATAACTGTGGAAAACAGCAACTGCCCCGAGGGTTTGGATTGTGTGTTGTGCTGAGAAGAATCCTGAGTTTCCTGTCACTTGTGCATGTGGGCTGTGTTGGGGGGCAGGGGGCGGGGCCGGAGGGGGCAGGCCTAAGCTGTATTTCAGCCCCACTCTTAGTTTGCCACGAGACTTCAGGAAAGTGGTTCCACACCTTTGCACCCCAGTTTCCAAGGCTGCCAAATTAGGATGCTAATCCTCCCTCTCCCTTCTGCTCCGGGGGTCTCTGTTGGCCAATAGTACGCTCCTCAAGGTGATGTTAGGATATTCGGTGGTCTTCAGGGAGGGGGTGCTGCTGCTACTCATGATTCCCCATGATAAAGGGGGATGCAGGCCAGAAAGCCCCAGACAATAGATGACCTAAACATGATTTCTATTTTGGTCTGGAATTATAAATGAATTCAAAGGTTCCTTTCAGCCCTGAAATTCCATGATATATGTCTCTGAAGATTCCTCTTCCTAATTGCAGTCTATTTAGGGTAACTTTACAAGTCCATTTCCTAAGCACAGTCCCGCTGATGGGGTGGGGGGTGGGGGTGGAGGCAGAGGAAGGAAGCCCAGGAGGATGTTGGACTGAAATAGTTATGAATGATCTACATGGTGACCCCTCAAACATTCATAAGACAGGCAAAACAGTGTCGCCATTACGCTATGCTTCGCCTCGTCCCATAACACGCTGTGAGGTTAGAGAAGGCGAGGGTTTTCTCCCTATGATACAGCTAGGGAAACTGAGGCAGTCACACACTCTGAAACCAGTGGAACCATTCACTGCCCTCCCTCCCCCCACCTCCAGGACCCACTCCGGCTCTCTTAACCCCTAATAATTTCTCATCTAATTTTTCCACCTCCTTTGCAAGGTTCAGGAAAAGCAGCTGTCACCAGGGCCCTGACCACTGACCTACAACATTTTGGCACTGTGTGGAGAGGTACCGATATGTGTGGGGCAGTGGGGCACTAGGGGCAGAGGGAAAAGGTCAGCCAGGACCTTGGGCAGCTTCTCCAGAGATCTGCGCTGGACTCCGTCCCAAGCCCACAAAGCCAAGCCCTTTCCTCTAAATTGTTGCAGCCCTAGGAGTATTGGGGGGGAAATGTCATCCAGCTGGTCTGGGTTTCTCAGCACATCAGGGCTCTAGAGTGTTTTGTAAGTTCTCTTGGATGGTCCTTCTGGGCCTGTGTTAGGAACCAACAGAGGCCCTTGTTAATTAATTGAAAGATGTCACATTTCGTCAGCTGTCCCAGGTCTTCAGGTGGAAGGGATTGCCCAGAGCAAGGTCAGCCAACTTTTGAAATGGAAGAACCAATCCTGCCCCTCGCAACAATTTAAAATCTGTTCCAGAGTCACAAATATATTCTTCAGAAACTAATAAAACCACCACGATCTGTATAATATCCTTTAAAGGCAACTATGATAGTTTTATTTTCATTTCCAACTTTACTTCGGAGCCACGTGCTCGTACCCAAAGAACCGCATGTGCCCTGAGAGCTGCGTTTGCCGACCCCGGGCCTGGGCAAATAGACAGAAGAGAGGACAGACCAGGTTGATTTCTATGATGGAGCAAGACTGGGGCTTATTCCAGTTCCCTCTGCAGCCAAGCAGGCTTCATTCCTAGCCTTGCCTCAGCTGTTCGATGGGAGAACCACTCCGGATTCGGGAAACAGAGTCCTCAGAAGGCTCCCGGGTGATGTGGCAAGCTTGGAGGATTGACATCAAATCAGCACTGCCTGGAGTTATGTCATCTGCTCTAGGGTCCTTTCCTAAAAAAATCTTCCCTCCGAATGACCAAATCGTGGTTCTGCTCAAGTGCCACTGGCCTCCTGGGCCTCTGGGTGAGTCAGACCCCCCCTGGGATGGGTCTGAGAAAACCAGATCCACTGCCCTAGGCTCTGGTGGCCACTGGGCCCGAAGGGAATGGTTTTTGTCAAATGTTTAGGCATCTGACTTACTATTCCCAAGAAGGTGGTCGTACGGCACGTTTGTTGCAAGACTGAATCTTCCCCGGAGACGCTGTTGCTTATAAGCCAGAAGGAGGATTTCGTACACTTGGAAAGGCAGTCGGGCTTGAGAACGTCCACCCACAAAGGGAACCAAGAGACTGGGCTCTGTGGGAAATGCTTCGCAGAGAGCAAATCCCCGTGGAAGAAGGGAGCTCAGTGTATAATGTGGTGTCTTCGAATGCATGAGTTGGGAGGGCGGGGGGCGCAGAGGGGGAGAGGGGGGAAAAGCAAGCAGTACCCCCAAGCACAACATTGTAAAGTTTGTTTTGCACATGGCCCCTTTATCTTGTGTCAAATATATCTCCTGGGAAAAGAAAACATCTCTCCGCACAATCCCTTGGGAACACTTTTCGCCTCCTTCGTGTGATTCGCACTGAGGCTGCTGGGGGTGCCCTGCGGTCCCCGTGGGGGGCGGGTGGGGGCCCATGGCCTTGCAGGCAGTGGGAGGGATGATGGAGAAACAAACGCTCAGCACGGCGCTCACAGAACCGGGCCAGCCTCCGCCCCATCTCTGCTCCAGCATGTTCCACAGCTCAGCTGTTACCCTGTTCCGGGCAGGGACACCCAGCTTTGCAGGGTCCTTTCGAACGCAGAGGGCCTGGCTAAGAATCTGAGGTGCTGGGTTCAACGGTTGACTGGCCTGCTTAATCACTGTTACGAGGGGGCTTCAAAAAGGGCATGGAAGAATTCCATGATCTTTTTTTTCTTTCTTGTAAAGCTTGTTAAAAAATGTTTTTAGGCTTGCAAGATCGAATTTGATCTTGCAAGTCTGGCTAGACCAGAGGAGGTACACTGGTACACATAGGAACTGAAAATACAGGGAATCCAGGACGGATGAGCCCTACAGGACCAGTGGTGTGAGTGGCAAAAAGGGAGGGTAAAGGGAGAGTGGGTAGGAAAGAGGGAACCGATTACATGGAAATGTGTGTGACCTCCTCCCTGGGGGACAGACAGCTGAAAGGCGGGTGAGGGGAGACGTCGGACAGGGCAAGATATGACAAAATACCCATTTATAAACTATCGAGGGCTCATGAGGGAGGGGGGAGCAGGGAGGGAGGGGAAAAATGAGGACCTAATGTCGGGGGGTTAAGTGGAGAGAAAAATGTTTTGAGAAACAATGTACAAATGCGCTTTACACAATTGATGTGTGAATGGATTGGGATAACAGTTGTATGAGCCCCTAATAAAATGTTAAAAAAAAACCAAAACATGCATATGCACAGAATTAGAGGGGAAAAAAAAAAGTTAAAAACAAATAACTAAATAACTACACACACACACACACACAAATGTTTTTAGGTGCAGGTAGGTGTACAAAGAAGATCAGAGTTTTATACTGAACACTTCATCCATAGTCTGTTTCAACTCCTCCCACTTTAAGCCCCTCACTTGCTTATCCCACCTTCCCCCCGTGTTTCCTGTTTCCATTGCCCCTTCCTTGGGGCCCCTCTGCCCTTGAGCACAGGCTGCCCTTTGGATCTTAAATGGCTGATTATTTAACACAGGGGTGGAATGGGGGTCGGTGGGTTGAGTTCCTTTCCAGACCTGAAAGGTGACAAGTCCGAGCGGTCCCAGCACTCCGTACTGGACAAATAAGCTCCGCCTCTTTCGTGGGTTTGCGTTCTGTTCCATGTTCCACGTCACCATCCAGGGCCTTCTAATCGGACCCTTTTCAGAGCAGTTGGTAGTGGTACCTGGGCGCCATCTGCTTCTTCCAGTTTCAGGGTTGTGGAGACGGACGTCCGTGTGGACCACCAGTCCAGCGGACAAATCCTTGCCATGTGTCTGTTGGTTTCCACCCCCCTGGTTGGACACCACTCTTTGTACCTTAGATGGCTGTTCAGGAGCTTTTAAGACCCCAGGCATTACGCACCCAAACAGAATTGGGACCATTGTCTTTGTGACTATGTCATGCCAATTGACCTTGATGTCCCACAAGGCCATGGTCCTGAGCTCCTGGCCCAATGACTCATTCCCTCAGGGTTCGGCTATCTTGAGGTTGTTTTCATAACTTTGGCCCCTCTGCGCTCCACACATTCGTGGATGCATTTGTAGCAACTGTAAATACACATACACAGATCCTCTCTGTCAAATATATACATATCTTTGGATATAGTCCCACTTGCTTCCCAAAAGGAACTTGTGGCACAAAGTCAGAACATGCGGAGTCCGAGTGCTACCACATCATGATCCGGAGGAAGGAATTTTAAATCTGTCCCATGTTGTTTACTTGAAAAGGGGGGTGAAGACCATCTACCCTGGAACTGAGGTCTAAGGAAGAGTAAGTGGAGCCAAGGCGAGGAAAGTGCTCTGTGTGGTAAACTGCTTCATAGGCTGGATGGGTTAATAGCATGCATCAGCTCCAGGGCTTGAACTAACTCAGCCAATAGATGAGAACGGAGAAGAAGCACCAGTCTTTTCTGCCCTTTAATTCCCCCACTTGAATCCCTGCGCTTTGCCGGTGGCCTGGCATCTTGAGAACATTCCTGCTTCGAGTGAAGTAATCTAATAATAATCTAAATATTGACATTTACTTTCAAGTTTGTGAATATTGGAAGTCCCTAATTATAGCAAACAAGCATATATTAAGCTACAAGATTGTGTGTGGGGTGGGGTGGGGGGTGGGGAGGTGGGTGCATGCACGTGGGTGCGTGCTGCAGAAGCTGTAATTCTCCACCAAAACAGCCATTTCCCTTTCCTCCTTAACAGACACTTCTTGGGTGCATATGTGCGGGTGGGAGGATGGGGAGGAGATGGACAGGTAACAACATGCTCAGACACAGCTCATGTCACTTCACTTCCTCACTTGCAGATGGGGAGGGGCATGTGTCTAAATGGGCCAATGAGAGACAAGTGGAGGTTGTTGACGAGCTCCTCCAAAGGGGAATAGCTGATCTGGCCCAGGCCTTTCCTACCATCTTACTATCTGGAAAACAAGAGTAATGGCTGGAGTCCCAGCAACCATTCTGTGACCATGAGGCAGTCTCAAAGCGGGAGATGATGTTTTAAGAATCATAAAGGCAGTAACAAAAGATCCTGGCAAGATATGACAAAATAATAATTTATAAATTATCAAGGGTTCATGAGGGAGTGGGGAGGAGGGAGGGAGGGGAAAAATGAGGAGCTGATGCCAGGGGCTTAAGTGGAGAGCAAATGTTTTGAGAATGATGAGGGCAATGAATGTACAAATGTGCTTTACACAATTGATGTATGCATGGATTGTGATGCATTGTATGAGCCCCTAATAAAATGATTAAAAACAAACAAAGAAAACAAAATATCATTTGCATTAGCACCAAAAAAATGAAATAGGTATATATCTAACAAAATATGAACACGATCTCCTGGTGGAAAACTACAAAACTCTGATAAAATAAATCAAAGAATTTCTAAATGCACAGAGTGATATTCTAGGTTCATTAGTTAGAAGACACAGTATCAAGATGTTTGTTCTTCCAAATTTAATCTGTAGATTCAATGCAATCCCAATCAAACTCTTGCCAAGCTATTTTGTGGACACTAACAAACTGATTTACAGATTATACAGAAAGGCAAAAGACCCAGCATAGCCTACATGGCACTAAACAGGTGAGAGGAATGCAAGACTCGCTTTGAAGCACCCTAGTCAAGACAATGTATTGCTGGTGTAAGTAGAGACAGACCGACTAATGGGACAAACTAAGGAACGCAGGAATAAGACTCAGATGAATATTGTTAACTGGTCTTTGACAAAGGAGCAAATGGACACCTGGAACCCGCATGCCAAATACATGCACATATGCATCTACATATTAATCTAGACACGGACGTTAAAACCTTTCACCCACCCTAACTCAAATGGCTCCTAGCTGTAAATGTCAAATTATAACACTTTCAGAAGACTGTATGGGAGAAAATGTGGATGACTTTGGGTGTGGCAATCAGTTTCTCGTGCAGCACCAGAAATGGGATCCACTTTTTAAAAATTGACCAGTTCGACTTCGTGAAAAGGATCACCTCCTGCTTTGTGGAAGCTGCTGCTCAGAGGATGGAAAGACAATCTGGAGGAAAAAATGTGTAAGACTCGATAAAAGACTGGTATTCAAGATATACAGAGAACTCATAAAACTCAGCAAGACGGGAACAAGTGAATCCATTAAGAAACGGGGAACATAGCTGAGGGGGCAGCTGTAAGACACACAGGCGGCAATAAGAAAGCACCAGAAACACGGCTGGCACCACAGTTGTTAGGACATTGCCAACAGGGACAACAACATGCCACAGCAGATCCGAACGACGACAGCCCAAACCACGCTTGGTAGCTCCATCCACTGGTGAGGAGGTGGGGCACCAGATAGAATCAAAACGGCACGGGCACTTGAAGGTGGCCATTTGGCAGTTTCTTAAAATGTTTACATTGATTACATAGTCTTCCCATAGGAGTCAGCAATCGTGCTCCTAGGTATACATATGAATAGAAAGCTTCTCTCCACACAAACATTTGCACAATAATGGTACTTTCATTAATAATTGCCCCAAATCTGGACGAATATTGACTACGATGGATGGCCCTCAACAGGTAAATGGATACACAAACTGGGGCATCTCAACCAATGAAATACTGTGCAGCAATCAAAAGTAACGGGATCTACTAGGACCAGGTGCTTTGCATCAATTGAAGACCAAGTGAATCTTGCCAAGTTAGAGAAGAGCATCTGGGAAAGATACATTCTGCCTACGTCCAACCATGCGACATTCTGGAAGAAGCAAAACAGAGAGACAGTCCGAAGAGCCGCGGGTTGGGGAGCGGGAGGAATAAGTGAACCACAGGCCATTCTTAGGAAAGGTAAGCTCGTCCGTGTGATAGCGTGACGGTGGATACATGACATTAGGCATTTGTCCAAACCCAAAGAACATTACAAATAGTGAACCCCAGTGTAAACTATGAGTCGCAGTTACCTAATAATGAATCAGTGTTCATCCATTGCAACAGATGTACCATAAAAAAACCCACCACAATTCTGACACATAGGTGTGACAGCAGACTGTCTTCCAAGTGCTGATGGTTTCCAAAGTAGACCACCCAGGGCTTTCTTCCAGCACCAGTGGCCTCAGAGACGTCTGCGCTCTCAGGGAGCAGCCGAGCACATTAGCTGTTAGCACCAACAGGGAATCAGCCACACTGATAGCGAGACATTAATAATAGGTGAAACTGTGAGTAGGGCTATGGAAACTCCCTGTGCTATCTGCTCAAAGTGTCTATAAATCTAAAACGGTTCTAAAATAGTCCGTTAATTAAAAACAAAAACAACCTATGTACTATCTATCCATCCATTGTCCATCCATGGAATTTTCAAAAACCTATGTATCTATCCATCCATCCATGCATCCATCCATGGAACATGCTAGCAGAATAATGCACAGCCCTTTAAATATTTTTTTTAAGCCATGAAGTTAATGACATAAAAAAAAGTGTACAAATTCTTGAATGGAAAACTGACTTGTTAATTGCTTCACCCAATTTACAATAAAAAAGCTTGAAAAATGAAAGAAAGCTCTTTAAAGAATCCTTTTGAAGCATAAAACAAACAACAATGCCATGACAAAAGTCCATTGGAAACAGGATAGATAGCCTTTCTACAAATGCTGCGGGAGCAACCGGCACTCACAGAGTCTTTAACCAAAGTCTCACATGTACAAACATAACTCAAAATGGATCAATGACTTAATAGGCCTTTTATAAAACTTTTTTTTTTAAAAAAGAGACAATCTTCACAGCCTACAACAGAGTACAAGTTTTTAAACCTGGTGCTAAGAGTATGATTCAAAAAAGGAAATAACAGACAAAAAACTGATCAATTGGACTTCATCAAAATTAAAAATATTTGTCCTAAGAAAGGGCTTGTTCAAGATATGAAGTTTAGCTACAGACCAGGAGAAACTATTTTAAAGGAATATATCTGACAGTGGTCTAATATCTAGAATATAGAAGGGGAGAAATGGAATGATAGTGGAAATTTCCACAAACTTTTGAGGTCCCCTTCCCCATATAAAGATCTCTCAAAACTCAACCTGAAAACAGACAATCCAATCACAAAATGTGCACAAGACACAAAAGACATTTCACCAGAGAACATATTGAGATGACAAAAAAGGACTTTAAAAGTTGTTCACATTGTTAGAGTTAGAGAAATGAATATTATAACCACAAAGAGATAGCATACACATAACAAAATGGCTTAATAAAAAGTAGCCAAATCTTCTTTACAGAGAAACTCCAAATCATGCACCATGTATGTAGATAGTGGCCCCTGGCGGAGGTGGAGCTTACCCTCTGATCTCAGGAGGATGGGCTGCACGGGTGACTTCCTTCCAATGGGTCAAATGTGGACCCCAAGCCCCTGCCACCCATTTGGGTCTGACCCATAGCAGCCTTGTACTGCAGAGTCGAACAGCCCCATGAGGTTCCAAGGCTGTAAGTGTTTTTGGAAGCAGTCTGCCATTTATATCCCCGCTGGCAGGTCGGATGTCAGAGTGTAGGGTGGCGCCAAGGCCTGGTGAACCCAATATCTCATCCAGATGAGGTTTGTTAAGAGCAACTGACCAATTGAAGAGAAGTTTCCTCAGGTGTGGCCTGCTTCCAATATACGTGAATGCTATAGAAAAACAAAGAGGAATTGCTGAAACTCTGGTGGGGACTGAGCATGATAGTGGGACAGGAGGAAAGTCAAGGGAAATAGAGGAAAGAGCTGGGAGGCAAAGGG
>NW_022111383.1:474912-484541 GCF_000313985.2 Echinops telfairi
AATGCCGGGGGCTTAAGTGAAGAGAAAATGTTTTGAGAATGATGAGGGCAATGAATGTACAAATGCGCTTTACACAACTGATGTATGTATAGATTGTGATAAGAGTTGTATGAGCCCCTAATAAAACGATTAAAAAAGAGAAGAAAAAAAAGAAATAAAAAGAAAATGCTTGTTTTGTGCTACGTCTGGATTCTGCATCTGGCTTGTCATCTGTCCTCCAAGTCTTTCTTTGTTTTTGCTTTCGTGTTTAGACAGATGTGTGTGTGTGTGTGTGTGTGTGTGTGTGTGTGTTTAGACAGTTTTATGGGTACATTATCTGCATATCACACAACTCAATAGTTCAAACATATCAAACAGAATTGTACAATCATTACCATAATCAATTTTGGAACATTTTTCTACCTTCTTCCCCCCCTTAAAAATGAGTTTTGTAATCACAATGAGTTCTAGTGCTCCCTCCCCACTCCCACATACATTATTTGCTCCCCCAAACCCCTCACCCTTCCTATCTCCCACTCCTACCCTACCTCCCCTATAAACCCTTGCATCGGTTATAATCTCTATGTATCTACTCCTTCTGTGCTTCACAAACTGGGAAACCCAACTGAAACAATTAAAAACAAAATTGAAATAAAATGCTAAGGATAAAATAATCATGATATAAGGTTAAAAATACCAATAATTAGTAAGAAAGAAAAGACCAGCATCAATATTTGAAAAGCCAGGGAAGAAATTTTCCTCATGGAACAAACAAGAAATACTTGGGTCGAGCACAAATTCAGGTTGGGTCAAGAGGAAGGTCAACTGACCAAGAATCAAGTTCGATCCAGTATAATCAAGATGACCATGAACTCTGTCTCATAGTAAAGCTGTTTCAGACTCTTGCCTGTGGCTAGAGGGGATCTGCTAGCGGTTTAATCTGACTAAATGCTCTGCAGATGGGTTCTGGGCTCCCACGGTCCTCCACAGCCTTCTACAAATTGGGTGTTCACAGTTGGGTATTCACAATTTAAGCTCTGATACTTTTCTCTTCGTCATATTTGGATTTTGTTATCGTCGCCTTTGGATCTTCTTCCACGTGGACTTAGCTGACTCCTCACTTAGATGGCTGCTTGTTTGAAAACAAACCTTTAATACCCTAGGCTAGTGGTTCTCAACCTTCCTAATGTCACAACCCTTTGATACAGTTCCTCATGTGGTGACCCTCTAGGTGGGCGTATCTGCATGTGGGCAGACCTGCCTGGAGACAGATAGAGGACTGGTGTCTCGGTTCCCAAGACCATCGAAAATGTGGTCTTAGTTGCTCCCTGTTGACCCTTAGTTGGCCACTAAAGGGACCACTAAAGTAACCCCCCCCCAAGGGGTCGTGACCCCCAGGTTGAGAACCGCTGTCCTAGACATTACTCCGATAACCAGGCACCATCTGCTTTCTTCACCACATTGTGGTATAATACTCTCATCTTCAGTGATCATTTCATGAAGGTCAGTATTGAGCAGCACCGTGTTATCAGAACTCAGTGTTTGGATTAGGGCTAGAGTGAAGTGGGATCCCAGAATGCATCTGCTTGTCCATGGGCTATGCAGGACTCTGGTTTACTTTGGTGGTTGTTTTATGACAAAATCAAAACCCCACGAGACCAACTACACCGACAACAGCAACAGACTAACCAGCAAACAAAACAGAAAAAACAAAAACAAATCAACTAAAGGCAGAAAGACAAAAACCCATAGAAACCAAAAAGGTAAAACATTGTTGATCATCCCCTTGGGGTAGAAGGCGATTGCACTGATAACATCATTAATTTTCCCAATGACATGCACTCTGGACACTGTCAGGGGTACAGTGCCATTGTGAGCTACACCCCATGGGTTGTTGCCCCGCACGGTTGGATCCCCCATGCAATTGAGCTCTGTTTACCCTAAGTATGGGACTTGGTGCCAGGGGGAACTTCCTGGATCAATTCTTCCAAGTGTAGATCCCTTTCCAACTGATCAAAACCTGTGGTGTGAGGGGTTAAGAGTAGGTGGTGGAGGGAGAAAAGTGGCTGTGGCTATTTGAGGAATCCTTATGGTTATGAAATCTTCTGAATCTTCATACTATGTTCTCTATCAGGATTATCAATGCCAATATCCTGATTGTGATATCGTAACTATAGTTTGATAAGATGGTACCATTGGGGAACCTGGGTAAAGAGTATGCAGAATCCCCCAGCATTTCTTATAACGGTCTGCCAATCTACAATGATCCCAGAACCAAAAATAGAATTTTTAAAAAATGAAAAGGCTCCACCCCAAACACTTCAGATCTCAGGCCACAGACTACCCAGAAGGTCTCAGCAGACCACAAGGATCTGAAGAGATCTGAAGGTCGTGACTGCTCTCTAGCCCACCTCACCCAAAAGGACAGGTGCAAAGCATTCGGTTCGCAACGCCAGGAGACCTCCATAGGAGTCAAAAAAGAAGGGGAAGCACAAGAGGGCGTAAGACAGGGGGGACTGAGACACTCTGGATTGGCTTCTCCAAAGCAAACACTCCGAAGACAGGTTCCTTATTCCGCTATCTGCCCCCACTACTCCCAGCTTTGGAATCCTCTTCCTAGCACACCATGGACCATGACACGTGCACATCCCAAGTCACACACTGTCAGTCTTTTACCACGTGAAGTGCACTCTGCTTTTGTGAACAGTAAAATCGATGGGAGCTACTAGGACATGCTAGAATGTGCCGAGTCTTGGGAGTCAGAAAGAATCAGGTTTGAGCCCAAACTCTGATACTGAGTGGCTGTGTGACCTTGGCAGGCAACTTACCCTATTCCTCTGTCAGGTGTGTAGTCTTAGAGTTGAGCTAATGATGCCCACATCCCAGGATTTGTGTAAGATTGAGTGCAATATGGATGTGAAGCACGTAGCACTGTCTCCAGCCCAGCGTCAAGCCTTAGTAAGTGCTTGCTGGGAACTACGGTTGAAAGGCACATGTTGATTTTCTTCTCAGACCCCTACATAGAATCTAGGTCATCCAAAGAGACGCAGAGTTATAGCAATCAACCTCTTTTGGAATACGTTGATCAGTTGCATGAAGAACAAGTCATATTTTGTTTAAGAAGTTCTGACATGATTGTTATAAAGCCACTCTATTTCTTAGAGTCCTCCCATGATGACTTAGCATCATTTATTAGTGAGAAAGTCAGGCCCAAAGGAAATCATGCGTGTTTATGATAGGAAATCTTGAGTTTTTATAAAAAGACATAAATGATTTATCAAGAAAAATCTGGTTGATGGGCTTGATAGATTTTGTTTGAAACCATAGGGAAGAATTCCTAGGGTCTTTCCATTTTAAAGTGGCTCAAGTAGATGGGCTTTTAACAAAGTCTGTCTTTAAAAAGGGAGCATTAAAAAGAATGATGATGGAATTAAAGGAAGCATAACAAACATAGAACAACCCATGGATCCAGGGTGTATATCTGTAATACAAGTGTCTGGCAAAGGACTTAAATCCTGAGCGAATGGCGATAATCATAAAGGTACACAACGCAATAAGCAATGGGCAGAAGATTCAAACAGATGCTTTATAAAAGATGTTTAAGTAGCCATTAAACTCATAAAAATACTTCATTAGTCACTGAGAAACCCTAATTTCAACCACAATGAGGTGCCATTTCATATTTCCTCGAATGGCCAAAACTTAAGACGGACAAAAATCGAGAGTTGGTAAGCCATGCTAGCAGCTTCTCAGGGGGAAGTGTTATGGAACACCCACCAGCAAGAGCAGTTTGGCAGCTTGTTATGCGAGTAAATACTCACATACTAAGGAGTCTGTTGTTGCCAGGTGTCCTCAAGACCCAGCCCAGTCTTGCTCCGTCCTTGCTGCCACGGGGTCAGTCCATCTCCTGGAGAGCCTTTCTCTCTTTGTGTTGACCCTCGACTTCAGCAAGCCTGATGTCCTTCACCAGGGATTCGTTTCTCTGGAGAACACGTCCAGAGTGCTCGAGATGGAGTCTTGCCGTCTTCTCCTCTAAGGAGCATTCTGGCTGCACTTACTTCCAAGACTGATTTGTTTGCTCTTCTGGAAACTCATGGTATACCTAATTTTCTTTGCCAACACCACAATGCAAATGCGTCCGTTCTTCTCCGTCTTCACCTGGCTGGGGCACTGAGGAGGCGCAGGTGTTTCATTCTGGGGCTGTGAGATGCAACCTAACAAGAGCAACAACAAACAGGGTGAGCATTTCCTAAGAAGAAAGCACTTATGAATCTTCACTTCAGTATTTAGATAGGGTGGTAGTAGCGTCTTTAATCATAACGTTATCCTTAGGTGCCATCAAGGCAGCCCCAAGCGCACGCACAGCACAAAGGAACAGGGCACAGTCTGTGCCGTCCTCACAATGGCTCCCACGCCTCCTCCCACTGTGTCCATCCAGCTCCTTGCAGGCCTTCCTTCCTCTCTTCTGTCGCCCCTCCACTTTACCAAACATGACGCCCTCCCTCAGGGACTGGTCTCTCCTGACAATAGGTCCAAAGTGTGTCAGGTGGAGCATTGCCATCTTTACCTCCAAGGAACACTCCGGCCTTACTGATTCCAATACGAGTTGGTTTGTCCTGTCAGCAACCCCTGGTACTTCCAATATTCTTCTCCACTTAGTGCTCTACAGAATGTTAGCATATTTTGAGACTATAGACTTATTTTAAAACAATATTTTTGACATCATGTTTTTCATTAGATTGGAATGTTCTGAGATAGTGGTTGAAATGGAAGGCCATTGTCATTTTAGAGGTAATTATTTATGAGTGGGTAGAAAGAAAGAGCGTAGTATTGCTACTTCTAAAACTAATTTCAAAAGCTCCAGATGAAAGCAACTCGAGTGAAGAGAAAGGTGCAATGTTATTTACCACATAAGGATTGAACTGGTAGCCACATTTCTTCAAATGAAGTTTCTACAGGCTATTCAATGCCAGAATATAAATTTGAGATCATAGAGTGAAAAGCAGGTTTCGATAGGCTCAAACCAGTTCAGTCATGGTTGGCAAAATAAAACTGGAACAGAACTAGGTTTTTAAACTTGGCGTGAACTGTAATGATCATGGTAATGGGGGGAAAATGACTTTCAAGCCTAGCTGCATTGACATTCTTTCTTCCCTTCCCATTCCCAGGAAACCACAGATCTTCTTGCAGCCACTATATCTTCGTTTTGTCCTGTAATCGACTGTGATCTAAATGAAATTATTCACGTATCCCTTACTCAGTAGCCAGCTTTCATGTAACTATGAGGTGAGTCTAAGTACCATAGCTTAGGGCACGCACACCCGGTCCTCAAATTGGCATCCTTGCCTTTTACCACCTTAACGAGGTTTTGGAGCAGGTGTGCCCACTGCAGTAGGCCCTTCTGTTTCTTGACTGCTGCTGCTATGAGCATCGAGTGTGGCTCCAGGTAAAATGAAATCCTCGAGAACTTCGATCCTTTCTCCATTGATCATAGTGATGTTTATAGGGTCAGTGGTGAGGAGTTTTGTTTTCTGTATGTTGCGGCGTAATCCATACTAACGGTCTTTGACTTTCACCAATACGCGCTACACCAATACGACCTTCACCAATACCTCCCTTTTCAGCCAGCAAGGCTGTGGCATGTGCAGATCACAGGTGGCTAATGAGCCTTCCTCCAGTCCTGATATTGCATTTCTCTGCATACGTCCAGCTTCTCCAGTTGCTCCACATACAGATAGAAGTATGGTTAAAAAAAGATAGAGCCTGACGCACACCTTTCCCGATATTAAATCCATCAATATCCCCCTGTTCTGCTCAAAGGACGGCCTTGTGGTCTGTGCACAGGTCCCGCATGGACACGGTGAAGGCTTCTGAAATTCCCATTCATTGTGATGTCCTTTGTTTTCACGCCTACAGTTCAGTGCCTGCGTATAGTCAATAAAACGCCTCATCTCTCTGTTTTTCCAGGATCCGTCTGATCGCTGACTCCACAGGGGGGAAGGAGAATCAAACGTACCAGCATAAAGCTGATTCCTATAAGGCCAAGGTCAGAAACACCTCCAGCCCACAACCTTTTCAACCGAGTTTGGCACCTCACCAAGCACTCTTGGTTAATTCATTGCAGCGAACTGCACAGATCACTGAGAACTCACATACCAGACAATGACGGGTTTACTGGGCACGTTGCTGTCATCGGTAGGGAGGGGTAGTGGAGTCAGTTCTGACTCATAGCGATGCAGTGCACAAAGGAAGGAACTCCGTCCCAGTCCTGTGGATCCTCGCAATTGTGGTTATGTTTGAGCACGCCACGGTCCCTTCAATATTCTTCACTGGCAGCACCATTCAAATGCATCGCTTCTTCTGTGGGCTTCCCTCGTCATTGTTCAACTTTCACATGCATATAAGGCGATTGAAAATACCATGGTTTGGGTCAGGCGCACCTCAGTCCTTCAAGGGACATTTTCGCGTCTCGGTACTTTAAAGGGGTCTAGTGCAGCAGATTTTCGCAATGCAATGTGTCAACCGGTTCCAATTCTGGATCAGAAGTGCTCAGGGTACACCTAGTTGGTTTGGACCATCTCTTCCCAGCTATGGCTGCAGGCCTGGGTCTCTTTGCTGAGCCTTGGTCTGCTCCAGCAATGGTAGAAAGTTCTTTTAGTACTCTGATAATTGGCCGAAGGACATCAGACTCTGCCATCAGCTTCCGGCTGAAGGCGCTCGCTCAGCTCTAGTTTAGCACCCCCACCCAAAAAAAACCCCCAAACTCATTGCCATCAAGTCAATGCTGACTCATAATGACTCCCCTGTGGGTTTCCAAGACTAGAACTATTTACAGGAGTACAAAATCCAGTCTTGCTCTTTCAGAGGTGATGATGGTTTTGAACTGCTCACGACATGGATTGTAGCCCACTTCAACACCAGGGCTCTAGCTTAGTGGGCCAGCAAATCTAATTTCCTTTATTCAGTGCCTGAAGGCACCTTACTCTCAAAGTGAGCCTCGTGCCAGAAGTTATTCAGCTTAAAATTGGCAAAATTGGCCAATCCCCACGTTAAAATCCCAAGTTTTTATGATCACAATGAACCCTGTTAGTAATCACTCACAACTGAATCATA
This sequence comes from Echinops telfairi, assembly GCF_000313985.2. Classification (NCBI taxonomy): domain Eukaryota; kingdom Metazoa; phylum Chordata; class Mammalia; order Afrosoricida; family Tenrecidae; genus Echinops; species Echinops telfairi. Next base: position 482,005 of record NW_022111383.1, read on the forward strand.
TAATCCTATCAGCCTCTTTCTCCACCTTCCTTTACTCTGACTCATCAGGAAAAGTAGAAATACCCAGGCTGCAGTTACAACGACCATGGCGGGAAGAGCCATATCAAGTAATTCACTGCGTCCCACCATTGGAGGCTTGGATTTGTTCGGTAGCTTTCTAAGTCTCGTTCTTTGCACATTTCCTTATAATGCTTTACTCCGTCTTCTCCAGCCACACCTTTGGGGGTTCTGCTCAGCTCTTCTGCTTCGTGATTTCTTGCAGTTGCTTTGACTACTCGGTGTTCAAGAGCACGTTTCAAAGTCTCTTCTGACATCCATTTGGGCCTTTCCTTTCCTCCCTGCTTCTCACTTGACCTTCTGCCTTCTTCACGAATCCTGCTCTTACTGCTATCTCTCAGCCAGTCATTACTGCTTAATAATCTAATCTACTCCCGAGATTATCTCTAAATGCAGGTAGGATACACTCAAGGTTATATATTGGCTCTTCTATAAGGCTCTCATCATTTTCTTTCCTTTTTTGGCTCTTATCATTTTCTTCAGCTTCAACCTGAAGTTGGATATGAGGAGTCGGTTCCAGGCCTTTCGTGGGTCGATGACACTGAGCATCTCCGTGGACTTGCCACAGATGTAGTCAATTTGATTCCTGGGTGTTCCATCTGGTGAGGTCCACAGGTATGGTTGCTGTTTATGTTACTGGTGTAAAAGGTATTTTTAACGAACAAGTCTTTGGTCTTGCCAAATTCTATCATGCACTTACCAACGCAGCTTCTATCTCCAGGTCCATATTTTGCAATGGCCAATTCTTGGTTCCAATTCTTTGCGCTCCAACCACTGGTGATTACCAATGCGTTCTGATTGTGTGTGTGACCAGTTTTAGACAGAAGTTGGCCGAAGTCTGCCTCCTTGGTTTTGGTGGTGAGCGCATACGATGGACTAATAGTCATCGTAACTAGTCTTCCTCATAGTCGCATGAGTATCATCCTATCAGAGGCACCCCTGTATTCCATGGTCAATTTTGAAATGTTCTTTCTGAGGATGAATACAACACCACTCCTCTTCCATTTGTCGTTCTTGGCACAGGGAACCCATGTGTGGCAGTACTCTCAAATGAAGGTTGACGATGAGAATGGAGTCATCAAAGCATATGCTATTTTCAGTGCCTACCTTGAAATGTCTCCCACTTTATACGATGAATAGTGTCCATGGAAAGTGTTTACATGCGTCAGACAAATTGCGGGGCACATGGGACTCTGTTCTGAACTTGATTCAGCTCTCTTGGCCTTCTGACCAGGATGGGTCCCAGTTTCCCAGCCTGCCTCACACCTTCTGGAGGCACAGGCTGCCATCCTGTGAGAGAGGTCACACGTGGAGTGGAGTGGACACAGAGAACTCTGACGGGCCTGCGACCCAGCTTGAGGAGAGCAGTCATCACCGTTAGCTATGGCCCTGCACTGTGCCCTTACCAGCCACGGCCCCAAAAGCACTCAGCATGCATGGTCACCAGTTGAGAATCAAACAAGAACGGGCCAAGGGTCTTGCTTACAACTTAAAAATTATTGTTGAACTGAAAATAGTGGGGCAAAAAACATGACTGTTTTTTAATGATCTATTTTATTTTTATAACAATTAAAAGTTTTTAGTAATCACTTTCTTGGGGGAGGGGGGCTCATACATCTCATAAGTCTTATAACAATCCATCATCATAACTCTTCTTTATTTCAGTTGGGTTCATAAAACCTTTTTCTCCCCTCAGTGAGGGTTTGAGTTCACGCCAGTGAACATCTTGTTTCTTGGGGGGTTTTTGTTTTGTTTCAGTTTCAATTTTCAGTTCCCTTCCAGTTTAAGACCTTGCTCTGGGAGTCGTGATCTTGAGCTAGTGAATTTCCCCAAAGAGAAATCTTCCTGTCTGATGTAACCTCTCTGATTTTCTACAAGAGCAGAAAGAGCTACCTGACTCTCTGGAGTGAAGAAACAGCTGTGGTTCCCATAGTTTCTCAGTGGATCGTTGATGCTTCCCTGATCTATAGCCCTGCCATCAGAGACACTGGCTGTATCCGATTCCCTCTCCTAGTAAGGTGCCCTGGTGGGGTCACGGTTATGCCCTGGGCTGTGATCAGAAAGATCAGCACTTTGAAACCACCAGCTGCTCTATGGGAGAGATGTGGGGCTTTCTTTCTACTACCGTAAAGAGTCACATTCTTGGAAACTCAGAGTAACTTGTTCTACCCTATAGTGTCGTTATGAGTTGGCCTGGGCTCGCTGACAGTGGAAAGTAGACTGGTCCCCTGTGAGTCCCTCTCCATAGATAGCTGTGAATTTCTCCGCCCTGCTATGTCAGCTCCCACATAGCCACCATCTTTGCATTGGCCACAATCACCATGTATTCATTTGACAACTACTTAGTGTGTGCTGAGTTGAGTTCTGAGTGCTTGGGATGTATCAGTGAACAAAACAGGCAGTGAACATGACAAAGAAGCATGCTTACAATAAGTAAGGCTATTATTAGAGCAGGGTAGGAAAATCAGAAATGTGGACGG